>NW_025927634.1:0-300000 GCF_022837055.1 Prionailurus viverrinus | reverse complement strand
CCTGAACCGTTACCCTCCACCGAAACCTAAGCCAGCCTCAATCCCTATTCCTGCATTTGAGCCGCCGTCTGGCATGGGCCCTCATTTCAGGCCTCGAGGGAGATCACCAGACTGGAGTCGCTTCGGCCCTGGCGACGTTCCTGGACCGAACCCTAACCCTAGATAAGGCTCTCTATGCATGGGGACCCAATTACAAGGTAGGACAGCATCACGAGCCTGGGATCCAGAAGCGGGGCAGGCTGACTTGCCAAGGAACCTGGAAGCTCACCATGTCGTTTGCCAGGCCCGGCTGCAGCTCCCGAGAGGATTCAGGAGGACTCCTCGACCAGGGGCTTATCGACGTGTGTGGCCTTGGCAGCCAAAGAGGGATCCTGACCGGCACCGTCCTTTGTGCCCGCAACTAAGCCCTTCGGAAAGAACACTGCCCGGCTGTGAGTTCTGCGTCTGGAACCTCTTGGGACATAACCCTAACCCTAACCCTTCCCCGAACCGTTACCCTCCACTGACACCTAAGCCTGCCTCGTTCCCTTATCCTGCATTTGAGCCGCCTTCTGACATGCGCCCTCACTTCAGCCCTCGAGGGAGATCACGAGAGCGGAGTCGCTTCGGCCCTGGCGACGTCCCTGGACCGAACCCTCACCCTAGCTAAAGCTCTCTCCTCATGGGGACCCAATTCCAAGGTCGGACAGCATCACGCGCCTGGGGTCCAGAAGCAGTGCAGGCTGACTCGGCATGGAACTTGGAATCTCACCATGTCGTTTTCCAGGCCCGGCTGCAGCTCCCGAGAGGATTCCGGAGGTCTCCTCGACCAGGGTCTTATCGACGTGTGTGGCCTTGACAGCCAAAGAGGGACCCTGACCGGCACGGTCCCTTGTGCCCTCAACTCAGCCCTTCGGGGAGACCACTGCCCTGCTGTGGGTTCGGCGCCTGGAACCTCCTGGGACCTAACCCTAACCCTAACCCTACCCCGAACCGTTACCCTCCACCGAAACGGAAGCCTGCCTCATTCCCTTATCCTGCATTTGAGCCGTCTTCTGATATGGGCCCTCACTTCAGCCCTCGAAGGAGATCACAAAACCGGAGTCGCTTCGGCCCTTGCGTCGTCCCTGGACCGAACCCTAACCCTAGCTAAGGCTCTCTCCTCATGGGGACCCAATTCCAATGTCGGACAGCATCACGCGCATAGGGAACAGAAGCGGTGCAGGCTGACTCGGCAAGGAACCTGGAAGCTCACCATGTCGTTTCCCAGGCCCGGCTGCAGCTCCCGAGAGGATTCAGGAGGCCTCCTCGACCAGGGGCTTTTCGACGTGTGTGGTCTTGGCAGCCAAAGAGGGATCCTGACCGGCACCGTCCCTTGTGCCCTCAACTCAGCATTTCGGGGAGACCACTGCCCTGCTGTGAGTTCAGCGCCTGGAACCTCCTGGGACCTAACCCTAACCCTAACCCTACCCCGAACCAGGACCATCCCCCGGAACCTAAGCCTGCCTCGACCCCTAATACTGCATTTGACCCGCCTCCTGGCATGGGCCCTCACTTCAGCCCTCGAGGGAGATCACGAGACCAGAGTCGCTTCGGCCCTGGCGACGTCCCTGGACTGAACCCTAACCCTAGCTAAGGCTCTCTCCTCATGGGGACCCAATTCCAAGGTCGGACAGCATCACGCGCCTGGGGTCCAGAAGCGGTGCAGGCTGACTCGGCATGGAACTTGGAATCTCACCATGTCGTTTCCCAGGCCCGGCTGCAGCTCCAGAGAGGATTCCGGAGGCCTCCTCGACCAGGGGCTTATCGACGTGTGTGGCCTTGACAGCCAAAGAGGGTCCCTGAAAGGCACGGTCCCTTGTGCCCTCAACTCAGCCCTTCGGGAAGACCACTGCCCGGCTGTGGGTTCGGCTCCTGGAACCTCCTGGGACCTAACCCTAACCCTAACCCTACCCAGAAAAAGACCCTCCACCGAAACCTAAGCCAGGCTCGATCCCTATTCCTGCATTTGAGCTGCCGTCTGGCATGGGCCCTCATTTCAGGCCTCGAAGGAGATCACCAGACCGGAGTCACTTCGGCCCTGGTGACGTCCCTGGACTGAACCCTAACCCTAGATAAGGCTCTCTCCGCATGGGGACCCAATTCCAAGGTAGGACAGCGTCACGAGCCTGGGGTCCAGAAGCGGGGCAGGCTGACTTGCCAAGGAACCTGGAAGCTCACCATGTCGTTTCCCAGGCCCGGCTGCAGCTCCCGAGAGGATTCAGGAGGCCTCCTCGACCAGGGGCTTTAGGACGTGTGTGGTCTTGGCAGCCAAAGAGGGACCCTGACCGGCACCGTCCCTTGTGCCCTCAACTCAGCCCTTCGGGGAGACCACTGCCCTGCTGTGAGTTCAGCGCCTGGAACCTCTTGGGACCTAACCCTAACCCTAACCCTACCACGATCCAGGACCATCCACCGGAACCTAAGCCTGCCTCATTCCCTTATCCTGCATTTGAGCCGCCTCCTGGCATGGGCCCTCACTTCAGACCTCGAGGGAGATCACGAGACCGGAGTCGCTACGGCCCTGGCGACGTCCCTGGACTTAACCCTAACCCTAGCTAAGGCTCTCTCCTCATGGGGACCCAATTTCAAGGTCGGACAGCATCACGCGCCTGGTGTCCAGAAGCGGTGCAGGCTGACTCGGGATGGAACTTAGAATCTCACCATGTCGATTCCCAGGCCCGGCTGCAGCTCCCGAGAGGATTCCGGAGGCCTCCATGACCAGGGGCTTATCGACGTGTGTGGCCTTGACAGCCAAAGAGGGTCCCTGACCGGCACGGTCCCTTGTGCCCTCAACTCAGCCCTTCGGGGAGACCACTGCCCGGCTGTGGGATCGGCGCCTGGAACCTCCTGGGACCTAACCCTAACCCTAAACCTACCTCGAGAAAGGATCCTCCACCGAAACCTAAGCCAGCCTCGATCCCAATTCCTGCATTTGAGCTGCCGTCTGGCATGGGCCCTCATTTCAGGCCTCGAGGGAGATCACCAGACCGGAGTCGCATAGGCCCTGGCGACGTCCCTGGACAGAACCCTAACTCTAGATAAGGCTCTCTCTGCATGGGGACCCATTCCAAGGTAGGACAGCATCACGAGCCTGGGGTCCAGAAGCGGGGAAGGCTGACTTGCCAAGGAACCTGGAAGCTCACCATGTCGTTTCCCAGGCCCGGCTGCAGCTCCTGAGAGGATTCCGGAGGCCTCCTCGACCAGGGGCTTATCGACGTGTGTGGCCTTGGCAGCCAAAGAGGGATCCTGACCGGCACCGTCCTTTGTGCCCGCCACTAAGCCCTTCGGGGAGACCACTGCCCTGCTGTGGGTTCGGCGCCTGGAACCTCCTGGGACCTAACCCTAACCCTAACCCTACCCCGAACCAGGACCCTCCACCGAAACCTAAGCCTGCCTCATTACCTTACCCTGCATTTGAGCTGCCTTCTGATATGGGCCCTCACTTCAGCCCTCGAAGGAGATCACAAAACCGGAGTCGCTTCGGCCCTGGCGTCGTCCCTGGACCGAACCCTAAACCTAGCTAAGGCTCTCTCCTCATGGGGACCCAATTCCAATGTCGGACAGCCTCACACGCATAGGGAGCAGAAGCGGTGCAGGCTGACTCGGCAAGGAACCTGGAAGCTCACCATGTCGTTTCCCAGGCCCGGCTGCAGCTCCCGAGATGATTCCGGAGGCCTCCTCGACCAGGGGCTTTTCGACGTGTGTGGTCTTGGCAGCCAAAGAGGGACCCTGACCGGCACCGTCCCTTGTGCCCTCAACTCAGCCCTTCGGGGAGACCACTGCCCTGCTGTGAGTTCAGCGCCTGGAACCTCATGTGACCTAACCCTAACCCTAACCCTACCACGAACCAGGACCATCCCCCGGAACCTAAGCCTGCCTCGACACCTAATCCTGCATTTGAGCCGCCTCCTGGCATGGGCCCCCACTTCAGCCCTCGAGGGAGATCACGAGACCAGAGTCGCTTCGGCCCTGGCAACGTCCCTGGACTCAACCCTAACCCTAGCTAAGGCTCTCTCCTAATGGGGACCCAATTCCAAGGTCGGACAGCATCACGAGCCTGGGGTCCAGAAGCGGGGCAGGCTGACTTGCCAAGGAACCTGGAAGCTCACCATGTCGTTTCCGAGGCCCGGCTGCAGCTCCTGAGAGGATTCGGGAGGCCTCCTCGACCAGAGGCTTATCGACGTGTGTGGCCTTGGCAGCCAAAGAGGGACCCTGACCGGCAAGGTCCCTTGTGCCCTCAACTCAGCCCTTCGGGGAGACCACTGCCCTGCTTTGGGAAAAGCGCCTGGAATCTCCTGGGACCTAACCCTAACCCTAACCCTACCCCGAACCAGGACCCTCCACCGAAACCTAAGCCAGCCTCGATCCCTATTCCTGCATTTGAGCCGCTTTCTGGAATGGGCCCTCACTTCAGTCCTCGAGGGAGATCACGAGACCCGAGTCGCTTCGGCCCTGGCGACGTCCCAAAACCGAACCCTAACCCTAGTTAAGGCTCTCTCCGCATGGGACCCAATTCCTACGTAGGACAGCATCACGAGCCTGGGGTCCAGAAGCGGTGCAGGCTGACTTGCCCAGAAACCTGGAAGCTCACCATGTCGTTTCCCAGGCCCGGCTGCAGCTCCCGAGAGGATTCCGGAGGCCTCCTCGACCAGGGGCTTATTGCCATGTGTGGTCTTGGCAGCCAAAGAGGGACCCTGACCGGCACCGTCCCTTGTGCCCTCAACTCAGCCCTTCGGGGAGACCACTGCCCTGCTGTGAGTTCAGCGCCTGGAACCTCCTGGGACCTAACCCTAACCCTAACCCTACCCCGAACCAGGACCCTCCACCGAAACCTAAGCCTGCCTCGACACCTAATCCTGCATTTGAGCCGCCTCCTGGCATGGGCCCTCACTTCAGCCCTCGAGGGAGATCAGGAGACCATAGTCGCTTCGGCCCTGGCGACGTCCCTGGACCGAACCCTAACCCTAGCTAAAGCTCTCTCCTCATGGGGACCCAATTCCAAGGTCGGACAGCATCACGCGCCTGGGGTCCAGAAGCAGTGCAGGCTGACTCGGCATGGAACTTGGAATCTCACCATGTCGTTTCCCAGGCCCGGCTGCAGCTCCCGAGAGGATTCCGGAGGTCTCCTCGACCAGGGGCTTATCGACGTGTGTGGCCTTGACAGCCAAAGAGGGACCCTGACCGGCACGGTCCCTTGTGCCCTCAACTCAGCCCTTCGGGGAGACCACTGCCCTGCTGTGGGTTCGGCGCCTGGAACCTCCTGGGACCTAACCCTAACCCTAACCCTACCCCGAACCGTTACCCTCCACCGAAACGGAAGCCTGCCTCATTCCCTTATCATGCCTTTGAGCCGCCTTCTGATATGGGCCCTCACTTCAGCCCTCGAAGGAGATCATGAAACCGGAGTCGCTTCGGCCCTTGCGTCGTCCCTGGACCGAACCCTAACCCTAGCTAAGGCTCTCTCCTCATGGGGACCCAATTCCAATGTCGGACAGCATCACGCGCATAGGGAACAGAAGCGGTGCAGGGTGACTCGGCAAGGAACCTGGAAGCTCACCATGTCGTTTCCCAGGCCCGGCTGCAACTCCCGAGAGGATTCCGGAGGCCTCCTCGACCAGGGGCTTTTCGACGTGTGTGGTCTTGGCAGCCAAAGAGGGACCCTGACCGGCACCGTCCCTTGTGCCCTCAACTCAGCCCTTCGGGGAGACCACTGCCCTGCTGTGAGTTCAGCGCCTGGAACCTCCTGGGACCTAACCCTAAACCTAACCCTACCCCGAACCAGGACCCTCCACCGAAACCTAAGCCTGCCTCGACACCTAATCCTGTATTTGAGCCGCCTCCTGGCATGGGCCCTCACTTCAGCCCTCGAGGGAGATCACGAGACCGTAGTCGCTTCGGCCCTGGCAACGTCCCTGGACTGAACCCTAACCCTAGCTAAGGCTCTCTCCTCATGGGGACCCAATTCCAAGGTCGGACAGCATCACGCGCCTGGGGTCCAGAAGCGGTGCAGGCTGACTCGGCATGGAACTTGGAATCTCACCATGTCGTTTCCCAGGCCCGGCTGCAGCTCCAGAGAGGATTCCGGAGGCCTCCTCGACCAGGGGCTTATCGACGTGTGTGGCCTTGACAGCCAAAGAGGGTCCCTGAAAGGCACGGTCCCTTGTGCCCTCAACTCAGCCCTTCGGGAAGACCACTGCCCGGCTGTGGGTTCGGCTCCTGGAACCTCCTGGGACCTAACCCTAACCCTAACCCTACCCAGAAAAAGACCCTCCACCGAAAACTAAGCCAGGCTCGATCCCTATTCCTGCATTTGAGATGCCGTCTGGCATGGGTCCTCATTTCAGGCCTCGAAGGAGATCACCAGACCGGAGTCACCTCGGCCCTGGTGACGTCGCTGGACTGAACCCTAACCCTAGATAAGGCTCTCTCCGCATGGGGACCCAATTCCAAGGTAGGACAGCGTCACGAGCCTGGGGTCCAGAAGCGGGGCAGGCTGACTTGCCAAGGAACCTGGAAGCTCACCATGTCGTTTCCCAGGCCCGGCTGCAGCTCCTGAGAGGATTCCGGAGGCCTCCTCGACCAGGGGCTTATCGACGTGTGTGGCCTTGGCAGCCAAAGAGGGATCCTGACCGGCACCGTCTTTTGTGCCCGCCACTAAGCCCTTCGGGAAGAACACTGCCCTGCTGTGAGTTCGGCGTCGGGAACCTCTTGGAACCTAACCCTAACCCTAACCCTTCCCCGAACCGTTACCTCCACTGAAACCTAGCGTGCCTCGTTCCCTTATCCTGCATTTGAGCCGCCTTCTGGCATGGGCCCTCACTTCAGCCCTCGAGGGAGATCACGAGACCGGAGTCGCGACGGCCCTGGCATCGTCCCTGGACCGAACCCTAACCCTAGCTAAGGCTCTCTCCTGTTGGGGACCCAATTCCAAGGTCGGACAGCATCACGCGCATAGGGAACAGAAGCGGTGCAGGCTGACTCGGCAAGGAACATGGAAGCTCAGCATGTCGTTTCCCAGGCCCGGCTGCAGCTCCCGAGAGGCTTCCGGAGCCTCCTCGACCAGGGGCTTATCGACGTGTGTGGTCTTGGCAACCAAAGAGGGACCCTGACCGGCACCGTCCCTTGTGCCCTCAATACAGCCCTTCGGGGAGACCACTGCCCTGCTGTGAGTTCAGCGCCTGGAACCTCCTGGGACCTAACCCTAACCCTAACCCTACCCCGAACCAGGACCCTCCACCGAAACCTAAGCCTGCCTCGACACCTAATCCTGCATTTGAGCCGCCTCCTGGCATGGGCCCTCACTTCAGCCCTCGAGGGAGATCACGAGACCGGAGTCGCTTTAGCCCTGGCGACGTCCCTGGACCGAACCCTAACCATAGCTAAGGCTCTCTGCTCATGGGGACACAATTCCACGGTCGGACAGCATCATGCGCCTGGGGTCCAGAGGCGGTGCAGGCTGACTCGGCATGGACCTTGCAATCTCACCATGTCGTTTCCCAGGCCCGGCTGCAGCTCCCGAGAGGATTCCGGAGGCCTCCTCGACCAGGGTCTTATCGACGTGTGTGGCCTTGACAGCCAAAGAGGGACCCTGACCGGCACGGTCCCTTGTGCCCTCAACTCAGCCCTTCGGGGAGACCACTGCCCTGCTGTGAGTTCAGCGCCTGGAAAGTCCTGGGACCTAACCCTAACCCTAACCTACCCCGAACCAGGACCCTCCACCGAAACCTAAGCCAGCCTCGATCCCTATTCCTGCATTTGAGCCGCTTTCTGGAATGGGCCCTCACTTCAGTCCTCGAGGGAGATCACGAGACCCGAGTCGCTTCGGCCCTGGCAACGTCCCAGGACCGAACCCTAACCCTAGTTAAGGCTCTCTCCGCATGGGACCCAATTCCTACGTAGGACAGCATCACGAGCCTGGGGACCAGAAGCGGTGCAGGCTGACTTGCCCAGAAACCTGGAAGCTCACCATGTCGTTTCCCAGGCCCGGCTGCAGCTCCCGAGAGGATTCCGGAGGCCTCCTCGACCAGGGGCTTATTGCCATGTGTGGTCTTGGCAGCCAAAGAGGGACCCTGACCGGCACCGTCCCTTGTGCCCTCAACTCAGCCCTTCGGGGAGACCACTGCCCTGCTGTGGGTTCGGCGCCTGGAACCTCCTGGGACCTAACCCTAACCCTAACCCTACCCCGAACCAGGACCCTCCACCGAAACCTAAGCCTGCCTCATTCCCTTATCCTGCATTTGAGCCGCCTTCTGATATGGGCCCTCACTTCAGCCCTCGAAGGAGATCACAAAACCGGAGTCGCTTCGGCCCTTGCGTCGTCCCTGGACCGAACCCTAACCCTAGCTAAGGCTCTCTCCTCATGGGGACCCAATTCCAATGTCGGACAGCATCACGCGCATCGGGAACAGAAGCGGTGCAGGCTGACTCGGCAAGGAACCTGGAATCTCACCATGTCGTTTCCCAGGCCCGGCTGCAGCTCCCGAGAGGATTCCGGAG
The DNA here is from genome assembly GCF_022837055.1 of Prionailurus viverrinus. Classification (NCBI taxonomy): domain Eukaryota; kingdom Metazoa; phylum Chordata; class Mammalia; order Carnivora; family Felidae; genus Prionailurus; species Prionailurus viverrinus. The sequence continues at coordinate 291,483 of NW_025927634.1, read as the reverse complement.
GCCTCCTCCACCAGGGGCTTTTCGACGTGTGTGGTCTTGGCAGCCAAAGAGGGACCCTGACCGGCACCGTCCCTTGTGCCCTCAACTCAGCCCTTCGGGGAGACCACTGCCCTGCTGTGAGTTCAGCGCCTGGAACCTCCTGGGACCTAACCCTAACCCTAACCCTACCACGAACCAGGACCATCCCTGGGAACCTAAGCCTGCCTCGACACCTAATCCTGCATTTGAGCCGCCTCCTGGCATGGGCCCTCACTTCAGCCCTCGAGGGAGATCACGAGACCAGAGTCGCTTCGGCCCTGGCGACGTCCCTGGACTGAACCCTAACCCTAGCTAAGGCTCTCTCCTCATGGGGACCCAATTCCAAGGTCGGACAGCATCACGCGCCTGGGGTCCAGAAGCAGTGCAGGCTGACTCGGCATGGAACTTGGAATCTCACCATGTCGTTTCCCAGGCCCGGCTGCAGCTCCCGAGAGGATTCCGGAGGTCTCCTCGACCAGGGGCTTATCGACGTGTGTGGCCTTGACAGCCAAAGAGGGACCCTGACCGGCACGGTCCCTTGTGCCCTCAACTCAGCCCTTCGGGGAGACCACTGCCCTGCTGTGGGTTCGGCGCCTGGAACCTCCTGGGCCCTAACCCTAACCCTAACCCTACCCCGAACCAGGACCCTCCACCGAAACCTAAGCCTGCCTCATTCCCTTATCCTGCATTTGAGCCGCCTTCTGATATGGGCCCTCACCTCAGCCCTCGAAGGATATCACAAAACCGGAGTCGCTTCGGCCCTTGCGTCGTCCTTGGACCGAACCCTAACCCTAGCTAAGGCTCTCTCCTCATGGGGACCCAATTCCAATGTCGGACAGCATCACGCGCATAGGGAACAGAAGCGGTGCAGGCTGACTCGGCAAGGAACCTAGAAGCTCACCATGTCGTTTCCCAGGCCCGGCTGCAGCTCTCGAGAGGATTCCGGAGGCCTCCTCGACCAGGGGCTTTTCGACGTGTGTGGTCTTGGCAGCCAAAGAGGGACCCTGACCGGCACCGTCCCTTGTGCCCTCAACTCAGCCCTTCGGGGAGACCACTGCCCTGCTGTGAGTTCAGCGCCTGGAACCTCCTGGGTCCTAACCCCAACCCTAACCCTACCACGAACCAGGACCATCCCCCGGAACCTAAGCCTGCCTCGACACCTAATCCTGCATTTGAGCCGCCTCCTGGCATGGGCCCTCACTTCAGCCCTCGAGGGAGATCACGAGACCAGAGTCGCTTCGGCCCTGGCGACGTCCCTGGACTGAACTCTAACCCTAGCTAAGCCTCTCTCCTCATGGGGACCCAATTCCAAGGTCGGACAGCATCACGCGCCTGGGGTCCAGAAGCGGTGCAGGCTGACTCGGCATGGAACTTGGAATCTCACCATGTCGTTTCCCAGGCTCGGCTGCAGCTCAAGAGAGGATTCCGGAGGCCTCCTCGACCAGGGGCTTATCGACGTGTGTGGCCTTGACAGCCAAAGAGGGTCCCTGACCGGCACGGTCCCTTGTGCCCTCAACTCAGCCCTTCGGGAAGACCACTGCCCGGCTGTGGGTTCGGCGCCTGGAACCTCCTGGGACCTAACCCTAACCCTAACCCTACCCAGAAAAAGGACCCTCCACCGAAACCTAAGCCAGGCTCGATCCCTATTCCTGCATTTGAGCTGCCGTCTGGCATGGGCCCTCATTTCAGGCCTCGAAGGAGATCACCAGAACGGAGTCACTTCGGCCCTGGTGACGTCCCTGGACTGAATCCTAACCCTAGATAAGGCTCTCTTAGCATGGGAACCCAATTCCAAGGTAGGACAGCATCACGAGCCTGGGGTCCAGAAGTGGGGCAGGCTGACTTGCCAAGGAACCTGGAAGCTCACCATGTCGTTTCCCAGGCCCGGCTGCAGCTCCCGAGAGGATTCCGGAGGCCTCCTCGACCAGGGGCTTATTGCCTTGTGTGGTCTTGGCAGCCAAAGAGGGACCCTGACCGGCACCGTCCCTTGTGTCCTCAACTCAGCCCTTTGGGGAGACCACTGCCCTGCTGTGAGTTCAGCGCCTGGAACCTCCTGGGACCTAACCCTAACCCTAACCCTACCCCGAACCAGGACCCTCCACCGACACCTAAGCCTGCCTCGACACCTAATCCTGCATTTGAGCCGCCTCCTGGCATGGGCTCTCACTTCAGCCCTCGAGGGAGATCACGAGACCAGAGTCGCTTCGGCCCTGGCGACGTCCCTGGACCGAACCCTAACCCTAGCTAAAGCTCTCTCCTCATGGGGACCCAATTCCAAGGTCGGACAGCATCACGCGCCTGGGGTACAGAAGTAGTGCAGGCTGACTCGGCATGGAACTTGGAATCTCACCATGTCGTTTCCCAGGCCCGGCTGCAGCTCCCGAGAGGATTCCGGAGGTCTCCTCGACCAGGGGCTTATCGACGTGTGTGGCCTTGACAGCCAAAGAGGGACCCTGACCGGCACGGTCCCATGTGCCCTCAACTCAGCCCTTCGGGGAGACCACTGCCCTGCTGTGGGTTCGGCGCCTGGAACCTCCTGGGACCTAACCCTAACCCTAACCCTACCCCGAACCAGGACCCTCCACCGAAACGGAAGCCTGCCTCATTCCCTTATCCTGCCTTTGAGTCGCCTTCTGATATGGGCCCTCACTTCAGCCCTCGAAGGAGATCATGAAACCGGAGTCGCTTCGGCCCTGGCGTCGTCCCTGGACCGAACCCTAACCCTAGCTAAGGCTCTCTCCTCATGGGGACCCAATTCCAATGTCGGACAGCATCACGCGCATAGGGAACAGAAGCGGTGCAGGCTGACTCGGCAAGGAACCTGGAAGCTCACCATGTCGTTTCCGAGGCCCGGCTGCAACTCCCGAGAGGATTCAGGAGGCCTCCCCGACCAGGGGCTTTTCGACGTGTGTGGTCTTGGCAGCCAAAGAGGGACCCTGACCGGCACCGTCCCTTGTGCCCTCAACTCAGCCCTTCGGGGAGACCACTGCCCTGCTGTGAGTTCAGCGCCTGGAACCTCCTGGGACCTAACCCTAACCCTAACCCTACCACGAACAAGGAGCATCCCCCGGAACCTAAGCCTGCCTCGACACCTAATCCTGCATTTGAGCCGCCTCCTGGCATGGGCCCTCACTTCAGACCTCGAGGCAGATCACGAGACCGGAGTCGCTACGGCCCTGGCGACGTCCCTGGACTTAACCCTAACCCTAGCTAAGGCTCTCTCCTCATGGGGACCCAATTCCAAGGTCGGACACCATCACGCGCCTGGGTTCCAGAAGCGGTGCAGGCTGACTCGGCATGGAACTTAGAATCTCACCATGTCGATTCCCAGGCCCGGCTGCAGCTCCAGAGAGGATTCCGGAGGCCTCCTCGACCAGGGGCTTATCGACGTGTGTGGCCTTGACAGCCAAAGAGGGTCCCTGAACGGCACGGTCCCTTGTGCCCTCAACTCAGCCCTTCGGGGAGACCACTGCCCGGCTGTGGGTTCGGCGCCTGGAACCTCCTGGGACCTAACCCTAACCCTAACCCTACCCAGAAAAAGGATCCTCCACCGAAACCTAAGCCAGGCTCGATCCCTTTTCCTGCATTTCAGCTGCCGTCTGGCATGGGCCCTCATTTCAGGCCTCGAGGGAGATCACCAGACCGGAGTCGCTTCGGCCCTGGCGACGTCCCTGGACCGAACCCTAACTCTAGATAAGGCTCTCTCTGCATGGGGACCCAATTCCAAGGTAGGACAGCATCACGAGCCTGGGGTCCAGAAGCGGGGAAGGCTGACTTGCTAAGGAACCTGGAAGCTCACCATGTCTTTGCCAGGCCCGGCTGCAGCTCCGGAGAGGATTCCGGATGCCTCCTCGACCAGGGGCTTATCGACGTGTGTGGCCTTGGCAGCCAAAGAGGGATGCTGACCGGCACCGTCCTTTGTGCCCGCAACTAAGCCCTTCGGAAAGAACACTGCCCTGCTGTGAGTTCTGCGTCTGGAACCTCTTGGGACCTAACACTAACCCTAACCTTTCCCCGAACCGTTACCCTCCACTGAAAACTAAGCCTGCCTCGTTCCCTTATCCTGCATTTGAGCCGCCTGGTGGCATGGGCCCTCACTTCAGCCCTCGAGGGAGATCCCGAGGGTGGAGTCGATACGGCCCTGGCATCGTCCCCGGACCGAACCCTAACCCTAGCTAAGGCTCTCTCCTCTTGGGGACCCAATTCCAAGGTCGGACAGCATCACGCGCATAGGGAACAGAAGCGGTGCAGGCTGACTCGGCAAGGAACCTGGAAGCTCACCATGTCGTTTCCCAGGCCCGGCTGCAGCTCCCGAGTGGATTCCCGAGGCCTCCTCGACGAGGGGCTTATCGACGTGTGTGGCCTTGGCAGCCAAAGAGGGATCCTGACCGGCACCGTCTTTTGTGCGCACAACTAAGCCCTTCGGAAAGAACACTGCCCTGCTGTGAGTTCTGCGTCTGGAACCTCTTGGGACCTAACACTAACCCTAACCTTTCCCCGAACCGTTACCCTCCACTGAAAACTAAGCCTGCCCCGTTCCCTTATCCTGCATTTGAGCCGCCTTGTGGCATGGGCCCTCACTTCAGCCCTCGAGGGAGATCCCGAGGGTGGAGTCGCTACGGCCCTGGCATCGTCCCCGGACCGAACCCTAACCCTAGCTAAGGCTCTCTCCTCTTGGGGACCCAATTCCAAGGTCGGACAGCATCACGTGCATAGGGAACAGAAGTGGTGCAGGCTGACTCGGCAAGGAACCTGGAAGCTCACCATGTCGTTTCCCAGGCCCGGCTGCAGCTCCCGAGGGGATTCCGGAGGCCTCCTCGACCAGGGGCTTATCGACGTGTGTGGTCTTGGCAGCCAAAGAGGGACCCTACCGGCACCGTCCCTTGTGCCCTCAACTCAGCCCTTCTGGGAGACCACTGCCCTGCTGTGAGTTCAGCGCCCGGAATCTCCTGGGTCCTACCCCTAAACCTAAACCTAACCTGAAGCGTTACCTTCCACCGAAACCTAAGCCTGCCTCGATCCCTAATCCTGCATTTCAGCCGCCTCCTGGCATGGGCCCTCACTTCAGCCCTCGAGGGAGATCACGAGACCGGAGTCGCTTCGGCCCTGGCGACGTCCCTGGACCGAACCCTAACCCTAGCTAAGGCTCTCTCCTCATGGGGACCCAATTCTAAGGTCGGACAGCATCACGAGCCTGGGGTCCAGAAGCGGTGCAGGCTGACTTGCCCAGGAACCTGGAAGCTCACCATGTCGTTTCCCAGGCCCGGCTGCAGTTCCCGAGAGGATTCCGGAGGCCTCCTCGTCCAGGGGCTTATTGCCGTGTGTGGTCTTAGCAGGCAAAGAGGACCCTGACCGGCACCGTCCCTTGTGCCCTCAACTCAGCCCTTCGGGGAGTCAACTGCCCTGCTGTGAGTTCAGCGCCTGGAACCTCCTGGGACCTAACCCTAACCCTAACACTACCCCGAACCAGGACCCTCCCCCGAAACCTATGCCTGCCTCGACACCTAATATTGCATTTGAGCCGCCTCCTGGCATGGGCCCTCACTTCAGCCCTCGAGGGAGATCAAGAGACCGGAGTCGCTTCGACCCTGGCGTCGTCCCTGGACCGAACCCTAACCCTAGCTAAGGCTCTCTCCTCATGGGGACCCAATTCCAAGGTCGGACAGCATCACGCGCCTGGGGTCCAGAAGCGGTGCAGGCTGACTCGTCATGGATCTTGGAATCTCACCATGTCGTTTCCCAGGCCCGGCTGCAGCTCCCGAGAGGATTCCGGAGGTCTCCTCGACCAGGGGCTTATCGACGTGTGTGGCCTTGACAGCCAAAGAGGGACCCTGACCGGCACGGTCCCTTGTGCCCTCAACTCAGCCCTTCGGTGAGACCACTGCCCTGCTGTGGGTTCGGCGCCTGGAACCTCCTGGGACCTAACCCTAACCCTAACCCTACCCCGAACCAGGACCCTCCACCGAAACCTAAGCCTGCCTCATTTCCTTATCCTGCATTTGAGCCGCCTTCTGATATGGGCCCTCACTTCAGCCCTCGAAGGAGATCACGAGACCGGAGTCGCTTCGGCCCTTGCGTCGTCCCTGGACTGAACGCTAACCCTAGCTAAGGCTCTCTCCTCATGGGGACCCAATTCCAAGGTCGGACAGCATCACGCGCATAGGGAACAGAAGCGGTGCAGGCTGACTCGGCAAGGAACCTGGAAGCTCACCATGTCGTTTCCCCGGCCCGGCAGCAGCTCCCGAGAGGATTCAGGAGGCCTCCTCGACCAGGGGCTTTTCGACGTGTGTGGTCTTGGCAGCCAAAGAGGGACCCTGACCGGCACCGTCCCTTGTGCCCTCAACTCAGCCCTTCGGGGAGACCACTGCCCTGCTGTGAGTTCAGCGCCTGGAACCTCTTGGGACCTAACCCTAACCCTAAACCTACCACGATCCAGGACCATCCACCGGAACCTAAGCCTGCCTAGACACCTAATCCTGCATTTGAGCCGCCTCCTGGCATGGGCCCTCACTTCAGACCTCGAGGGAGATCACGAGACCGGAGTTGCTACGGCCCTGGCGACGTCCCTGGACTTAATCCTAACCCTAGCTAAGGCTCTCTCCGCATGGGGACCCAATTCCAAGGTAGGACAGCATCACGAGCCTGGGGTCCAGAAGCGGGGAAGGCTGACTTGCCAAGGAACCTGGAAGCTCACCATGTCGTTTCCCAGGCCCGGCTGCAGCTCCGAAAGGATTTCGGAGGCCTCCTCGACCAGGGGCTTTTCGACGTGTGTGGTCTTGGCAGCCAAAGAGGGACCCTGACCGGCACCGTCCCTTGTGCCCTCAACTCAGCATTTCGGGGAGACCACTGCCCTGCTGTGAGTTCAGCGCCTGGAACCTCCTGGGACCTAACCCTAACCCTAACCCTACCACGAACCAGGACCATCCCCCGGAACCTAATCCTGCCTCGACACCTAATCCTGCATTTGAGCCGCCTCCTGGCATGGGCCCTCACTTCAGCCCTCGAGGGAGATCACGAGACCTGAGACGCTTCAGCCCTGGTGACGTCCCTGGACTGAACCCTAACCCTAGCTAAGGCTCTCTCCTCATGGGGACCCAATTCCAAGGTCGGACAGCATCACGCGCCTGGGGTCCAGAAGCGGTGCAGGCTGACTCGGCATGGAACGTGGAATCTCACCATGTCGTTTCCCAGGCCCGGCTGCAGCTCCTGAGTGGATTCCGGAGGCCTCCTCGACCAGGGGCTTATCGACGTGTGTGGCTTTGACAGCCAAAGAGGGTCCCTGACCGGCACGGTCCCTTGTGCCCTCAACTCAGCCCTTCGGGAAGACCACTGCCCGGCTGTGGCTTCGGCGCCTGGAACCTCCTGGGACCTAACCCTAACCCTAACCCTACCCAGAAAAAGGACCCTCCACCGAAACCTAAGCCAGGCTCGATCCCTATTCCTGCATTTGAGATGCCGTCTGGCATGGGCCCTCATTTCAGGCCTCGAAGGAGATCACCAGACCGGAGTCACCTCGGCCCTGGTGACGTCGCTGGACTGAACCCTAACCCTAGATAAGGCTCTCTCCGCATGGGGACCCAATTCCAAGGTAGGACAGCGTCACGAGCCTGGGGTCCAGAAGCGGGGCAGGCTGACTTGCCAAGGAACCTGGAAGCTCACCATGTCGTTTCCCAGGCCCGGCTGCAGCTCCTGAGAGGATTCCGGAGGCCTCCTCGACCAGGGGCTTATCGACGTGTGTGGCCTTGGCAGCCAAAGAGGGATCCTGACCGGCACCGTCTTTTGTGCCCGCCACTAAGCCCTTCGGGAAGAACACTGCCCTGCTGTGAGTTCGGCGTCTGGAACCTCTTGGAACCTAACCCTAACCCTAACCCTTCCCCGAACCGTTACCTCCACTGAAACCTAGCCTGCCTCGTTCCCTTATCTTGCATTTGAGCCGCCTTCTGGCATGGGCCCTCACTTCAGCCCTCGAGGGAGATCACGAGACCGGAGTCGCTACGGCCCCGGCATCGTCCCTGGACCGAACCCTAACCCTAGCTAAGGCTCTCTCCTGTTGGGGACCCAATTCCAAGGTCGGACAGCATCACGCGCATAGGGAACAGAAGCGGTGCAGGCTGACTCGGCAAGGAACATGGAAGCTCACCATGTCGTTTCCCAGGCCCGGCTGCAGCTCCCGACAGGCTTCCGGAGCCTCCTCGACCAGGGGCTTATCGACGTGTGTGGTCTTGGCAACCAAAGAGGGACCCTGACCGGCACCGTCCCTTGTGCCCTCAATTCAGCCCTTCGGGGAGACCACTGCCCTGCTGTGAGTTCAGCGCCTGGAACCTCCTGGGACCTAACCCTAACCCTAACCCTAACCCTAACCCTAACCTCCTGGGACCTAACCCTAACCCTAACCCTACCCCGAACCAGGACCCTCCACCGAAACCTAAGCCTGCCTCGACACCTAATCCTGCATTTGAGCCGCCTCCTGGCATGGACCCTCACTTCAGCCCTCGAGGGAGATCACGAGACCGGAGTCGCTTTAGCCCTGGCGACGTCCCTGGACCGAACCCTAACCATAGCTAAGGCTCTCTGCACATGGGGACACAATTCCAAGTTCGGACAGCATCATGCGCCTGGGGTCCAGAGGCGGTGCAGGCTGACTCGGCATGGACCTTGCAATCTCACCATGTCGTTTCCCAGGCCCGGCTGCAGCTCCCGAGAGGATTCCGGAGGCCTCCTCGACCAGGGTCTTATCGACGTGTGTGGCCTTGACAGCCAAAGAGGGACCCTGACCGGCACGGTCCCTTGTGCCCTCAACTCAGCCCTTCGGGGAGACCACTGCCCTGCTTTGGGAAAAGCGCCTGGAATCTCCTGGGACCAAACCCTAACCCTAACCCTACCCCGAACCAGGACCCTCCACCGAAACCTAAGCCAGCCTCGATCCCTATTCCTGCATTTGAGCCGCTTTCTGGAATGGGCCCTCACTTCAGTCCTCGAGGGAGATCACGAGACCCGAGTCGCTTCGGCCCTGGCGACCTCCTAGGACCGAAACCTAACCCTAGTTAAGGCTCTCTCCGCATGGGACCCAATTCCTACGTAGGACAGCATCACGAGCCTGGGGTCCAGAAGCGGTGCAGGCTGACTTGCCCAGAAACCTGGAAGCTCACCATGTCGTTTCCCAGGCCCGGCTGCAGCTCCCGAGAGGATTCCGGAGGCCTCCTCGACCAGGGGCTTATTGCCATGTGTGGTCTTGGCAGCCAAAGAGGGACCCTGACCGGCACCGTCCCTTGTGCCCTCAACTCAGCCCTTCGGGGAGACCACTGCCCTGCTGTGGGTTCGGCGCCTGGAACCTCCTGGGACCTAACCCTAACCCTAACCCTACCACGAACCAGGACCATCCCCCGGAACCTAAGCCTGCCTCAACCCCTAATACTGCATTTGAGCCGCTTCCTGGCATGGGGCCTCACTTCAGCCCTCGAGGGAGATCACGAGACCAGAGTCGCTTCGGCCCTGGCGACGTCCCTGGACTGAACCCTAACCCTAGCTAAGGCTCTCTCTTCATGGGGACCCAATTCCAAGGTCGGACAGCATCACGCGCCTGGGGTCCAGAAGCGGTGCAGGCTGACTCGGCATGGAACTTGGAATCTCACCATGTCGTTTCCCAGGCCCGGCTGCAGCTTCAGAGAGGATTCCGGAGGCCTCCTCGACCAGGGGCTTATCGACGTGTGTGGCCTTGACAGCCAAAGAGGGTCCCTGACCGGCACGGTCCCTTGTGCCCTCAACTCAGCCCTTCGGGAAGACCACTGCCCGGCTGTGGCTTCGGCGCCTGGAACCTCCTGGGACCTAACCCTAACCCTAACCCTACCCAGAAAAAGGACCCTCCACCAAAACCTAAGCCAGGCTCGATCCCTATTCCTGCATTTGAGATGCCGTCTGGCATGGGCCCTCATTTCAGGCCTCGAAGGAGATCACCAGACCGGAGTCACCTCGGCCCTGGTGACGTCGCTGGACTGAACCCTAACCCTAGATAAGGCTCTCTCCGCATGGGGACCCAATTCCAAGGTAGGACAGCGTCACGAGCCTGGGGTCCAGAAGCGGGACAGGCTGACTTGCCAAGGAACCTGGAAGCTCACCATGTCGTTTCCCAGGCCCGACTGCAGCTCCTGAGAGGATTCCGGAGGCCTCCTCGACCAGGGGCTTATCGACGTGTGTGGCCTTGGCAGCCAAAGAGGGATCCTGACCGGCACCGTCTTTTGTGCCCGCCACTAAGCCCTTCGGGAAGAACACTGCCCTGCTGTGAGTTCGGCGTCTGGAACCTCTTGGAACCTAACCCTAACCCTAACCCTTCCCCGAACCGTTACCTCCACTGAATCCTAGCCTGCCTCGTTCCCTTATCCTGCATTTGAGCCGCCTTCTGGCATGGGCCCTCACTTCAGCCCTCGAGGGAGATCACGAGACCGGAGTCGCTACGGCCCTGGCATCGTCCCTGGACCGAACCCTAACCCTAGATAAGGCTCTCTCCTGTTGGGGACCCAATTCCAAGGTCGGACAGCATCACGCGCATAGGGAACACAAGCGGTGCAGGCTGACTCGGCAAGGAACATGGAAGCTCACCATGTCGTTTCCCAGGCCCGGCTGCAGCTCCCGAGTGGCTTCCGGAGCTTCCTCGACCAGGGGCTTATCGACGTGTGTGGTCTTGGCAACCAAAGAGGGACCCTGACCGGCACCGTCCCTTGTGCCCTCAATTCAGCCCTTCGGGGAGACCACTGCCCTGCTGTGAGTTCAGCGCCTGGTACCTCCTGGGACCTAACCCTAACCCTAACCCTACCCCGAACCAGGACCCTCCACCGAAACCTAAGCCTGCCTCGACACCTAATCCTGCATTTGAGCCGCCTCCTGGCATGGGCCCTCACTTCAGCCCTCGAGGGAGATCACGAGACCGGAGTCGCTTTAGCCCTGGCGACGTCCCTGGACCGAACCCTAACCATAGCTAAGGCTCTCTGCTCATGGGGACACAATTCCAAGGTCGGACAGCATCATGCGCCTGGGGTCCAGAGGCGGTGCAGGCTGACTCGGCATGGACCTTGCAATCTCACCATGTCGTTTCCCAGGCCCGGCTGCAGCTCCCGAGAGGATTCCGGAGGCCTCCTCGACCAGGGTCTTATCGACGTGTGTGGCCTTGACAGCCAAAGAGGGACCCTGACCGGCACGGTCCCTTGTGCCCTCAACTCAGCCCTTCGGGGAGACCACTGCCCTGCTTTGGGAAAAGCGCCTGGAATCCCCTGGGACCTAACCCTAACCCTAACCCTACCCCGAACCAGGACCCTCCACCGAAACCTAAGCCAGCCTCGATCCCTATTCCTGCATTTGAGCCGCTTTCTGGAATGGGCCCTCACTTCAGTCCTCGAGGGAGATCACGAGACCCGAGTCGCTTCGGCCCTGGCGACGTCCCAGGACCGAACCCTAACCCTAGTTAAGGCTCTCTCCGCATGGGACCCAATTCCTACGTAGGACAGCATCACGAGCCTGGGGTCCAGAAGCGGTGCAGGCTGACTTGCCCAGAAACCTGGAAGCTCACCATGTCGTTTCCCAGGCCCGGCTGCAGCTCCAGAGAGGATTCCGGAGGCCTCCTCGACCCGGGGCTTATTGCCATGTGTGGTCTTGGCAGCCAAAGAGGGACCCTGACCGGCACCGTCCCTTGTGCCCTCAACTCAGCCCCTAGGGGAGACCACTGCCCTGCTGTGAGTTCAGCGCCTGGAACCTCCTGGGACCTAACCCTAACCCTAACCCTACCCCGAACCAGGACCCTCCACCGAAACCTAAGCCTGCCTCGACACCTAATCCTGCATTTGAGCCGCCTCCTGGCATGGGCCCTCACTTCAGCCCTCGAGGGAGATCACGAGACCAGAGTCGCTTCTGCCCTGGCGACGTCCCTGGACTGAACCCTAACCCTAGCTAAAGCTCTCTCCTCATGGGGACCCAATTCCAAGGTCGGACAGCATCAAGCGCCTGGGGTCCAGAAGCAGTGCAGGCTGACTCGGCATGGAACTTGGAATCTCACCATGTCGTTTCCCAGGCCCGGCTGCAGCTCCCGAGAGGATTCCGGAGGTCTCCTCGACCAGGGGCTTATCGACGTGTGTGCCCTTGACAGCCAAAGAGGGACCCTACCGGCACGGTCCCTTGTGCCCTCAACTCAGCCCTTCGGGGAGACCACTGCCCTGCTGTGGGTTCGGCGCCTGGAACCTCCTGGGACCTAACCCTAACCCTAACCCTACCCCAAACCGTTACCCTCCACCGAAACGGAAGCCTGCCTCATTCCCTTATCCTGCATTTGAGCCGCCTTCAGATATGGGCCCTCACCTCAGCCCTCGAAGGAGATCACAAAACCGGAGTCGCTTCGGCCCTTGCGTCGTCCCTGGACCGAACCCTAACCCTAGCTAAGGCTCTCTCCTCATGGGGACCCAATTCCAATGTCGGACAGCATCACGCGCATAGGGAACAGAAGCGGTGCAGGCTGACTCGGCAAGGAACCTGGAAGCTCACCATGTCGTTTCCGAGGCCCGGCTGCAGCTCCGAGAGGATTTCGGAGGCCTCCTCGACCAGGGGCTTTTTGACGTGTGTGGTCTTGGCAGCCAAAGAGGGACCCTGACCGGCACCGTCCCTTGTGCCCTCAACTCAGCATTTCGGGGAGACCACTGCCTTGCTGTGAGTTCAGCGCCTGGAACCTCCTGGGACCTAACCCTAACCCTAACCCTACCTCGAACCAGGACCATCCCCAGGAACCTAAGCCTGCCTCGACCCCTAATACTGCATTTGAGCCGCTTCCTGGCATGGGCCCTCACTTCAGCCCTCGAGGGAGATCATGAGACCAGAGTCGCTTCGGCCCTGGCGACGTCCCTGGACTGAACCCTAACCCTAGCTAAGGCTCTCTCCTCATGGGGACCCAATTCCAAGGTCGGACAGCATCACGCGCCTGGGGTCCAGAAGCGGTGCAGGCTGACTCGGCATGGAACTTGGAATCTCACCATGTCGTTTCCCAGGCCCGGCTGCAGCTCCAGAGAGGATTCCGGAGGCCTCCTCGACCAGGGGCTTATCGACGTGTGTGGCCTTGACAGCCAAAGAGGGTCCCTGACCGGCACGGTCCCTTGTGCCCTAAACTCAGCCCTTCGGGAAGACCACTGCCCGGCTGTGGCTTCGGCGCCTGGAACCTCCTGGGACCTAACCCTAACCCTAACCCTACGCAGAAAAAGGACCCTCCACCGAAACCTAAGCCAGGCTCGATCCCTATTCCTGCATTTGAGATGCCGTCTGGCATGGGCCCTCATTTCAGGCCTCGAAGGAGATCACCAGACCGGAGTCACCTCGGCCCTGGTGACGTCGCTGGACTGAACCCTAACCCTAGATAAGGCTCTCTCCGCATGGGGACCCAATTCCAAGGTAGGACAGCGTCACGAGCCTGGGGTCCAGAAGCGGGGCAGGCTGACTTGCCAAGGAACCTGGAAGCTCACCATGTCGTTCCCCAGTCCCGGCTGCAGCTCCTGAGAGGATTCCGGAGGCCTCCTCGACCAGGGGCTTATCGACGTGTGTGGCCTTGGCAGCCAAAGAGGGATCCTGACCGGCACCGTCTTTTGTGCCCGCCACTAAGCCCTTCGGGAAGAACACTGCCCTGCTGTGAGTTCGGCGTCTGGAACCTCTTGGAACCTAACCCTAACCCTAACCCTTCCCCGAACCGTTACCTCCACTGAAACCTAGCCTGCCTCGTTCCCTTATCCTGCATTTGAGCCGCCTTCTGGCATGGGCCCTCACTTCAGCCTTCGAGGGAGATTACGAGACCGGAGTCGCTACGGCCCTGGCATCGTCCCTGGACCGAACCCTAACCCTAGATAAGGCTCTCTCCTGTTGGGGACCCAATTCCAAGGTCGGACAGCATCACGCGCATAGGGAACAGAAGCGGTGAAGGCTGACTCGGCAAGGAACATGGAAGCTCACCATGTCGTTTCCCAGGCCCGGCTGCAGCTCCCGAGAGGCTTCCGGAGCCTCCTCGACCAGGGGCTTATCGACGTGTGTGGTCTTAGCAACCAAAGAGGAACCCTGACCGGCACCGTCCCTTGTGCCCTCAATTCAGCCCTTCGGGGAGACCACTGCCCTGCTGTGAGTTCAGCGCCTGGAACCTCCTGGGACCTAACCCTAACCCTAACCCTACCCCGAACCAGGACCCTCCACCGAAACCTAAGCCTGCCTCGACACCTAATCCTGCATTTGAGCCGCCTCCTGGCATGGGCCCTCACTTCAGCCCTCGAGGGAGATCACGAGACCGGAGTCGCTTTAGCCCTGGCGACGTCCCTGGACCGAACCCTTACCATAGCTAAGGCTCTCTGCACATGGGGACACAATTCCAAGGTCGGACAGCATCATGCGCCTGGGGTCCAGAGGCGGTGCAGGCTGACTCGGCATGGACCTTGCAATCTCACCATGTCGTTTCCCAGGCCCGGCTGCAGCTCCCGAGAGGATTCCGGAGGCCTCCTCGACCAGAGTCTTATCGACGTGTGTGGCCTTGACAGCCAAAGAGGGACCCTGACCGGCACGGTCCCTTGTGCCCTCAACTCAGCCCTTCGGGGAGACCACTGCCCTGCTTTGGGAAAAGCGCCTGGAATCTCCTGGGACCTAACCCTAACCCTAACCCTACCCCGAACCAGGACCCTCCACCGAAACCTAAGCCAGCCTCGATCCCTATTCCTGCATTTGAGCCGCTTTCTGGAATGGGCCCTCACTTCAGTCCTCGAGGGAGATCACGAGACCCGAGTCGCTTCGGCCCTGGCGACGTCCCAGGACCGAACCCTAACCCTAGTTAAGGCTCTCTCCGCATGGGACCCAATTCCTACGTAGGACAGCATCACGAGCCTGGGGTCCAGAAGCGGTGCAGGCTGACTTGCCCAGAAACCTGGAAGCTCACCATGTCGTTTCCCAGGCCCGGCTGCAGCTCCCGAGAGGATTCCGGAGGCCTCCTCGACCAGGGGCTTATTGCCATGTGTGGTCTTGGCAGCCAAAGAGGGACCCTGACCGGCACCGTCCCTTGTGCCCTCAACTCAGCCCTTCGGGGAGACCACTGCCCTGCTGTGAGTTCAGCGCCTGGAACCTCCTGGGACCTAACCCTAACCCTAACCCTACCCCGAACCAGGACCCTCCACCGAAACCTAAGCCTGCCTCGACACCTAATCCTGCATTTGAGCCGCCTCCTGGCATGGGCCCTCACTTCAGCCCTCGAGGGAGATCACGAGACCAGAGTCGCTTCTGCCCTGGCGACGTCCCTGGACCGAACCCTAACCCTAGCTAAAGCTCTCTCCTCATGGGGACCCAATTCCAAGGTCGGACAGCATCAAGCGCCTGGGGTCCAGAAGCAGTGCAGGCTGACTCGGCATGGAACTTGGAATCTCACCATGTCGTTTCCCATGCCCGGCTGCAGCTCCCGAGAGGATTCCGGAGGTCTCCTCGACCAGGGGCTTATCGACGTGTGTGCCCTTGACAGCCAAAGAGGGACCCTGACCGGCACGGTCCCTTGTGCCCTCAACTCAGCCCTTCGGGGAGACCACTGCCCTGCTGTGGGTTCAGCGCCTGGAACCTCCTGGGACCTAACCCTAACCCTAACCCTACCCAGAAAAAGGACCCTCCACCAAAACCTAAGCCAGGCTCGATCCCTATTCCTGCATTTGAGATGCCGTCTGGCATGGGCCCTCATTTCAGGCCTCGAAGGAGATCACCAGACCGGAGTCACCTCGGCCCTGGTGACGTCGCTGGACTGAACCCTAACCCTAGATAAGGCTCTCTCCGCATGGGGACCCAATTCCAAGGTAGGACAGCGTCACGAGCCTGGGGTCCAGAAGCGGGACAGGCTGACTTGCCAAGGAACCTGGAAGCTCACCATGTCGTTTCCCAGGCCCGGCTGCAGCTCCTGAGAGGATTCCGGAGGCCTCCTCGACCAGGGGCTTATCGACGTGTGTGGCCTTGGCAGCCAAAGAGGGATCCTGACCGGCACCGTCTTTTGTGCCCGCCACTAAGCCCTTCGGGAAGAACAATGCCCTGCTGTGAGTTCGGCGTCTGGAACCTCTTGGAACCTAACCCTAACCATAACCCTTCCCCGAACCGTTACCTCCACTGAAACCTAGCCTGCCTCGTTCCCTTATCCTGCATTTGAGCCGCCTTCTGGCATGGGCCCTCACTTCAGCCCTCGAGGGAGATCACGAGACCGGAGTCGCTACGGCCCTGGCATCGTCCCTGGACCGAACCCTAACCCTAGCTAAGGCTCTCTCCTGTTGGGGACCCAATTCCAAGGTCGGACAGCATCACGCGCATAGGGAACAGAAGCGGTGCAGGCTGACTCGGCAAGGAACATGGAAGCTCACCATGTCGTTTCCCAGGCCCGGCTGCAGCTCCCGAGAGGATTCCGGAGGCCTCCTCGACCAGGGGCTTTTCGACGTGTGTGGTCTTGGCAGCCAAAGAGGGACCCTGACCGGCACCGTCCCTTGTGCCCTCAACTCAGCCCTTCGGGGAGACCACTGCCCTGCTGTGAGTTCAGCGCCTGGAACGTCCTGGGACCTAACCCTAACCCTAACCCTACCACGAACCAGGACCATCCCTGGGAACCTAAGCCTGCCTCGACCCCTAATCCTGCATTTGAGCCGCCTCCTGGCATGGGCCCTCACTTCAGCCCTCGAGGGAGATCACGAGACCAGAGTCGCTTCGGCCCTGGCGACGTCCCTGGACTGAACCCTAACCCTAGCTAAGGCTCTCTCTTCATGGGGACCCAATTCCAAGGTCGGACAGCATCACGCGCCTGGGGTCCAGAAGCGGTGCAGGCTGACTCGGCATGGAACTTGGAATCTCACCATGTCGTTTCCCAGGCCCGGCTGCAGCTCAAGAGAGGATTCCGGAGGCCTCCTCGACCAGGGGCTTATCGACGTGTGTTGCCTTGACAGCCAAAGAGGGTCCCTGATCGGCACGGTCCTTTGTGCCCTCAACTCAGCCCTTCGGGAATACCACTGCCCGGCTGTGGGTTCGGCGCCTGGAACCTCCTGGGACCTAACCCTAACCCTAACCCTACCCAGAAAAAGGACCCTCCACCGAAACCTAAGCCAGGCTCGATCCCTATTCCTGCATTTGAGCTGCCGTCTGGCATGGGCCCTCATTTCAGGCCTCGAAGGAGATCACCAGACCGGAGTCACTTCGGCCCTGGTGACGTCCCTGGACTGAACCCTAACCCTAGATAAGGCTCTCTCCGCATGGGGACCCAATTCCAAGGTAGGACAGCATCACGAGCCTGGGGTCCAGAAGCGGGGCAGGCTGACTTGCCAAGGAACCTGGAAGCTCACCATGTCGTTTCCCAGGCCCGGCTGCAGCTCCTGAGAGGCTTCCGGAGCCTCCTCGACCAGGGGCTTATCGACGTGTGTGGTCTTGGCAACCAAAGAGGGACCCTGACTGGCACCGTCCCTTGTGCCCTCAATTCAGCCCTTCGGGTAGACCACTGCCCTGCTGTGAGTTCAGCGCCTGTAACCTCCTGGGACCTAACCCTAACCCTAACCCTACCCCGAACCAGGACCCTCCACCGAAACCTAAGCCTGCCTCGACACCTAATCCTGCATTTGAGCCGCCTCCTGGCATGGGCCCTCACTTCAGCCCTCGAGGGAGATCACGAGACCGGAGTCGCTTTAGCCCTGGCGACGTCCCTGGACCGAACCCTAACCATAGCTAAGGCTCTCTGCTCATGCGGACACAATTCCAAGGTCGGACAGCATCATGCGCCTGGGGTCCAGAGGCGGTGCAGGCTGACTCGGCATGGACCTTGCAATCTCACCATGTCGTTTCCCAGGCCCGGCTGCAGCTCCCGAGAGGATTCTGGAGGCCTCCTCGACCAGGGTCTTATCGACGTGTGTGGCCTTGACAGCCAACGAGGGACCCTGACCGGCACGGTCCCTTGTGCCCTCAACTCAGCCCTTCGGGGAGACCACTGCCCTGATTTGGGAAAAGCGCCTGGAATCTCCTGGACCTAACCCTAACCCTAACCCTACCCCGAACCAGGACCCTCCACCGAAACCTAAGCCAGCCTCGATCCCTATTCCTGCATTTGAGCCGCTTTCTGGAATGGGCCCTCACTTCAGTCCTCGAGGGAGATCACGAGACCCGAGTCGCTTCGGCCCTGGCGACGTCCCAGGACCGAACCCTAACCCTAGTTAAGGCTCTCTCCGCATGGGACCCAATTCCTACGTAGGACAGCATCACGAGCCTGGGGTCCAGAAGCGGTGCAGGCTGACTTGCCCAGAAACCTGGAAGCTCACCATGTCGTTTCCCAGGCCCGGCTGCAGCTCCCGAGAGGATTCCGGAGGCCTCCTCGACCAGGGGCTTATTGCCATGTGTGGTCTTGGCAGCCAAAGAGGGACCCTGACCGGCACCGTCCCTTGTGCCCTCAACTCAGCCCTTCGGGGAGACCACTGCCCTGCTGTGAGTTCAGCGCCTGGAACCTCCTGGGACCTAACCCTAACCCTAACCCTACCCCGAACCAGGACCCTCCACCGAAACCTAAGCCTGCCTCATTCCCTTATCCTGCATTTGAGCCGCCTTCTGATATGGGCCCTCACTTCAGCCCTCGAAGGAGATCACAAAACCGGAGTCGCTTCGGCCCTTGCGTCGTCCCTGGACCGAACCCTAACCCTAGCTAAGGCTCTCTCCTCATGGGGACCCAATTCCAAGGACGGACAGCATCACGCGCATAGGGAACAGAAGCGGTGCAGGCTGACTCGGCAAGGAACCTAGAAGCTCACCATGTCGTTTCCCAGGCCCGGCTGCAGCTCCCGAGAGGATTCCGGAGGCCTCCTCGACCAGGGGCTTTTCGACGTGTGTGGTCTTGGCAGCCAAAGAGGGACCCTGACCGGCACCGTCCCTTGTGCCCTCAACTCAGCCCTTCGGGGAGACCACTGCCCTGCTGTGGGTTCGGCGCCTGGAACCTCCTGGGACCTAACCCTAACCCTAACCTTACCCCGAACCAGGACCCTCCCCCGAAACCTAAGCCTGCCTCATTCCCTTATCCTGCATTTGGGCCGCCTTCTGATATGGGCCCTCACTTCAGCCCTCGAAGGAGATCACAAAATCGGAGTCGCTTCGGCCCTTGCGTCGTCCCTGGACCGAACCCTAACCCTAGCTAAGGCTCTCTCCTCATGGGGACCCAATTCCAATGTCGGACAGCATCACGCGCATAGGGAACAGAAGCGGTGCAGGCTGACTCGGCAAGGAACCTGGAAGCTCACCATGTCGTTTCCCAGGCCCGGCTGCAGCTCCCGAGAGGATTCCGGAGGCCTCCTCGACCAGGGGCTTTTTGACGTGTGTGGTCTTGGCAGCCAAAGAGGGACCCTGACCGGCACCGTCCCTTGTGCCCTCAACTCAGCCCTTCGGGGAGACCACTGCCCTGCTGTGAGTTCAGCGCCTGGAACCTCCTGGGACCTAACCCTAACCCTAACCCTACCACGAACCAGGACCATCCCTGGGAACCTAAGCCTGCCTCGACCCCTAATCCTGCATTTGAGCCGCCTCCTGGCATGGGCCCTCACTTCAGCCCTCGAGGGAGATCACGAGACCAGAGTCGCTTCGGCCCTGGCGACGTCCCTGGACTGAACCCTAACCCTAGCTAAGGCTCTCTCCTCATGGGGACCCAATTCCAAGGTCGGACAGCATCACGCGCCTGGGGTCCAGAAGCGGTGCAGGCTGACTCGGCATGGAACTTGGAATCTCACCATGTCGTTTCCCAGGCCCGGCTGCAGCTCCCGAGAGGATTCCGGAGGCCTCCTCGACCAGGGGCTTATCGACGTGTGTGGCCTTGACAGCCAAAGAGGGTCCC
Source organism: Prionailurus viverrinus (assembly GCF_022837055.1). Lineage (NCBI taxonomy): Eukaryota > Metazoa > Chordata > Mammalia > Carnivora > Felidae > Prionailurus > Prionailurus viverrinus. The sequence continues at coordinate 271,601 of NW_025927634.1, read as the reverse complement.
TGACCGGCACGGTCCCTTGTGCCCTCAACTCAGCCCTTCGGGAAGACCACTGCCCGGGTGTGGGTTCGGCGCCTGGAACCTCCTGGGACCTAACCCTAACCCTAACCCTACCCAGAAAAAGGACCCTCCACCGAAACCTAAGCCAGGCTCGATCCCTATTCCTGCATTTGAGCTGCCGTCTGGCATGGGCCCTCATTTCAGGCCTCGAAGGAGATCACCAGACCGGAGTCACTTCGGCCCTGGTGACGTCCCTGGACTGAACCCTAACCCTAGATAAGGCTCTCTCCGCATGAGGACCCAATTCCAAGGTAGGACAGCGTCACGAGCCTGGGGTCCAGAAGCGGGGCAGGCTGACTTGCCAAGGAACCTGGAAGCTCACCATGTCGTTTCCCAGGCCCGGCTGCAGCTCCTGAGAGGATTCCGGAGGCCTCCTCGACCAGGGGCTTATCGACGTGTGTGGCCTTGGCAGCCAAAGAGGGATCCTGACCGGCACCGTCTTTTGTGCCCGCAACTAAGCCCTTCGGGAAGAACACTGCCCTGCTGTGAGTTCGGCGTCTGGAACCTCTTGGAACCTAACCCTAACCCTAACCCTTCCCCGAACCGTTACCTCCACTGAAACCTAGCCTGCCTCGTTCCCTTATCCTGCATTTGAGCCGCCTTCTGGCATGGGCCCTCACTTCAGCCCTCGAGGGAGATCACGAGACCGGAGTCGCTACGGCCCTGGCATCGTCCCTGGACCGAACCCTAACCCTAGCTAAGGCTCTCTCCTGTTGGGGACCCAATTCCAAGGTCGGACAGCATCACGCGCATAGGGAATAGAAGCGGTGCAGGCTGACTCGGCAAGGAACATGGAAGCTCAGCATGTCGTTTCCCAGGCCCGGCTGCAGCTCCCGAGAGGCTTCCGGAGCCTCCTCGACCAGGGGCTTATCGACGAGTGTGGTCTTGGCAACCAAAGAGGGACCCTGACCGGCACCGTCCCTTGTGCCCTCAATTCAGCCCTTCGGGGAGACCACTGCCCTGCTGTGAGTTCAGCGCCTGGAACCTCCTGGGACCTAACACTAACCCTAACCCTACCCCGAACCAGGACCCTCCACCGAAACCTAAGCCTGCCTCGACACCTAATCCTGCATTTGAGCCGCCTCCTGGCATGGGCCCTCACTTCAGCCCTCGAGGGAGATCACGAGACCGGAGTCGCTTCAGCCCTGGCGACGTCCCTGGACCGAACCCTAACCATAGCTAAGGCTCTCTGCTCATGGGGACACAATTCCAAGGTCGGACAGCATCATGCGCCTGGGGTCCAGAGGCGGTGCAGGCTGACTCGGCATGGACCTTGCAATCTCACCATGTCGTTTCCCAGGCCCGGCTGCAGCTCCCGAGAGGATTCCGGAGGCCTCCTCGACCAGGGTCTTATCTACGTGTGTGGCCTTGACAGCCAAAGAGGGACCCTGACCGGCACCGTCCCTTGTGCCCTCAACTCAGCCCTTCGGGGAGACCACTGCCCTGCTTTGGGAAAAGCGCCTGGAATCTCCTGGGACCTAACCCTAACCCTAACCTTACCCCGAACCAGGACCCTCCACCGGAACCTAAGCCTGCCTCATTCCCTTATCCTGCATTTGAGCCGCCTTCTGATATGGGCCTTCACTTCAGCCCTCGAAGGAGTTCACAAAATCGGAGTCGCTTCGGCCCTTGCGTCGTCCCTGGACCGAACCCTAACCCTAGCTAAGGCTCTCTCCTCATGGGGACCCAATTCCAATGTCGGACAGCATCACGCGCATAGGGAACAGAAGCGGTGCAGGCTGACTCGGCAAGGAACCTGGAAGCTCACCATGTCGTTTCCCAGGCCCGGCTGCAGCTCCCGAGAGGATTCCGGAGGCCTCCTCGACCAGGGGCTTTTCGACGTGTGTGGTCTTGGCAGCCAAAGAGGGACCCTGACCGGCACCGTCCCTTGTGCCCTCAACTCAGCCCTTCGGGGAGACCACTGCCCTGCTGTGAGTTCAGCGCCTGGAACCTCCTGGGACCTAACCCTAACCCTAACCCTACCACGAACCAGGATCATCCCCCGGAACCTAAGCCTGCCTCGACACCTAATCCTGCATTTGAGCCGCCTCCTGGCATGGGCCCTCACTTCAGCCCTCGAGGGAGATCACGAGACCAGAGTCGCTTCGGCCCTGGCGACGTCCCTGGACCGAACCCTAACCATAGCTAAGGCTCTCTGCTCATGGGGACACAATTCCAAGGTCGGACAGCATCATGCGCCTGGGGTCCAGAGGCGGTGCAGGCTGACTCGGCATGGACCTTGCAATCTCACCATGTCGTTTCCCAGGCCCGGCTGCAGCTCCCGAGAGGATTCCGGAGGCCTCCTCGACCAGGGTCTTATCGACGTGTGTGGCCTTGACAGCCAAAGAGGGACCCTGACCGGCACGGTCCCTTGTGCCCTCAACTCAGCCATTCGGGGAGACCACTGCCCTGCTTTGGGAAAAGCGCCTGGAATCTCCTGGGACCTAACCCTAACCCTAACCCTACCCCGAACCAGGACCCTCCACCGAAACATAAGCCAGCCTCGATCCCTATTCCTGCATTTGAGCCGCTTTCTGGAATGGGCCCTCACTTCAGTCCTCGAGGGAGATCACGAGACCCGAGTCGCTTCGGCCCTGGCGACGTCCCAGGACCGAACCCTAACCCTAGTTAAGGCTCTCCACATGGGACCCAATTCCAAGGTAGGACAGCATCACGAGCCTGAGGTCCAGATGCGGTGCAGGCTGACTTGCCCAGAAACCTGGAAGCTCACCATGTCGTTTCCCAGGCCCGGCTGCAGCTCCCGAGAGGATTCCGGAGGCCTCCTCGACCAGGGGCTTTTCGACGTGTGTGGTCTTGGCAGCCAAAGAGGGACCCTGACCGGCACCGTCCCTTGTGCCCTCAACTCAGCCCTTCGGGGAGACCACTGCCCTGCTGTGAGTTCAGCGCCTGGAACCTCCTGGGACCTAACCCTAACCCTAACCCTACCACGAACCAGGACCATCCCCCGGAACCTAAGCCTGCCTCGACACCTAATCCTGCATTTGAGCCGCCTCCTGGCATGGGCCCTCACTTCAGCCCTCGAGGGAGATCACGAGACCAGAGTCGCTTCGGCCCTGGCGACGTCCCTGGACTGAACCCTAACCCTAGCTAAGGCTCTCTCCTCATGGGGACCCAATTCCAAGGTCGGACAGCATCACGCGCCTGGGGTCCAGAAGCGGTGCAGGCTGACTCGGCATGGAACTTGGAATCTCACCATGTCGTTTCCCAGGCCCGGCTGCAGCTCAAGAGAGGATTCCGGAGGCCTCCTCGACCAGGGGCTTATCGACGTGTGTGGCCTTGACAGCCAAAGAGGGTCCCTGACCGGCACGGTCCCTTGTGCCCTCAACTCATCCCTTCGGGAAGACCACTGCCCGGGTGTGGGTTCGGCGCCTGGAACCTCCTGGGACCTAACCCTAACCCTAACCCTACCCAGAAAAAGGACCCTCCACCGAAACCTAAGCCAGGCTCGATCCCTATTCCTGCATTTGAGCTGCCGTCTGGCATGGGCCCTCATTTCAGGCCTCGAAGGAGATCACCAGACCGGAGTCACTTCGGCCCTGGTGACGTCCCTGGACTGAACCCTAACCCTAGATAAGGCTCTCTCCGCATGGGGACCCAATTCCAAGGTAGGACAGCGTCACGAGCCTGGGGTCCAGAAGCGGGGCAGGCTGACTTGCCAAGGAACCTGGAAGCTCACCATGTCGTTTCCCAGGCCCGGCTGCAGCTCCTGAGAGGATTCCGGAGGCCTCCTCGACCAGGGGCTGATCGACGTGTGTGGCCTTGGCAGCCAAAGAGGGATCCTGACCGGCACCGTCTTTTGTGCCCGCAACTAAGCCCTTCGGGAAGAACACTGCCCTGCTGTGAGTTCGGCGTCTGGAACCTCTTGGAACCTAACCCTAACCCTAACCCTTCCCCGAACCGTTACCTCCACTGAAACCTAGCCTGCCTCGTTCCCTTATCCTGCATTTGAGCCGCCTTCTGGCATGGGCCCTCACTTCAGCCCTCGAGGGAGATCACGAGACCGGAGTCGCTACGGCCCTGGCATCGTCCCTGGACCGAACCCTAACCCTAGCTAAGGCTCTCTCCTGTTGGGGACCCAATTCCAAGGTCGGACAGCATCACGCGCATAGGGAATAGAAGCGGTGCAGGCTGACTCGGCAAGGAACATGGAAGCTCAGCATGTCGTTTCCCAGGCCCGGCTGCAGCTCCCGAGAGGCTTCCGGAGCCTCCTCGACCAGGGGCTTATCGACGAGTGTGGTCTTGGCAACCAAAGAGGGACCCTGACCGGCACCGTCCCTTGTGCCCTCAATTCAGCCCTTCGGGGAGACCACTGCCCTGCTGTGAGTTCAGCGCCTGGAACCTCCTGGGACCTAACACTAACCCTAACCCTACCCCGAACCAGGACCCTCCACCGAAACCTAAGCCTGCCTCGACACCTAATCCTGCATTTGAGCCGCCTCCTGGCATGGGCCCTCACTTCAGCCCTCGAGGGAGATCACGAGACCGGAGTCGCTTCAGCCCTGGCGACGTCCCTGGACCGAACCCTAACCATAGCTAAGGCTCTCTGCTCATGGGGACACAATTCCAAGGTCGGACAGCATCATGCGCCTGGGGTCCAGAGGCGGTGCAGGCTGACTCGGCATGGACCTTGCAATCTCACCATGTCGTTTCCCAGGCCCGGCTGCAGCTCCCGAGAGGATTCCGGAGGCCTCCTCGACCAGGGTCTTATCTACGTGTGTGGCCTTGACAGCCAAAGAGGGACCCTGACCGGCACCGTCCCTTGTGCCCTCAACTCAGCCCTTCGGGGAGACCACTGCCCTGCTTTGGGAAAAGCGCCTGGAATCTCCTGGGACCTAACCCTAACCCTAACCTTACCCCGAACCAGGACCCTCCACCGGAACCTAAGCCTGCCTCATTCCCTTATCCTGCATTTGAGCCGCCTTCTGATATGGGCCTTCACTTCAGCCCTCGAAGGAGTTCACAAAATCGGAGTCGCTTCGGCCCTTGCGTCGTCCCTGGACCGAACCCTAACCCTAGCTAAGGCTCTCTCCTCATGGGGACCCAATTCCAATGTCGGACAGCATCACGCGCATAGGGAACAGAAGCGGTGCAGGCTGACTCGGCAAGGAACCTGGAAGCTCACCATGTCGTTTCCCAGGCCCGGCTGCAGCTCCCGAGAGGATTCCGGAGGCCTCCTCGACCAGGGGCTTTTCGACGTGTGTGGTCTTGGCAGCCAAAGAGGGACCCTGACCGGCACCGTCCCTTGTGCCCTGAACTCAGCCCTTCGGGGAGACCACTGCCCTGCTGTGAGTTCAGCGCCTGGAACCTCCTGGGACCTAACCCTAACCCTAACCCTACCACGAACCAGGATCATCCCCCGGAACCTAAGCCTGCCTGGACACCTAATCCTGCATTTGAGCCGCCTCCTGGCATGGGCCCTCACTTCAGCCCTCGAGGGAGATCACGAGACCAGAGTCGCTTCGGCCCTGGCGACGTCCCTGGACCGAACCCTAACCATAGCTAAGGCTCTCTGCTCATGGGGACACAATTCCAAGGTCGGACAGCATCATGCGCCTGGGGTCCAGAGGCGGTGCAGGCTGACTCGGCATGGACCTTGCAATCTCACCATGTCGTTTCCCAGGCCCGGCTGCAGCTCCCGAGAGGATTCCGGAGGCCTCCTCGACCAGGGTCTTATCGACGTGTGTGGCCTTGACAGCCAACGAGGGACCCTGACCGGCACGGTCCCTTGTGCCCTCAACTCAGCCCTTCGGGGAGACCACTGCCCTGATTTGGGAAAAGCGCCTGGAATCTCCTGGACCTAACCCTAACCCTAACCCTACCCCGAACCAGGACCCTCCACCGAAACATAAGCCAGCCTCGATCCCTATTCCTGCATTTGAGCCGCTTTCTGGAATGGGCCCTCACTTCAGTCCTCGAGGGAGATCACGAGACCCGAGTCGCTTCGGCCCTGGCGACGTCCCAGGACCGAACCCTAACCCTAGTTAAGGCTCTCCACATGGGACCCAATTCCAAGGTAGGACAGCATCACGAGCCTGAGGTCCAGATGCGGTGCAGGCTGACTTGCCCAGAAACCTGGAAGCTCACCATGTCGTTTCCCAGGCCCGGCTGCAGCTCCCGAGAGGATTCCGGAGGCCTCCTCGACCAGGGGCTTTTCGACGTGTGTGGTCTTGGCAGCCAAAGAGGGACCCTGACCGGCACCGTCCCTTGTGCCCTCAACTCAGCCCTTCGGGGAGACCACTGCCCTGCTGTGAGTTCAGCGCCTGGAACCTCCTGGGACCTAACCCTAACCCTAACCCTACCACGAACCAGGACCATCCCCCGGAACCTAAGCCTGCCTCGACACGTAATCCTGCATTTGAGCCGCCTCCTGGCATGGGCCCTCACTTCAGCCCTCGAGGGAGATCACGAGACCAGAGTCGCTTCGGCCCTGGCGACGTCCCTGGACTGAACCCTAACCCTAGCTAAGGCTCTCTCCTCATGGGGACCCAATTCCAAGGTCGGACAGCATCACGCGCCTGGGGTCCAGAAGCGGTGCAGGCTGACTCGGCATGGAACTTGGAATCTCACCATGTCGTTTCCCAGGCCCGGCTGCAGCTCAAGAGAGGATTCCGGAGGCCTCCTCGACCAGGGGATTATCGACGTGTGTGGCCTTGACAGCCAAAGAGGGTCCCTGACCGGCACGGTCCCTTGTGCCCTCAACTCAGCCCTTCGGGAAGACCACTGCCCGGCTGTGGGTTCGGCGCCTGGAACCTCCTGGGACCTAACCCTAACCCTAACCCTACCCAGAAAAAGGACCCTCCACCGAAACCTAAGCCAGGCTCGATCCCTATTCCTGCATTTGAGCCGCCGTCTGGCATGGGCCCTCATTTCAGGCCTCGAAGGAGATCACCAGACCGGAGTCACTTCGGCCCTGGTGACGTCCCTGGACTGAACCCTAACCCTAGATAAGGCTCTCTCCGCATGGGGACCCAATTCCAAGGTAGGACAGCATCATGCGCCTGGGGTCCAGAGGCGGTGCAGGCTGACTCGGCATGGACTTTGCAATCTCACCATGTCGTTTCCCAGGCCCGGCTGCAGCTCCCGAGAGGATTCCGGAGGCCTCCTCGACCAGGGTCTTATCGACGTGTGTGGCCTTGACAGCCAAAGAGGGACCCTGACCGGCACGGTCCCTTGTGCCCTCAACTCAGCCCTTCGGGGAGACCACTGCCTTGCTGTGAGTTCAGCGCCTGGAACCTCCTGGGACCTAACCCTAACCCTAACCCTACCCCGAACCAGGAAGCTCCCCCGAAACCTAAGCCTGCCTCGACACCTAATCCTGCATTTGAGCCGCCTTCTGGCATGGGCCCTCACTTCAGCCCTTGAGGGAGATCACGAGACCGGAGTCGCTTCGGCCCTGGCGACGTCCCTGGACCGAGCCATAACCCTAGCTAAGGCTCTCTCCTCATGGGGACCCAATTCCAAGGTCGGACAGCATCATGCGCCTGGGGTCCAGTAGCGGTGCATGCTGACGCGGCATTGAACTTGGAATCTCACATGTCGTTTCCCAGGCCCGGCAGCAGCTCCCGAGAGGATTCCGGAGGCCTCCTCGACCAGGGGCTCATCGACGTGTGTGGTGTTGGCAGCCAAAAAGGGACCCTGAGCGGCACCGTCCCTTCTGCCCTCAACTCAGGCCTTCGGGGAGACCACTGCCCTGCTGTGAGTTCAGCGCCTGGAACCTCATGGGACCTAACCCTATCCCTAACCCTACCCGAACCAGGACCCTCTACCGAAACCGAAGCCTGCCTCGATCCCTAATCCTGCATTTGAGCCGCCTCCTGGCATGGGCGCTCACTTCAGCCCTCGAGGGAGATCACGAGACCGGAGTCGCTTCGGCCCTGGCGACATCCCTGGACCAAACCCTAACCCTAGCTATGGCTCTCTCCTCATGAGGACCCAATTCCAAGGTTGGACAGCATCACGCGCCTGGGGTCCAGAAGCGGTGCAGGCTGACTCGGCATGGAACTTGGAATCTCACCATGTCGTTTCCCAGGCCCGGCTGCAGCTCCCGAGAGGATTCCGGAGGCCTCATCGACCAGGGGCTTATCGACGTGTGTGGCCTTGGCAGCCAAAGAGGGATCCTGACCGGCACCGTCTTTTGTGCCCGCCACTAAGCCCTTCGGGAAGAACACTGCCCTGCTGTGAGTTCGGCGTCTGGAACCTCTTGGAACCTAACCCTAACCCTAACCCTTCCCCGAACCGTTACCTCCACTGAAACCTAGCCTGCCTCGTTCCCTTATCTTGCATTTGAGCCGCCTTCTGGCATGGGCCCTCACTTCAGCCCTCGAGGGAGATCACGAGACCGGAGTCGCTACGGCCCTGGCATCGTCCCTGGACCGAACCCTAACCCTAGCTAAGGCTCTCTCCTGTTGGGGACCCAATTCCAAGGTCGGACAGCATCAGGCGCATAGGGAACAGAAGCGGTGCAGGCTGACTCGGCAAGGAACATGGAAGCTCACCATGTCGTTTCCCAGGCCCGGCTGCAGATCCCGAGAGGCTTCCGGAGCCTCCTCGACCAGGGGCTTATCGACGTGTGTGGTCTTGGCAACCAAAGAGGGACCCTGACCGGCACCGTCCCTTGTGCCCTCAATTCAGCCCTTCGGGGAGACCACTGCCCTGCTGTGAGTTCAGCGCCTGGAACGTCCTGGGACCTAACCCTAACCCTAACCCTACCACGAACCAGGACCATCCCTGGGAACCTAAGCCTGCCTCGACCCCTAATCCTGCATTTGAGCCGCCTCCTGGCATGGGCCCTCACTTCAGCCCTCGAGGGAGATCACGAGACCAGAGTCGCTTCGGCCCTGGCGACGTCCCTGGACTGAACCCTAACCCTAGCTAAGGCTCTCTCTTCATGGGGACCCAATTCCAAGGTCGGACAGCATCACGCGCCTGGGGTCCAGAAGCGGTGCAGGCTGACTCGGCATGGAACTTGGAATCTCACCATGTCGTTTCCCAGGCCCGGCTGCAGCTCAAGAGAGGATTCCGGAGGCCTCCTCGACCAGGGGATTATCGACGTGTGTTGCCTTGACAGCCAAAGAGGGTCCCTGATCGGCACGGTCCCTTGTGCTCTCAACCCAGCCCTTCGGGAAGACCACTGCCCGGCTGTGGGTTCGGCGCCTGGAACCTCCTGGGACCTAACCCTAACCCTAACCCTACCCAGAAAAAGGACCCTCCACCGAAACCTAAGCCAGGCTCGATCCCTATTCCTGCATTTGAGCTGCCGTCTGGCATGGGCCCTCATTTCAGGCCTCGAAGGAGATCACCAGACCGGAGTCACTTCGGCCCTGGTGACGTCCCTGGACTGAACCCTAAACCTAGATAAGGCTCTCTCCGCATGGGGACCCAATTCCAAGTTAGGACAGCATCACGAGCCTGGGGTCCAGAAGCGGGGCAGGCTGACTTGCCAAGGAACCTGGACGCTCACCATGTCGTTTCCCAGGCCCGGCTGCAGCTCCTGAGAGGCTTCCGGAGCCTCCTCGACCAGGGGCTTATCGACGTGTGTGGTCTTGGCAACCAAAGAGGGACCCTGACCGGCACCGTCCCTTGTGCCCTCAATTCAGCCCTTCGGGGAGACCACTGCCCTGCTGTGAGTTCAGCGCCTGGAACCTCCTGGGACCTAACCCTAACCCTAACCCTACCCCGAACCAGGACCCTCCACCGAAACCTAAGCCTGCCTCGACACCTAATCCTGCATTTGAGCCGCCTCCTGGCATGGGCCCTCACTTCAGCCCTCGAGGGAGATCACGAGACCGGAGTCGCTTTAGCCCTGGCGACGTCCCTGGACCGAACCCTAACCATAGCTAAGGCTCTCTGCTCATGGGGACACAATTCCAAGGTCCGACAGCATCATGCGCCTGGGGTCCAGAGGCGGTGCAGGCTGACTCGGCATGGACCTTGCAATCTCACCATGTCGTTTCCCAGGCCCGGCTGCAGCTCCCGAGAGGATTCCGGAGGCCTCCTCGACCAGGGTCTTATCGACGTGTGTGGCCTTGACAGCCAACGAGGGACCCTGACCGGCACGGTCCCTTGTGCCCTCAACTCAGCCCTTCGGGGAGACCACTGCCCTGATTTGGGAAAAGCGCCTGGAATCTCCTGGACCTAACCCTAACCCTAACCCTACCCCGAACCAGGACCCTCCACCGAAACCTAAGCCAGCCTCGATCCCTATTCCTGCATTTGAGCCGCTTTCTGGAATGGGCCCTCACTTCAGTCCTCGAGGGAGATCACGAGACCCGAGTCGCTTCGGCCCTGGCGACGTCCCAGGACCGAACCCTAACCCTAGTTAAGGCTCTCTCCGCATGGGACCCAATTCCTACGTAGGACAGCATCACGAGCCTGGGGTCCAGAAGCAGTGCAGGCTGACTTGCCCAGAAACCTGGAAGCTCACCATGTCGTTTCCCAGGCCCGGCTGCAGCTCCCGAGAGGATTCCGGAGGCCTCCTCGACCAGGGGCTTATTGCCATGTGTGGTCTTGGCAGCCAAAGAGGGACCCTGACCGGCACCGTCCCTTGTGCCCTCAACTCAGCCCTTCGGGGAGACCACTGCCCTGCTGTGAGTTCAGCGCCTGGAACCTCCTGGGACCTAACCCTAACCCTAACCCTACCCCGAACCAGGACCCTCCACCGAAACCTAAGCCTGCCTCGACACCTAATCCTGCATTTGAGCCGCTTCCTGGCATGGGCGCTCACTTCAGCCCTCGAGGGAGATCACGAGACCGGAGTCGCTTCGGCCCTGGCGACGTCCCTGGACCGAACCCTAACCCTAGCTAAAGCTCTCTCCTCATGGGGACCCAATTCCAAGGTCGGACAGCATCACGCGCCTGGGGTCCAGAAGCAGTGCAGGCTGACTCGGCATGGAACTTGGAATCTCACCATGTCGTTTCCCAGGCCCGGCTGCAGCTCCCGAGAGGATTCCGGAGGTCTCCTCACCAGGGGCTTATCGACGTGTGTGGCCTTGACAGCCAAAGAGGGACCCTGACCGGCACGGTCCCTTGTGCCCTCAACTCAGCCCTTCGGGGAGACCACTGCCCTGCTGTGGGTTCGGCGCCTGGAACCTCCTGGGACCTAACCCTAACCCTAACCTTACCCCGAACCAGGACCCTCCCCCGAAACCTAAGCCTGCCTCATTCCCTTATCCTGCATTTGAGCCGCCTTCTGATATGGGCCCTCACTTCAGCCCTCGAAGGAGATCACAAAATCGGAATCGCTTCGGCCCTTGCGTCGTCCCTGGACCGAACCCTAACCCTAGCTAAGGCTCTCTCCTCATGGGGACCCAATTCCAATGTCGGACAGCATCACGCGCATAGGGAACAGAAGCGGTGCAGGCTGACTCGGCAAGGAACCTGGAAGCTCACCATGTCGTTTCCCAGGCCCGGCTGCAGCTCCGAGAGGATTTCGGAGGCCTCCTCGACCAGGGGCTTTTCGACGTGTGTGGTCTTGGCAGCCAAAGAGGGACCCTGACCGGCACCGTCCCTTGTGCCCTCAACTCAGCATTTCGGGGAGACCACTGCCCTGCTGTGAGTTCAGCGGCTGGAACCTCCTGGGACCTAACCCTAACCCTAACCCTACCACGAACCAGGACCATCCCCCGGAACCTAAGCCTGCCTCAACCCCTAATACTGCATTTGAGCCGCTTCCTGGCATGGGGCCTCACTTCAGCCCTCGAGGGAGATCACGAGACCAGAGTCGCTTCGGCCCTGGCGACGTCCCTGGACTGAACCCTAACCCTAGCTAAGGCTCTCTCCTCATGGGGACCCAATTCCAAAGTCGGACAGCATCACGCGCCTGGGGTCCAGAAGCGGTGCAGGCTGACTCGGCATGGAACTTGGAATCTCACCATGTCGTTTCCCAGGCCCGGCTGCAGCTTCAGAGAGGATTCCGGAGGCCTCCTCGACCAGGGGCTTATCGACGTGTGTGGCCTTGACAGCCAAAGAGGGTCCCTGACCGGCACGGTCCCTTGTGCCCTCAACTCAGCCCTTCGGGAAGACCACTGCCCGGCTGTGGCTTCGGCGCCTGGAACCTCCTGGGACCTAACCCTAACCCTAACCCTACCCAGAAAAATTACCCTCCACCAAAACCTAAGCCAGGCTCGATCCCTATTCCTGCATTTGAGATGCCGTCTGGCATGGGCCCTCATTTCAGGCCTCGAAGGAGATCACCAGACCGGAGTCACCTCGGCCCTGGTGACGTCGCTGGACTGAACCCTAACCCTAGATAAGGCTCTCTCCGCATGGGGACCCAATTCCAAGGTAGGACAGCGTCACGAGCCTGGGGTCCAGAAGCGGGACAGGCTGACTTGCCAAGGAACCTGGACGCTCACCATGTCGTTTCCCAGGCCCGGCTGCAGCTCCTGAGAGGATTCCGGAGGCCTCCTCGACCAGGGGCTTATCGACGTGTGTGGCCTTGGCAGCCAAAGAGGGATCCTGACCGGCACCGTCTTTTGTGCCCGCCACTAAGCCCTTCGGGAAGAACACTGCCCTGCTGTGAGTTCGGCGTCTGGAACCTCTTGGAACCTAACCCTAACCCTAACCCTTCCCCGAACCGTAAACTCCACTGAATCCTAGCCTGCCTCGTTCCCTTATCCTGCATTTGAGCCGCCTTCTGGCATGGGCCCTCACTTCAGCCCTCGAGGGAGATCACGAGACCGGAGTCGCTACGGCCCTGGCATCGTCCCTGGACCGAACCCTAACCCTAGATAAGGCTCTCTCCTGTTGGGGACCCAATTCCAAGGTCGGACAGCATCACGCGCATAGGGAACACAAGCGGTGCAGGCTGACTCGGCAAGGAACATGGAAGCTCACCATGTCGTTTCCCAGGCCAGGCTGCAGCTCCCGAGAGGCTTCCGGAGCCTCCTCGACCAGGGGCTTATCGACGTGTGTGGTCTTGGCAACCAAAGAGGGACCCTGACCGGCACCGTCCCTTGTGCCCTCAATTCAGCCCTTCGGGGAGACCACTGCCCTGCTGTGAGTTCAGCGCCTGGAACCTCCTGGGACCTAACCCTAACCCTAACCCTACCCCGAACCAGGACCCTCCACCGAAACCTAAGCCTGCCTCGACACCTAATCCTGCATTTGAGCCGCCTCCTGGCATGGGCCCTCACTTCAGCCCTCGAGGGAGATCACGAGACCGGAGTCGCTTTAGCCCTGGCGACGTCCCTGGACCGAACCCTAACCATAGCTAAGGCTCTCTGCTCATGGGGACACAATTCCAAGGTCCGACAGCATCATGCGCCTGGGGTCCAGAGGCGGTGCAGGCTGACTCGGCATGGACCTTGCAATCTCACCATGTCGTTTCCCAGGCCCGGCTGCAGCTCCCGAGAGGATTCCGGAGGCCTCCTCGACCAGGGTCTTATCGACGTGTGTGGCCTTGACAGCCAACGAGGGACCCTGACCGGCACGGTCCCTTGTGCCCTCAACTCAGCCCTTCGGGGAGACCACTGCCCTGATTTGGGAAAAGCGCCTGGAATCTCCTGGACCTAACCCTAACCCTAACCCTACCCCGAACCAGGACCCTCCACCGAAACCTAAGCCAGCCTCGATCCCTATTCCTGCATTTGAGCCGCTTTCTGGAATGGGCCCTCACTTCAGTCCTCGAGGGAGATCACGAGACCCGAGTCGCTTCGGCCCTGGCGACGTCCCAGGACCGAACCCTAACCCTAGTTAAGGCTCTCTCCGCATGGGACCCAATTCCTACGTAGGACAGCATCACGAGCCTGGGGTCCAGAAGCAGTGCAGGCTGACTTGCCCAGAAACCTGGAAGCTCACCATGTCGTTTCCCAGGCCCGGCTGCAGCTCCCGAGAGGATTCCGGAGGCCTCCTCGACCAGGGGCTTATTGCCATGTGTGGTCTTGGCAGCCAAAGAGGGACCCTGACCGGCACCGTCCCTTGTGCCCTCAACTCAGCCCTTCGGGGAGACCACTGCCCTGCTGTGAGTTCAGCGCCTGGAACCTCCTGGGACCTAACCCTAACCCTAACCCTACCCCGAACCAGGACCCTCCACCGAAACCTAAGCCTGCCTCGACACCTAATCCTGCATTTGAGCCGCCTCCTGGCATGTGCCCTCACTTCAGCCCTCGAGGGAGATCACGAGACCGGAGTCGCTTCGGCCCTGGCGACGTCCCTGGACCGAACCCTAACCCTAGCTAAAGCTCTCTCCTCATGGGGACCCAATTCCAAGGTCGGACAGCATCACGCGCCTGGGGTCCAGAAGCAGTGCAGGCTGACTCGGCATGGAACTTGGAATCTCACCATGTCGTTTCCCAGGCCCGGCTGCAGCTCCCGAGAGGATTCCGGAGGTCTCCTCACCAGGGGCTTATCGACGTGTGTGGCCTTGACAGCCAAAGAGGGACCCTGACCGGCACGGTCCCTTGTGCCCTCAACTCAGCCCTTCGGGGAGACCACTGCCCTGCTGTGGGTTCGGCGCCTGGAACCTCCTGGGACCTAACCCTAACCCTAACCTTACCCCGAACCAGGACCCTCCCCCGAAACCTAAGCCTGCCTCATTCCCTTATCCTGCATTTGAGCCGCCTTCTGATATGGGCCCTCACTTCAGCCCTCGAAGGAGATCACAAAATCGGAATCGCTTCGGCCCTTGCGTCGTCCCTGGACCGAACCCTAACCCTAGCTAAGGCTCTCTCCTCATGGGGACCCAATTCCAATGTCGGACAGCATCACGCGCATAGGGAACAGAAGCGGTGCAGGCTGACTCGGCAAGGAACCTGGAAGCTCACCATGTCGTTTCCCAGGCCCGGCTGCAGCTCCGAGAGGATTTCGGAGGCCTCCTCGACCAGGGGCTTTTCGACGTGTGTGGTCTTGGCAGCCAAAGAGGGACCCTGACCGGCACCGTCCCTTGTGCCCTCAACTCAGCATTTCGGGGAGACCACTGCCCTGCTGTGAGTTCAGCGGCTGGAACCTCCTGGGACCTAACCCTAACCCTAACCCTACCACGAACCAGGACCATCCCCCGGAACCTAAGCCTGCCTCAACCCCTAATACTGCATTTGAGCCGCTTCCTGGCATGGGGCCTCACTTCAGCCCTCGAGGGAGATCACGAGACCAGAGTCGCTTCGGCCCTGGCGACGTCCCTGGACTGAACCCTAACCCTAGCTAAGGCTCTCTCCTCATGGGGACCCAATTCCAAAGTCGTACAGCATCACGCGCCTGGGGTCCAGAAGCGGTGCAGGCTGACTCGGCATGGAACTTGGAATCTCACCATGTCGTTTCCCAGGCCCGGCTGCAGCTTCAGAGAGGATTCCGGAGGCCTCCTCGACCAGGGGCTTATCGACGTGTGTGGCCTTGACAGCCAAAGAGGGTCCCTGACCGGCACGGTCCCTTGTGCCCTCAACTCAGCCCTTCGGGAAGACCACTGCCCGGCTGTGGCTTCGGCGCCTGGAACCTCCTGGGACCTAACCCTAACCCTAACCCTACCCAGAAAAAGGACCCTCCACCAAAACCTAAGCCAGGCTCGATCCCTATTCCTGCATTTGAGATGCCATCTGGCATGGGCCCTCATTTCAGGCCTCGAAGGAGATCACCAGACCGGAGTCACCTCGGCCCTGGTGACGTCGCTGGACTGAACCCTAACCCTAGATAAGGCTCTCTCCGCATGGGGACCCAATTCCAAGGTAGGACAGCGTCACGAGCCTGGGGTCCAGAAGCGGGACAGGCTGACTTGCCAAGGAACCTGGAAGCTCACCATGTCGTTTCCCAGGCCCGGCTGCAGCTCCTGAGAGGATTCCGGAGGCCTCCTCGACCAGGGGCTTATCGACGTGTGTGGCCTTGGCAGCCAAAGAGGGATCCTGACCGGCACCGTCTTTTGTGCCCGCCACTAAGCCCTTCGGGAAGAACACTGCCCTGCTGTGAGTTCGGCGTCTGGAACCTCTTGGAACCTAACCCTAACCCTAACCCTTCCCCGAACCGTAAACTCCACTGAATCCTAGCCTGCCTCGTTCCCTTATCCTGCATTTGAGCCGCCTTCTGGCATGGGCCCTCACTTCAGCCCTCGAGGGAGATCACGAGACCGGAGTCGCTACGGCCCTGGCATCGTCCCTGGACCGAACCCTAACCCTAGATAAGGCTCTCTCCTGTTGGGGACCCAATTCCAAGGTCGGACAGCATCACGCGCATAGGGAACACAAGCGGTGCAGGCTGACTCGGCAAGGAACATGGAAGCTCACCATGTCGTTTCCCAGGCCAGGCTGCAGCTCCCGAGAGGCTTCCGGAGCCTCCTCGACCAGGGGCTTATCGACGTGTGTGGTCTTGGCAACCAAAGAGGGACCCTGACCGGCACCGTCCCTTGTGCCCTCAATTCAGCCCTTCGGGGAGACCACTGCCCTGCTGTGAGTTCAGCGCCTGGAACCTCCTGGGACCTAACCCTAACCCTAACCCTACCCCGAACCAGGACCCTCCACCGAAACCTAAGCCTGCCTCGACACCTAATCCTGCATTTGAGCCGCCTCCTGGCATGGGCCCTCACTTCAGCCCTCGAGGGAGATCACGAGACCGGAGTCGCTTTAGCCCTGGCGACGTCCCTGGACCGAACCCTAACCATAGCTAAGGCTCTCTGCTCATGGGGACACAATTCCAAGGTCGGACAGCATCATGCGCCTGGGGTCCAGAGGCGGTGCAGGCTGACTCGGCATGGACCTTGCAATCTCACCATGTCGTTTCCCAGGCCCGGCTGCAGCTCCAGAGAGGATTCCGGAGGCCTCCTCGACCAGGGTCTTATCGACGTGTGTGGCCTTGACAGCCAAAGAGGGACCCTGACCGGCACGGTCCCTTGTGCCCTCAACTCAGCCCTTCGGGGAGACCACTGCCCTGCTTTGGGAAAAGCGCCTGGAATCCCCTGGGACCTAACCCTAACCCTAACCCTACCCCGAACCAGGACCCTCCACCGAAACCTAAGCCAGCCTCGATCCCTATTCCTGCATTTGAGCCGCTTTCTGGAATGGGCCCTCACTTCAGTCCTCGAGGGAGATCACGAGACCCGAGTCGCTTCGGCCCTGGCGACGTCCCAGGACCGAACCCTAACCCTAGTTAAGGCTCTCTCCGCATGGGACCCAATTCCTACGTAGGACAGCATCACGAGCCTGGGGTCCAGAAGCGGTGCAGGCTGACTTGCCCAGAAACCTGGAAGCTCACCATGTCGTTTCCCAGGCCCGGCTGCAGCTCCAGAGAGGATTCCGGAGGCCTCCTCGACCCGGGGCTTATTGCCATGTGTGGTCTTGGCAGCCAAAGAGGGACCCTGAGCGGCACCGTCCCTTGTGCCCTCAACTCAGCCCCTAGGGGAGACCACTGCCCTGCTGTGAGTTCAGCGCCTGGAACCTCCTGGGACCTAACCCTAACCCTAACCCTACCACGAACCAGGACCCTCCACCGAAACTTAAGCCTGCCTCGACACCTAATCCTGCATTTGAGCCGCCTCCTGGCATGGGCCCTCACTTCAGCCCTCGAGGGAGATCACGAGACCAGAGTCGCTTCTGCCCTGGCGACGTCCCTGGACCGAACCCTAACCCTAGCTAAAGCTCTCTCCTCATGGGGACCCAATTCCAAGGTCGGACAGCATCAAGCGCCTGGGGTCCAGAAGCAGTGCAGGCTGACTCGGCATGGAACTTGGAATCTCACCATGTCGTTTCCCAGGCCCGGCTGCAGCTCCCGAGAGGATTCCGGAGGTCTCCTCGACCAGGGGCTTATCGACGTGTGTGGCCTTGACAGCCAAAGAGGGACCCTGACCGGCACGGTCCCTTGTGCCCTCAACTCAGCCCTTCGGGGAGACCACTGCCCTGCTGTGGGTTCGGCGCCTGGAACCTCCTGGGACCTAACCCTAACCCTAACCCTACCCAGAAAAAGGACCCTCCACGAAAACCTAAGCCAGGCTCGATCCCTATTCCTGCATTTGAGATGCCGTCTGGCATGGGCCCTCATTTCAGGCCTCGAAGGAGATCACCAGACCGGAGTCACCTCGGCCCTGGTGACGTCGCTGGACTGAACCCTAACCCTAGATAAGGCTCTCTCCGCATGGGGACCCAATTCCAAGGTAGGACAGCGTCACGAGCCTTGGGTCCAGAAGCGGGACAGGCTGACTTGCCAAGGAACCTGGAAGCTCACCATGTCGTTTCCCAGGCCCGGCTGCAGCTCCTGAGAGGATTCCGGAGGCCTCCTCGACCAGGGGCTTATCGACGTGTGTGGCCTTGGCAGCCAAAGAGGGATCCTGACCGGCACCGTCTTTTGTGCCCGCCACTAAGCCCGTCGGGAAGAACACTGCCCTGCTGTGAATTCGGCGTCTGGAACCTCTTGGAACCTAACCCTAACCATAACCCTTCCCCGAACCGTTACCTCCACTGAAACCTAGCCTGCCTCGTTCCCTTATCCTGCATTTGAGCCGCCTTCTGGCATGGGCCCTCACTTCAGCCCTCGAGGGAGATCACGAGACCGGAGTCGCTACGGCCCTGGCATCGTCCCTGGACCGAACCCTAACCCTAGCTAAGGCTCTCTCCTGTTGGGGACCCAATTCCAAGGTCGGACAGCATCACGCGCATAGGGAACAGAAGCTGTGCAGGCTGACTCGGCAAGGAACATGGAAGCTCACCATGTCGTTTCCCAGGCCCGGCTGCAGCTCCCGAGAGGATTCCGGAGGCCTCCTCGACCAGGGGCTTTTCGACGTGTGTGGTCTTGGCAGCCAAAGAGGGACCCTGACCGGCACCGTCCCTTGTGCCCTCAACTCAGCCCTTCGGGGAGACCACTGCCCTGCTGTGAGTTCAGCGCCTGGAACGTCCTGGGACCTAACCCTAACCCTAACCCTACCACGAACCAGGACCATCCCTGGGAACCTAAGCCTGCCTCGACCCCTAATCCTGCATTTGAGCCGCCTCCTGGCATGGGCCCTCACTTCAGCCCTCGAGGGAGATCACGAGACCAGAGTCGCTTCGGCCCTGGCGACGTCCCTGGACTGAACCCTAACCCTAGCTAAGGCTCTCTCTTCATGGGGACCCAATTCCAAGGTCGGACAGCATCACGCGCCTGGGGTCCAGAAGCGGTGCAGGCTGACTCGGCATGGAACTTGGAATCTCACCATGTCGTTTCCCAGGCCCGGCTGCAGCTCAAGAGAGGATTCCGGAGGCCTCCTCGACCAGGGGATTATCGACGTGTGTTGCCTTGACAGCCAAAGAGGGTCCCTGATCGGCACGGTCCCTTGTGCTCTCAACCCAGCCCTTCGGGAAGACCACTGCCCGGCTGTGGGTTCGGCGCCTGGAACCTCCTGGGACCTAACCCTAACCCTAACCCTACCCAGAAAAAGGACCCTCCACCGAAACCTAAGCCAGGCTCGATCCCTATTCCTGCATTTGAGCTGCCGTCTGGCATGGGCCCTCATTTCAGGCCTCGAAGGAGATCACCAGACCGGAGTCACTTCGGCCCTGGTGACGTCCCTGGACTGAACCCTAACCCTAGATAAGGCTCTCTCCGCATGGGGACCCAATTCCAAGTTAGGACAGCATCACGAGCCTGGGGTCCAGAAGCGGGGCAGGCTGACTTGCCAAGGAACCTGGACGCTCACCATGTCGTTTCCCAGGCCCGGCTGCAGCTCCTGAGAGGCTTCCGGAGCCTCCTCGACCAGGGGCTTATCGACGTGTGTGGTCTTGGCAACCAAAGAGGGACCCTGACCGGCACCGTCCCTTGTGCCCTCAATTCAGCCCTTCGGGGAGACCACTGCCCTGCTGTGAGTTCAGCGCCTGGAACCTCCTGGGACCTAACCCTAACCCTAACCCTACCCCGAACCAGGACCCTCCACCGAAACCTAAGCCTGCCTCGACACCTAATCCTGCATTTGAGCCGCCTCCTGGCATGGGCCCTCACTTCAGCCCTCGAGGGAGATCACGAGACCGGAGTCGCTTTAGCCCTGGCGACGTCCCTGGACCGAACCCTAACCATAGCTAAGGCTCTCTGCTCATGGGGACACAATTCCAAGGTCGGACAGCATCATGCGCCTGGGGTCCAGAGGCGGTGCAGGCTGACTCGGCATGGACCTTGCAATCTCACCATGTCGTTTCCCAGGCCCGGCTGCAGCTCCCGAGAGGATTCCGGAGGCCTCCTCGACCAGGGTCTTATCGACGTGTGTGGCCTTGACAGCCAACGAGGGACCCTGACCGGCACGGTCCCTTGTGCCCTCAACTCAGCCCTTCGGGGAGACCACTGCCCTGATTTGGGAAAAGCGCCTGGAATCTCCTGGACCTAACCCTAACCCTAACCCTACCCCGAACCAGGACCCTCCACCGAAACCTAAGCCAGCCTCGATCCCTATTCCTGCATTTGAGCCGCTTTCTGGAATGGGCCCTCACTTCAGTCCTCGAGGGAGATCACGAGACCCGAGTCGCTTCGGCCCTGGCGACGTCCCAGGACCGAACCCTAACCCTAGTTAAGGCTCTCTCCGCATGGGACCCAATTCCTACGTAGGACAGCATCACGAGCCTGGGGTCCAGAAGCAGTGCAGGCTGACTTGCCCAGAAACCTGGAAGCTCACCATGTCGTTTCCCAGGCCCGGCTGCAGCTCCCGAGAGGATTCCGGAGGCCTCCTCGACCAGGGGCTTATTGCCATGTGTGGTCTTGGCAGCCAAAGAGGGACCCTGACCGGCACCGTCCCTTGTGCCCTCAACTCAGCCCTTCGGGGAGACCACTGCCCTGCTGTGAGTTCAGCGCCTGGAACCTCCTGGGACCTAACCCTAACCCTAACCCTACCCCGAACCAGGACCCTCCACCGAAACCTAAGCCTGCCTCGACACCTAATCCTGCATTTGAGCCGCTTCCTGGCATGGGCGCTCACTTCAGCCCTCGAGGGAGATCACGAGACCGGAGTCGCTTCGGCCCTGGCGACGTCCCTGGACCGAACCCTAACCCTAGCTAAAGCTCTCTCCTCATGGGGACCCAATTCCAAGGTCGGACAGCATCACGCGCCTGGGGTCCAGAAGCAGTGCAGGCTGACTCGGCATGGAACTTGGAATCTCACCATGTCGTTTCCCAGGCCCGGCTGCAGCTCCCGAGAGGATTCCGGAGGTCTCCTCACCAGGGGCTTATCGACGTGTGTGGCCTTGACAGCCAAAGAGGGACCCTGACCGGCACGGTCCCTTGTGCCCTCAACTCAGCCCTTCGGGGAGACCACTGCCCTGCTGTGGGTTCGGCGCCTGGAACCTCCTGGGACCTAACCCTAACCCTAACCTTACCCCGAACCAGGACCCTCCCCCGAAACCTAAGCCTGCCTCATTCCCTTATCCTGCATTTGAGCCGCCTTCTGATATGGGCCCTCACTTCAGCCCTCGAAGGAGATCACAAAATCGGAATCGCTTCGGCCCTTGCGTCGTCCCTGGACCGAACCCTAACCCTAGCTAAGGCTCTCTCCTCATGGGGACCCAATTCCAATGTCGGACAGCATCACGCGCATAGGGAACAGAAGCGGTGCAGGCTGACTCGGCAAGGAACCTGGAAGCTCACCATGTCGTTTCCCAGGCCCGGCTGCAGCTCCGAGAGGATTTCGGAGGCCTCCTCGACCAGGGGCTTTTCGACGTGTGTGGTCTTGGCAGCCAAAGAGGGACCCTGACCGGCACCGTCCCTTGTGCCCTCAACTCAGCATTTCGGGGAGACCACTGCCCTGCTGTGAGTTCAGCGGCTGGAACCTCCTGGGACCTAACCCTAACCCTAACCCTACCACGAACCAGGACCATCCCCCGGAACCTAAGCCTGCCTCAACCCCTAATACTGCATTTGAGCCGCTTCCTGGCATGGGGCCTCACTTCAGCCCTCGAGGGAGATCACGAGACCAGAGTCGCTTCGGCCCTGGCGACGTCCCTGGACTGAACCCTAACCCTAGCTAAGGCTCTCTCCTCATGGGGACCCAATTCCAAAGTCGGACAGCATCACGCGCCTGGGGTCCAGAAGCGGTGCAGGCTGACTCGGCATGGAACTTGGAATCTCACCATGTCGTTTCCCAGGCCCGGCTGCAGCTTCAGAGAGGATTCCGGAGGCCTCCTCGACCAGGGGCTTATCGACGTGTGTGGCCTTGACAGCCAAAGAGGGTCCCTGACCGGCACGGTCCCTTGTGCCCTCAACTCAGCCCTTCGGGAAGACCACTGCCCGGCTGTGGCTTCGGCGCCTGGAACCTCCTGGGACCTAACCCTAACCCTAACCCTACCCAGAAAAAGGACCCTCCACCAAAACCTAAGCCAGGCTCGATCCCTATTCCTGCATTTGAGATGCCGTCTGGCATGGGCCCTCATTTCAGGCCTCGAAGGAGATCACCAGACCGGAGTCACCTCGGCCCTGGTGACGTCGCTGGACTGAACCCTAACCCTAGATAAGGCTCTCTCCGCATGGGGACCCAATTCCAAGGTAGGACAGCGTCACGAGCCTGGGGTCCAGAAGCGGGACAGGCTGACTTGCCAAGGAACCTGGACGCTCACCATGTCGTTTCCCAGGCCCGGCTGCAGCTCCTGAGAGGATTCCGGAGGCCTCCTCGACCAGGGGCTTATCGACGTGTGTGGCCTTGGCAGCCAAAGAGGGATCCTGACCGGCACCGTCTTTTGTGCCCGCCACTAAGCCCTTCGGGAAGAACACTGCCCTGCTGTGAGTTCGGCGTCTGGAACCTCTTGGAACCTAACCCTAACCCTAACCCTTCCCCGAACCGTAAACTCCACTGAATCCTAGCCTGCCTCGTTCCCTTATCCTGCATTTGAGCCGCCTTCTGGCATGGGCCCTCACTTCAGCCCTCGAGGGAGATCACGAGACCGGAGTCGCTACGGCCCTGGCATCGTCCCTGGACCGAACCCTAACCCTAGATAAGGCTCTCTCCTGTTGGGGACCCAATTCCAAGGTCGGACAGCATCACGCGCATAGGGAACACAAGCGGTGCAGGCTGACTCGGCAAGGAACATGGAAGCTCACCATGTCGTTTCCCAGGCCAGGCTGCAGCTCCCGAGAGGCTTCCGGAGCCTCCTCGACCAGGGGCTTATCGACGTGTGTGGTCTTGGCAACCAAAGAGGGACCCTGACCGGCACCGTCCCTTGTGCCCTCAATTCAGCCCTTCGGGGAGACCACTGCCCTGCTGTGAGTTCAGCGCCTGGAACCTCCTGGGACCTAACCCTAACCCTAACCCTACCCCGAACCAGGACCCTCCACCGAAACCTAAGCCTGCCTCGACACCTAATCCTGCATTTGAGCCGCCTCCTGGCATGGGCCCTCACTTCAGCCCTCGAGGGAGATCACGAGACCGGAGTCGCTTTAGCCCTGGCGACGTCCCTGGACCGAACCCTAACCATAGCTAAGGCTCTCTGCTCATGGGGACACAATTCCAAGGTCCGACAGCATCATGCGCCTGGGGTCCAGAGGCGGTGCAGGCTGACTCGGCATGGACCTTGCAATCTCACCATGTCGTTTCCCAGGCCCGGCTGCAGCTCCCGAGAGGATTCCGGAGGCCTCCTCGACCAGGGTCTTATCGACGTGTGTGGCCTTGACAGCCAACGAGGGACCCTGACCGGCACGGTCCCTTGTGCCCTCAACTCAGCCCTTCGGGGAGACCACTGCCCTGATTTGGGAAAAGCGCCTGGAATCTCCTGGACCTAACCCTAACCCTAACCCTACCCCGAACCAGGACCCTCCACCGAAACCTAAGCCAGCCTCGATCCCTATTCCTGCATTTGAGCCGCTTTCTGGAATGGGCCCTCACTTCAGTCCTCGAGGGAGATCACGAGACCCGAGTCGCTTCGGCCCTGGCGACGTCCCAGGACCGAACCCTAACCCTAGTTAAGGCTCTCTCCGCATGGGACCCAATTCCTACGTAGGACAGCATCACGAGCCTTGGGTCCAGAAGCGGTGCAGGCTGACTTGCCCAGAAACCTGGAAGCTCACCATGTCGTTTCCCAGGCCCGGCTGCAGCTCCAGAGAGGATTCCGGAGGCCTCCTCGACCCGGGGCTTATTGCCATGTGTGGTCTTGGCAGCCAAAGAGGGACCCTGACCGGCACCGTCCCTTGTGCCCTCAACTCAGCCCCTAGGGGAGACCACTGCCCTGCTGTGAGTTCAGCGCCTGGAACCTCCTGGGACCTAACCCTAACCCTAACCCTACCCCGAACCAGGACCCTCCACCGAAACCTAAGCCTGCCTCGACACCTAATCCTGCATTTGAGCCGCCTCCTGGCATGGGCCCTCACTTCAGCCCTCGAGGGAGATCACGAGACCAGAGTCGCTTCTGCCCTGGCGACGTCCCTGGACCGAACCCTAACCCTAGCTAAAGCTCTCTCCTCATGGGGACCCAATTCCAAGGTCGGACAGCATCAAGCGCCTGGGGTCCAGAAGCAGTGCAGGCTGACTCGGCATGGAACTTGGAATCTCACCATGTCGTTTCCCAGGCCCGGCTGCAGCTCCCGAGAGGATTCCGGAGGTCTCCTCGACCAGGGGCTTATCGACGTGTGTGCCCTTGACAGCCAAAGAGGGACCCTGACCGGCACGGTCCCTTGTGCCCTCAACTCAGCCCTTCGGGGAGACCACTGCCCTGCTGTGGGTTCGGCGCCTGGAACCTCCTGGGACCTAACCCTAACCCTAACCCTACCCAGAAAAAGGACCCTCCACCAAAACCTAAGCCAGGCTCGATCCCTATTCCTGCATTTGAGATGCCGTCTGGCATGGGCCCTCATTTCAGGCCTCGAAGGAGATCACCAGACCGGAGTCACCTCGGCCCTGGTGACGTCGCTGGACTGAACCCTAACCCTAGATAAGGCTCTCTCCGCATGGGGACCCAATTCCAAGGTAGGACAGCGTCACGAGCCTTGGGTCCAGAAGCGGGACAGGCTGACTTGCCAAGGAACCTGGAAGCTCACCATGTCGTTTCCCAGGCCCGGCTGCAGCTCCTGAAAGGATTCCGGAGGCCTCCTCGACCAGGGGCTTATCGACGTGTGTGGCCTTGGCAGCCAAAGAGGGATCCTGACCGGCACCGTCTTTTGTGCCCGCCACTAAGCCCGTCGGGAAGAACACTGCCCTGCTGTGAGTTCGGCGTCTGGAACCTCTTGGAACCTAACCCTAACCATAACCCTTCCCCGAACCGTTACCTCCACTGAAACCTAGCCTGCCTCGTTCCCTTATCCTGCATTTGAGCCGCCTTCTGGCATGGGCCCTCACTTCAGCCCTCGAGGGAGATCACGAGACCGGAGTCGCTACGGCCCTGGCATCGTCCCTGGACCGAACCCTAACCCTAGCTAAGGCTCTCTCCTGTTGGGGACCCAATTCCAAGGTCGGACAGCATCACGCGCATAGGGAACAGAAGCGGTGCAGGCTGACTCGGCAAGGAACATGGAAGCTCACCATGTCGTTTCCCAGGCCCGGCTGCAGCTCCCGAGAGGATTCCGGAGGCCTCCTCGACCAGGGGCTTTTCGACGTGTGTGGTCTTGGCAGCCAAAGAGGGACCCTGACCGGCACCGTCCCTTGTGCCCTCAACTCAGCCCTTCGGGGAGACCACTGCCCTACTGTGAGTTCAGCGCCTGGAACGTCCTGGGACCTAACCCTAACCCTAACCCTACCACGAACCAGGACCATCCCTGGGAACCTAAGCCTGCCTCGACCCCTAATCCTGCATTTGAGCCGCCTTCTGGCATGGGCCCTCACTTCAGCCCTCGAGGGAGATCACGAGACCAGAGTCGCTTCGGCCCTGGCGACGTCCCTGGACTGAACCCTAACCCTAGCTAAGGCTCTCTCTTCATGGGGACCCAATTCCAAGGTCCGACAGCATCACGCGCCTGGGGTCCAGAAGCGGTGCAGGCTGACTCGGCATGGAACTTGGAATCTCACCATGTCGTTTCCCAGGCCCGGCTGCAGCTCAAGAGAGGATTCCGGAGGCCTCCTCGACCAGGGGATTATCGACGTGTGTTGCCTTGACAGCCAAAGAGGGTCCCTGATCGGCACGGTCCCTTGTGCTCTCAACCCAGCCCTTCGGGAAGACCACTGCCCGGCTGTGGGTTCGGCGCCTGGAACCTCCTGGGACCTAACCCTAACCCTAACCCTACCCAGAAAAAGGACCCTCCACCGAAACCTAAGCCAGGCTCGATCCCTATTCCTGCATTTGAGCTGCCGTCTGGCATGGGCCCTCATTTCAGGCCTCGAAGGAGATCACCAGACCGGAGTCACTTCGGCCCTGGTGACGTCCCTGGACTGAACCCTAACCCTAGATAAGGCTCTCTCCGCATGGGGACCCAATTCCAAGTTAGGACAGCATCACGAGCCTGGGGTCCAGAAGCGGGGCAGGCTGACTTGCTAAGGAACCTGGAAGCTCACCATGTCGTTTCCCAGGCCCGGCTGCAGCTCCTGAGAGGCTTCCGGAGCCTCCTCGACCAGGGGCTTATCGACGTGTGTGGTCTTGGCAACCAAAGAGGGACCCTGACCGGCACCGTCCCTTGTGCCCTCAATTCAGCCCTTCGGGGAGACCACTGCCCTGCTGTGAGTTCAGCGCCTGGAACCTCCTGGGACCTAACCCTAACCCTAACCCTACCCCGAACCAGGACCCTCCACCGAAACCTAAGCCTGCCTCGACACCTAATCCTGCATTTGAGCCGCCTCCTGGCATGGGCCCTCACTTCAGCCCTCGAGGGAGATCACGAGACCGGAGTCGCTTTAGCCCTGGCGACGTCCCTGGACCGAACCCTAACCATAGCTAAGGCTCTCTGCTCATGGGGACACAATTCCAAGGTCGGACAGCATCATGCGCCTGGGGTCCAGAGGCGGTGCAGGCTGACTCGGCATGGACCTTGCAATCTCACCATGTCGTTTCCCAGGCCCGGCTGCAGCTCCCGAGAGGATTCCGGAGGCCTCCTCGACCAGGGTCTTATCGACGTGTGTGGCCTTGACAGCCAACGAGGGACCCTGACCGGCACGGTCCCTTGTGCCCTCAACTCAGCCCTTCGGGGAGACCACTGCCCTGATTTGGGAAAAGCGCCTGGAATCTCCTGGACCTAACCCTAACCCTAACCCTACCCCGAACCAGGACCCTCCACCGAAACCTAAGCCAGCCTCGATCCCTATTCCTGCATTTGAGCCGCTTTCTGGAATGGGCCCTCACTTCAGTCCTCGAGGGAGATCACGAGACCCGAGTCGCTTCGGCCCTGGCGACGTCCCAGGACCGAACCCTAACCCTAGTTAAGGCTCTCTCCGCATGGGACCCAATTCCTACGTAGGACAGCATCACGAGCCTGGGGTCCAGAAGCGGGGAAGGCTGACTTGCCCAGAAACCTGGAAGCTCACCATGTCGTTTCCCAGGCCCGGCTGCAGCTCCCGAGAGGATTCCGGAGGCCTCCTCGACCAGGGGCTTATTGCCATGTGTGGTCTTGGCAGCCAAAGAGGGACCCTGACCGGCACCGTCCCTTGTGCCCTCAACTCAGCCCTTCGGGGAGACCACTGCCCTGCTGTGAGTTCAGCGCCTGGAACCTCCTGGGACCTAACCCTAACCCTAACCCTACCCCGAACCAGGACCCTCCACCGAAACCTAAGCCTGCCTCGACACCTAATCCTGCATTTGAGCCGCCTCCTGGCATGGGCCCTCACTTCAGCCCTCGAGGGAGATCACGAGACCAGAGTCGCTTCGGCCCTGGCGACGTCCCTGGACCGAACCCTAACCCTAGCTAAAGCTCTCTCCTCATGGGGACCCAATTCCAAGGTCGGACAGCATCACGCGCCTGGGGTCCAGAAGCAGTGCAGGCTGACTCGGCATGGAACTTGGAATCTCACCATGTCGTTTCCCAGGCCCGGCTGCAGCTCCCGAGAGGATTCCGGAGGTCTCCTCACCAGGGGCTTATCGACGTGTGTGGCCTTGACAGCCAAAGAGGGACCCTGACCGGCACGGTCCCTTGTGCCCTCAACTCAGCCCTTCGGGGAGACCACTGCCCTGCTGTGGGTTCGGCGCCTGGAACCTCCTGGGACCTAACCCTAACCCTAACCTTACCCCGAACCAGGACCCTCCCCCGAAACCTAAGCCTGCCTCATTCCCTTATCCTGCATTTGAGCCGCCTTCTGATATGGGCCCTCACTTCAGCCCTCGAAGGAGATCACAAAATCGGAATCGCTTCGGCCCTTGCGTCGTCCCTGGACCGAACCCTAACCCTAGCTAAGGCTCTCTCCTCATGGGGACCCAATTCCAATGTCGGACAGCATCACGCGCATAGGGAACAGAAGAGGTGCAGGCTGACTCGGCAAGGAACCTGGAATCTCACCATGTCGTTTCCCAGGCCCGGCTGCAGCTCCCGAGAGGATTCCAGAGGCCTCCTCGACCAGGGGCTTTTCGACGTGTGTGGTCTTGGCAGCCAAAGAGGGACCCTGACCGGCACCGTCCCTTGTGCCCTCAAATCAGCCCTTCGGGGAGACCACTGCCCTGCTGTGAGTTCAGCGCCTGGAACGTCCTGGGACCTAACCCTAACCCTAACCCTACCACGAACCAGGACCATCCCTGGGAACCTAAGCCTGCCTCGACCCCGAATCCTGCATTTGAGCCGCCTCCTGGCAGGGGCCCTCACTTCAGCCCTCGAGGGAGATCACGAGACCAGAGTCGCTTCGGCCCTGGCGACGTCCCTGGACTGAACCCTAACCCTAGCTAAGGCTCTCTCCTCATGGGGACCCAATTCCAAGGTCGGACAGCATCACGCGCCTGGGGTCCAGAAGCGGTGCAGGCTGACTCGGCATGGAACTTGGAATCTCACCATGTCGTTTCCCAGGCCCGGCTGCAGCTCAAGAGAGGATTCCGGAGGCCTCCTCGACCAGGGGCTTATCGACGTGTGTTGCCTTGACAGCCAAAGAGTGTCCCTGATCGGCACGGTCCCTTGTGCCCTCAACTCAGCCCTTCGGGAAGACCACTGCCCGGCTGTGGGTTCGGCGCCTGGAACCTCCTGGGACCTAACCCTAACCCTAACCCTACCCAGAAAAAGGACCCTCCACCGAAACCTAAGCCAGGCTCGATCCCTATTCCTGCATTTGAGCTGCCGTCTGGCATGGGCCCTCATTTCAGGCCTCGAAGGAGATCACCAGACCGGAGTCACTTCGGCCCTGGTGACGTCCCTGGACTGAACCCTAACCCTAGATAAGGCTCTCTCCGCATGGGGACCCAATTCCAAGGTAGGACAGCATCACGAGCCTGGGGTCCAGAAGCGGGGCAGGCTGACTTGCCAAGGAACCTGGAAGCTCACCATGTCGTTTCCCAGGCCCGGCTGCAGCTCCTGAGAGGCTTCCGGAGCCTCCTCGACCAGGGGCTTATCGACGTGTGTGGTCTTGGCAACCAAAGAGGGACCCTGACCGGCACCGTCCCTTGTGCCCTCAATTCAGCCCTTCGGGGAGACCACTGCCCTGCTGTGAGTTCAGCGCCTGGAACCCCCTGGGACCTAACCCTAACCCTAACCCTACCCCGAACCAGGACCCTCCAGCGAAACCTAAGCCTGCCTCGACACCTAATCCTGCATTTGAGTCGCCTCCTGGCATGGGCCCTCACTTCAGCCCTCGAGGGAGATCACGAGACCGGAGTCGCTTTAGCCCGGGCGACGTCCCTGGACCGAACCCTAACCATAGCTAAGGCTCTCTGCTCATGGGGACACAATTCCAAGGTCGGACAGCATCATGCGCCTGGGGTCCAGAGGCGGTGCAGGCTGACTCGGCATGGACCTTGCAATCTCACCATGTCGTTTCCCAGGCCCGGCTGCAGCTCCCGAGAGGATTCCGGAGGCCTCCTCGACCAGGGTCTTATCGACGTGTGTGGCCTTGACAGCCAACGAGGGACCCTGACCGGCACGGTCCCTTGTGCCCTCAACTCAGCCCTTCGGGGAGACCACTGCCCTGATTTGGGAAAAGCGCCTGGAATCTCCTGGACCTAACCCTAACCCTAACCCTACCCCGAACCAGGACCCTCCACCGAAACCTAAGCCAGCCTCGATCCCTATTCCTGCATTTGAGCCGCTTTCTGGAATGGGCCCTCACTTCAGTCCTCGAGGGAGATCACGAGACCCGAGTCGCTTCGGCCCTGGCGACGTCCCAGGACCGAACCCTAACCCTAGTTAAGGCTCTCTCCGCATGGGACCCAATTCCTACGTAGGAGAGCATCACGAGCCTGGGGTCCAGAAGCGGTGCAGGCTGACTTGCCCAGAAACCTGGAAGCTCACCATGTCGTTTCCCAGGCCCGGCTGCAGCTCCCGAGAGGATTCCGGAGGCCTCCTCGACCAGGGGCTTATTGCCATGTGTGGTCTTGGCAGGCAAAGAGGGACCCTGACCGGCACCGTCCCTTGTGCCCTCAACTCAGCCCTTCGGGGAGACCACTGCCCTGCTGTGAGTTCAGCGCCTGGAACCTCCTGGGACCTAACCCTAACCCTAACCCTACCCCGAACCAGGACCCTCCACCGAAACCTAAGCCTGCCTCATTCCCTTATCCTGCATTTGAGCCGCCTTCTGATATGGGCCCTCACTTCAGCCCTCGAAGGAGATCACAAAACCGGAGTCGCTTCGGCCCTTGCGTCGTCCCTGGACCGAACCCTAACCCTAGCTAAGGCTCTCTCCTCATGGGGACCCAATTCCAATGTCGGACAGCATCACGCGCATAGGGAACAGAAGCGGTGCAGGCTGACTCGGCAAGGAACCTAGAAGCTCACCATGTCGTTTCCCAGGCCCGGCTGCAGCTCCAGAGAGGATTCCGGAGGCCTCCTCGACCAGGGGCTTTTCGACGTGTGTGGTCTTGGCAGCCAAAGAGGGACCCTGACCGGCACCGTCCCTTGTGCCCTCAACTCAGCCCTTCGGGGAGACCACTGCCCTGCTGTGGGTTCGGCGCCTGGAACCTCCTGGGACCTAACCCTAACCCTAACCTTACCCCGAACCAGGACCCTCCCCCGAAACCTAAGCCTGCCTCATTCCCTTATCCTGCATTTGAGCCGCCTTCTGATATGGGCCCTCACTTCAGCCCTCGAAGGAGATCACAAAATCGGAGTCGCTTCGGCCCTTGCGTCGTCCCTGGACCGAACCCTAACCCTAGCTAAGGCTCTCTCCTCATGGGGACCCAATTCCAATGTCGGACAGCATCACGCGCATAGGGAACAGAAGAGGTGCAGGCTGACTCGGCAAGGAACCTGGAAGCTCACCATGTCGTTTCCCAGGCCCGGCTGCAGCTCCCGAGAGGATTCCGGAGGCCTCCTCGACCAGGGGCTTTTTGACGTGTGTGGTCTTGGCAGCCAAAGAGGGACCCTGACCGGCACCGTCCCTTGTGCCCTCAACTCAGCCCTTCGGGGAGACCACTGCCCTGCTGTGAGTTCAGCGCCTGGAACGTCCTGGGACCTAACCCTAACCCTAACCCTACCACGAACCAGGACCATCCCTGGGAACCTAAGCCTGCCTTGACCCCTAATCCTGCATTTGAGCCGCCTCCTGGCATGGGCCCTCACTTCAGCCCTCGAGGGAGATCACGAGACCAGAGTCGCTTCGGCCCTGGCGACGTCCCTGGACTGAACCCTAACCCTAGCTAAGGCTCTCTCCTCATGGGGACCCAATTCCAAGGTCGGACAGCATCACGCGCCTGGGGTCCAGAAGCGGTGCAGGCTGACTCGGCATGGAACTTGGAATCTCACCATGTCGTTTCCCAGGCCCGGCTGCAGCTCAAGAGAGGATTCCGGAGGCCTCCTCGACCAGGGGCTTATCGACGTGTGTGGCCTTGACAGCCAAAGAGGGTCCCTGATCGGCACGGTCCCTTGTGCCCTCAACTCAGCCCTTCGGGAAGACCACTGCCCGGCTGTGGGTTCGGCGCCTGGAACCTCCTGGGACCTAACCCTAACCCTAACCCTACCCAGAAAAAGGACCCTCCACCGAAACCTAAGCCAGGCTCGATCCCTATTCCTGCATTTGAGCTGCCGTCTGGCATGGGCCCTCATTTCAGGCCTCGAAGGAGATCACCAGACCGGAGTCACTTCGGCCCTGGTGACGTCCCTGGACTGAACCCTAACCCTAGATAAGGCTCTCTCCGCATGGGGACCCAATTCCAAGGTAGGACAGCGTCACGAGCCTGGGGTCCAGAAGCGGGGCAGGCTGACTTGCCAAGGAACCTGGAAGCTCACCATGTCGTTTCCCAGGCCCGGCTGCAGCTCCTGAGAGGATTCCGGAGGCCTCCTCGACCAGGGGCTTATCGACGTGTGTGGCCTTGGCAGCCAAAGAGGGATCCTGACCGGCACCGTCTTTTGTGCCCGCAACTAAGCCCTTCGGGAAGAACACTGCCCTGCTGTGAGTTCGGCGTCTGGAACCTCTTGGAACCTAACCCTAACCCTAACCCTTCCCCGAACCGTTACCTCCACTGAAACCTAGCCTGCCTCGTTCCCTTATCCTGCATTTGAGCCGCCTTCTGGCATGGGCCCTCACTTCAGCCCTCGAGGGAGATCACGAGACCGGAGTCGCTACGGCCCTGGCATCGTCCCTGGACCGAACCCTAACCCTAGCTAAGGCTCTCTCCTGTTGGGGACCCAATTCCAAGGTCGGACAGCATCACGCGCATAGGGAACAGAAGCGGTGCAGGCTGACTCGGCAAGGAACATGGAAGCTCAGCATGTCGTTTCCCAGGCCCGGCTGCAGCTCCCGAGAGGCTTCCGGAGCCTCCTCGACCAGGGGCTTATCGACGAGTGTGGTCTTGGCAACCAAAGAGGGACCCTGACCGGCACCGTCCCTTGTGCCCTCAATTCAGCCCTTCGGGGAGACCACTGCCCTGCTGTGAGTTCAGCGCCTGGAACCTCCTGGGACCTAACACTAACCCTAACCCTACCCCGAACCAGGACCCTCCACCGAAACCTAAGCCTGCCTCGACACCTAATCCTGCATTTGAGCCGCCTCCTGGCATGGGCCCTCACTTCAGCCCTCGAGGGAGATCACGAGACCGGAGTCGCTTCAGCCCTGGCGACGTCCCTGGACCGAACCCTAACCATAGCTAAGGCTCTCTGCTCATGGGGACACAATTCCAAGGTCGGACAGCATCATGCGCCTGGGGTCCAGAGGCGGTGCAGGCTGACTCGGCATGGACCTTGCAATCTCACCATGTCGTTTCCCAGGCCCGGCTGCAGCTCCCGAGAGGATTCCGGAGGCCTCCTCGACCAGGGTCTTATCGACGTGTGTGGCCTTGACAGCCAAGGAGGGACCCTGACCGGCACCGTCCCTTGTGCCCTCAACTCAGCCCTTCGGGGAGACCACTGCCCTGCTTTGGGAAAAGCGCCTGGAATCTCCTGGGACCTAACCCTAACCCTAACCTTACCCCGAACCAGGACCCTCCACCGGAACCTAAGCCTGCCTCATTCCCTTATCCTGCATTTGAGCCGCCTTCTGATATGGGCCTTCACTTCAGCCCTCGAAGGAGTTCACAAAATCGGAGTCGCTTCGGCCCTTGCGTCGTCCCTGGACCGAACCCTAACCCTAGCTAAGGCTCTCTCCTCATGGGGACCCAATTCCAATGTCGGACAGCATCACGCGCATAGGGAACAGAAGCGGTGCAGGCTGACTCGGCAAGGAACCTGGAAACTCAACATGTCGTTTCCCAGGCCCGGCTGCAGCTCCCGAGAGGATTCCGGAGGCCTCCTCGACCAGGG
Source organism: Prionailurus viverrinus (assembly GCF_022837055.1). Classification (NCBI taxonomy): domain Eukaryota; kingdom Metazoa; phylum Chordata; class Mammalia; order Carnivora; family Felidae; genus Prionailurus; species Prionailurus viverrinus. The sequence continues at coordinate 237,890 of NW_025927634.1, read as the reverse complement.
GCTTTTCGACGTGTGTGGTCTTGGCAGCAAAGAGGGACCCTGACCGGCACCGTCCCTTGTGCCCTGAACTCAGCCCTTCGGGGAGACCACTGCCCTGCTGTGAGTTCAGCGCCTGGAACCTCCTGGGACCTAACCCTAACCCTAACCCTACCACGAACCAGGATCATCCCCCGGAACCTAAGCCTGCCTCGACACCTAATCCTGCATTTGAGCCGCCTCCTGGCATGGGCCCTCACTTCAGCCCTCGAGGGAGATCACGAGACCAGAGTCGCTTCGGCCCTGGCGACGTCCCTGGACCGAACCCTAACCATAGCTAAGGCTCTCTGCTCATGGGGACACAATTCCAAGGTCGGACAGCATCATGCGCCTGGGGTCCAGAGGCGGTGCAGGCTGACTCGGCATGGACCTTGCAATCTCACCATGTCGTTTCCCAGGCCCGGCTGCAGCTCCCGAGAGGATTCCGGAGGCCTCCTCGACCAGGGTCTTATCGACGTGTGTGGCCTTGACAGCCAACGAGGGACCCTGACCGGCACGGTCCCTTGTGCCCTCAACTCAGCCCTTCGGGGAGACCACTGCCCTGATTTGGGAAAAGCGCCTGGAATCTCCTGGACCTAACCCTAACCCTAACCCTACCCCGAACCAGGACCCTCCACCGAAACCTAAGCCAGCCTCGATCCCTATTCCTGCATTTGAGCCGCTTTCTGGAATGGGCCCTCACTTCAGTCCTCGAGGGAGATCACGAGACCCGAGTCGCTTCGGCCCTGGCGACGTCCCAGGACCGAACCCTAACCCTAGTTAAGGCTCTCTCCGCATGGGACCCAATTCCTACGTAGGAGAGCATCACGAGCCTGGGGTCCAGAAGCGGTGCAGGCTGACTTGCCCAGAAACTTGGAAGCTCACCATGTCGTTTCCCAGGCCCGGCTGCAGCTCCCGAGAGGATTCCGGAGGCCTCCTCGACCAGGGGCTTATTGCCATGTGTGGTCTTGGCAGGCAAAGAGGGACCCTGACCGGCACCGTCCCTTGTGCCCTCAACTCAGCCCTTCGGGGAGACCACTGCCCTGCTGTGAGTTCAGCGCCTGGAACCTCCTGGGACCTAACCCTAACCCTAACCCTACCCCGAACCAGGACCCTCCACCGAAACCTAAGCCTGCCTCATTCCCTTATCCTGCATTTGAGCCGCCTTCTGATATGGGCCCTCACTTCAGCCCTCGAAGGAGATCACAAAACCGGAGTCGCTTCGGCCCTTGCGTCGTCCCTGGACCGAACCCTAACCCTAGCTAAGGCTCTCTCCTCATGGGGACCCAATTCCAATGTCGGACAGCATCACGCGCATAGGGAACAGAAGCGGTGCAGGCTGACTCGGCAAGGAACCTAGAAGCTCACCATGTCGTTTCCCAGGCCCGGCTGCAGCTCCAGAGAGGATTCCGGAGGCCTCCTCGACCAGGGGCTTTTCGACGTGTGTGGTCTTGGCAGCCAAAGAGGGACCCTGACCGGCACCGTCCCTTGTGCCCTCAACTCAGCCCTTCGGGGAGACCACTGCCCTGCTGTGGGTTCGGCGCCTGGAACCTCCTGGGACCTAACCCTAACCCTAACCTTACCCCGAACCAGGACCCTCCCCCGAAACCTAAGCCTGCCTCATTCCCTTATCCTGCATTTGAGCCGCCTTCTGATATGGGCCCTCACTTCAGCCCTCGAAGGAGATCACAAATTCGGAGTCGCTTCGGCCCTTGCGTCGTCCCTGGACCGAACCCTAACCCTAGCTAAGGCTCTCTCCTCATGGGGACCCAATTCCAATGTCGGACAGCATCACGCGCATAGGGAACAGAAGAGGTGCAGGCTGACTCGGCAAGGAACCTGGAAGCTCACCATGTCGTTTCCCAGGCCCGGCTGCAGCTCCCGAGAGGATTCCGGAGGCCTCCTCGACCAGGGGCTTTTTGACGTGTGTGGTCTTGGCAGCCAAAGAGGGACCCTGACCGGCACCGTCCCTTGTGCCCTCAACTCAGCCCTTCGGGGAGACCACTGCCCTGCTGTGAGTTCAGCGCCTGGAACGTCCTGGGACCTAACCCTAACCCTAACCCTACCACGAACCAGGACCATCCCTGGGAACCTAAGCCTGCCTTGACCCCTAATCCTGCATTTGAGCCGCCTCCTGGCATGGGCCCTCACTTCAGCCCTCGAGGGAGATCACGAGACCAGAGTCGCTTCGGCCCTGGCGACGTCCCTGGACTGAACCCTAACCCTAGCTAAGGCTCTCTCCTCATGGGGACCCAATTCCAAGGTCGGACAGCATCACGCGCCTGGGGTCCAGAAGCGGTGCAGGCTGACTCGGCATGGAACTTGGAATCTCACCATGTCGTTTCCCAGGCCCAGCTGCAGCTCAAGAGAGGATTCCGGAGGCCTCCTCGACCAGGGGCTTATCGACGTGTGTGGCCTTGACAGCCAAAGAGGGTCCCTGATCGGCACGGTCCCTTGTGCCCTCAACTCAGCCCTTCGGGAAGACCACTGCCCGGCTGTGGGTTCGGCGCCTGGAACCTCCTGGGACCTAACCCTAACCCTAACCCTACCCAGAAAAAGGACCCTCCACCGAAACCTAAGCCAGGCTCGATCCCTATTCCTGCATTTGAGCTGCCGTCTGGCATGGGCCCTCATTTCAGGCCTCGAAGGAGATCACCAGACCGGAGTCACTTCGGCCCTGGTGACGTCCCTGGACTGAACCCTAACCCTAGATAAGGCTCTCTCCGCATGGGGACCCAATTCCAAGGTAGGACAGCGTCACGAGCCTGGGGTCCAGAAGCGGGGCAGGCTGACTTGCCAAGGAACCTGGAAGCTCACCATGTCGTTTCCCAGGCCCGGCTGCAGCTCCTGAGAGGATTCCGGAGGCCTCCTCGACCAGGGGCTTATCGACGTGTGTGGCCTTGGCAGCCAAAGAGGGATCCTGACCGGCACCGTCTTTTGTGCCCGCAACTAAGCCCTTCGGGAAGAACACTGCCCTGCTGTGAGTTCGGCGTCTGGAACCTCTTGGAACCTAACCCTAACCCTAACCCTTCCCCGAACCGTTACCTCCACTGAAACCTAGCCTGCCTCGTTCCCTTATCCTGCATTTGAGCCGCCTTCTGGCATGGGCCCTCACTTCAGCCCTCGAGGGAGATCACGAGACCGGAGTCGCTACGGCCCTGGCATCGTCCCTGGACCGAACCCTAACCCTAGCTAAGGCTCTCTCCTGTTGGGGACCCAATTCCAAGGTCGGACAGCATCACGCGCATAGGGAACAGAAGCGGTGCAGGCTGACTCGGCAAGGAACATGGAAGCTCAGCATGTCGTTTCCCAGGCCCGGCTGCAGCTCCCGAGAGGCTTCCGGAGCCTCCTCGACCAGGGGCTTATCGACGAGTGTGGTCTTGGCAACCAAAGAGGGACCCTGACCGGCACCGTCCCTTGTGCCCTCAATTCAGCCCTTCGGGGAGACCACTGCCCTGCTGTGAGTTCAGCGCCTGGAACCTCCTGGGACCTAACACTAACCCTAACCCTACCCCGAACCAGGACCCTCCACCGAAACCTAAGCCTGCCTCGACACCTAATCCTGCATTTGAGCCGCCTCCTGGCATGGGCCCTCACTTCAGCCCTCGAGGGAGATCACGAGACCGGAGTCGCTTCAGCCCTGGCGACGTCCCTGGACCGAACCCTAACCATAGCTAAGGCTCTCTGCTCATGGGGACACAATTCCAAGGTCGGACAGCATCATGCGCCTGGGGTCCAGAGGCGGTGCAGGCTGACTCGGCATGGACCTTGCAATCTCACCATGTCGTTTCCCAGGCCCGGCTGCAGCTCCCGAGAGGATTCCGGAGGCCTCCTCGACCAGGGTCTTATCGACGTGTGTGGCCTTGACAGCCAAGGAGGGACCCTGACCGTCACCGTCCCTTGTGCCCTCAACTCAGCCCTTCGGGGAGACCACTGCCCTGCTTTGGGAAAAGCGCCTGGAATCTCCTGGGACCTAACCCTAACCCTAACCTTACCCCGAACCAGGACCCTCCACCGGAACCTAAGCCTGCCTCATTCCCTTATCCTGCATTTGAGCCGCCTTCTGATACGGGCCTTCACTTCAGCCCTCGAAGGAGTTCACAAAATCGGAGTCGCTTCGGCCCTTGCATCGTCCCTGGACCGAACCCTAACCCTAGCTAAGGCTCTCTCCTCATGGGGACCCAATTCCAATGTCGGACAGCATCACGCGCATAGGGAACAGAAGCGGTGCAGGCTGACTCGGCAAGGAACCTGGAAACTCACCATGTCGTTTCCCAGGCCCGGCTGCAGCTCCCGAGAGGATTCCGGAGGCCTCCTCGACCAGGGGCTTTTCGACGTGTGTGGTCTTGGCAGCCAAAGAGGGACCCTGACCGGCACCGTCCCTTGTGCCCTGAACTCAGCCCTTCGGGGAGACCACTGCCCTGCTGTGAGTTCAGCGCCTGGAACCTCCTGGGACCTAACCCTAACCCTAACCCTACCACGAACCAGGATCATCCCCCGGAACCTAAGCCTGCCTCGACACCTAATCCTGCATTTGAGCCGCCTCCTGGCATGGGCCCTCACTTCAGCCCTCGAGGGAGATCACGAGACCAGAGTCGCTTCGGCCCTGGCGACGTCCCTGGACCGAACCCTAACCATAGCTAAGGCTCTCTGCTCATGGGGACACAATTCCAAGGTCGGACAGCATCATGCGCCTGGGGTCCAGAGGCGGTGCAGGCTGACTCGGCATGGACCTTGCAATCTCACCATGTCGTTTCCCAGGCCCGGCTGCAGCTCCCGAGAGGATTCCGGAGGCCTCCTCGACCAGGGTCTTATCGACGTGTGTGGCCTTGACAGCCAAAGAGGGACCCTGACCGGCACGGTCCCTTGTGCCCTCAACTCAGCCCTTCGGGGAGACCACTGCCCTGCTTTGGGAAAAGCGCCTGGAATCTCCTGGGACCTAACCCTAACCCTAACCCTACCCCGAACCAGGACCTCCACCGAAACATAAGCCAGCCTCGATCCCTATTCCTGCATTTGAGCCGCTTTCTGGAATGGGCCCTCACTTCAGTCCTCGAGGGAGATCACGAGACCCGAGTCGCTTCGGCCCTGGCGACGTCCCAGGACCGAACCCTAACCCTAGTTAAGGCTCTCCACATGGGACCCAATTCCAAGGTAGGACAGCATCACGAGCCTGAGGTCCAGATGCGGTGCAGGCTGACTTGCCCAGAAACCTGGAAGCTCACCATGTCGTTTCCCAGGCCCGGCTGCAGCTCCCGAGAGGATTCCGGAGGCCTCCTCGACCAGGGGCTTTTCGACGTGTGTGGTCTTGGCAGCCAAAGAGGGACCCTGACCGGCACCGTCCCTTGTGCCCTCAACTCAGCCCTTCGGGGAGACCACTGCCCTGCTGTGAGTTCAGCGCCTGGAACCTCCTGGGACCTAACCCTAACCCTAACCCTACCACGAACCAGGACCATCCCCCGGAACCTAAGCCTGCCTCGACACGTAATCCTGCATTTGAGCCGCCTCCTGGCATGGGCCCTCACTTCAGCCCTCGAGGGAGATCACGAGACCAGAGTCGCTTCGGCCCTGGCGACGTCCCTGGACTGAACCCTAACCCTAGCTAAGGCTCTCTCCTCATGGGGACCCAATTCCAAGGTCGGACAGCATCACGCGCCTGGGGTCCAGAAGCGGTGCAGGCTGACTCGGCATGGAACTTGGAATCTCACCATGTCGTTTCCCAGGCCCGGCTGCAGCTCAAGAGAGGATTCCGGAGGCCTCCTCGACCAGGGGATTATCGACGTGTGTGGCCTTGACAGCCAAAGAGGGTCCCTGACCGGCACGGTCCCTTGTGCCCTCAACTCAGCCCTTCGGGAAGACCACTGCCCGGCTGTGGGTTCGGCGCCTGGAACCTCCTGGGACCTAACCCTAACCCTAACCCTACCCAGAAAAAGGACCCTCCACCGAAACCTAAGCCAGGCTCGATCCCTATTCCTGCATTTGAGCTGCCGTCTGGCATGGGCCCTCATTTCAGGCCTCGAAGGAGATCACCAGACCGGAGTCACTTCGGCCCTGGTGACGTCCCTGGACTGAACCCTAACCCTAGATAAGGCTCTCTCCGCATGGGGACCCAATTCCAAGGTAGGACAGCATCAGGAGCCTGGGGTCCAGAATCAGGGCAGGCTGACTTGCCAAGGAACCTGGAAGCTCACCATGTCGTTTCCCAGGCCCGGCTGCAGCTCCCGAGAGGATTCCGGAGGCCTCCTCGACCAGGGGCTTATCGACGTGTGTGGCCTTGGCAGCCAAAGAGGGATCCTGACCGGCACCGTCTTTTGTGCCCGCAACTAAGCCCTTCGGGAAGAACACTGCCCTGCTGTGAGTTCGGCGTCTGGAACCTCTTGGGACCTAACCCTAACCCTAACCCTTCCCCGAACCGTTACCCTCCACTGAAACCTAGCCTGCCTCGTTCCCTTATCCTGCATTTGAGCCGCCTTCTGGCATGGGCCCTCACTTCAGCCCTCGAGGGAGATCACGAGACCGGAGTCGGTACGGCCCTGGCATCGTCCCTGGACCGAACCCTAACCCTAGCTAAGGCTCTCTCCTCTTGGGGACCCAATTCCAAGGTCGGACAGCATCACGCGCATAGGGAACAGAAGCGGTGCAGGCTGACTCGGCAAGGAACATGGAAGCTCACCATGTCGTTTCCCAGGCCTGTCTGCAGCTCCCGAGAGGCTTCCAGAGGCCTCCTCGACCAGGGGCTTATCGACGTGTGTGGTCTTGGCAACCAAAGAGGGACCCTGACCGGCACCGTCCCTTGTGCCCTCAACTCAGCCCTTCAGTGAGACCACTGCCCTGCTTTGGGAAAAGCGCCTGGAATCTCCTGGGACCTAACCCTAACCCTAACCCTACCCCGAACCAGGACCCTCCACCGAAACCTAAGCCAGCCTCGATCCCTATTCCTGCATTTGAGCCGCTTTCTGGAATGGGCCCTCACTTCAGTCCTCGAGGGAGATCACGAGACCCGAGTCGCTTCGGCCCTGGCGACGTCCCAGGACCGAACCCTAACCCTAGTTAAGGCTCTCTCCGCATGGGACCCAATTCCTACGTAGGACAGCATCACGAGCCTTGGGTCCAGAAGCGGTGCAGGCTGACTTGCCCAGAAACCTGGAAGCTCACCATGTCGTTTCCCAGGCCCGGCTGCAGCTCCCCAGAGGATTCCGGAGGCCTCCTCGACCAGGGGCTTATTGCCATGTGTGGTCTTGGCAGCCAAAGAGGGACCCTGACCGGCACCGTCCCTTGTGCCCTCAACTCAGCCCTTCGGGGAGACCACTGCCCTGCTGTGATTTCAGCGCCTGGAATCTCCTGGGACCTAACCCTAACCCTAACCCTACCCCGAACCAGGACCCTCCACCGAAACCTAAGCCTGCCTCGACACGTAATCCTGCATTTGAGCCGCCTCCTGGCATGGGCCCTCACTTCAGCCCTCGAGGGAGATCACGAGACCAGAGTCGCTTCTGCCCTGGCGACGTCCCTGGACTGAACCCTAACCCTATCTAAGGCTCTCTCCTCATGGGGACCCAATTCCAAGGTCGGACAGCATCACGCGCCTGGGGTCCAGAAGCGGTGCAGGCTGACTCGGCATGGAACTCGGAATCTCACCATGTCTTTTCCCAGGCCCAGCTGCAGCTCAAGAGAGGATTCCGGAGGCCTCCTCGACCAGGGGCTTATCGACGTGTGTGGCCTTGACAGCCAAAGGGGGTCCCTGACCGGCACGGTCCCTTGTGCCCTCAACTCAGCCCTTCGGGAAGACCACTGCCCGGCTGTGGGTTCGGCGCCAGGAACCTCCTGGGACCTAACCCTAACCCTAACCCTACTCAGAAAAAGGACCCTCCACCGAAACCTAAGCCAGGCTCGATCCCTATTCCTGCATTTGAGCTGCCGTCTGGCATGGGCCCTCACTTCAGCCCTCGAGGGAGATCACGAGACCAGAGTCGCTTCGGCCCTGGTGACGTCCCTGGACTGAACCCTAACCCTAGATAAGGCTCTCTCCGCATGGGGACCCAATTCCAAGGTAGGACAGCATCATGCGCCTGGGGTCCAGAGGCGGTGCAGGCTGACTCGGCATGGACTTTGCAATCTCACCATGTCGTTTCCCAGGCCCGGCTGCAGCTCCCGAGAGGATTCCGGAGGCCTCCTCGACCAGGGTCTTATCGACGTGTGTGGCCTTGACAGCCAAAGAGGGACCCTGACCGGCACGGTCCCTTGTGCCCTCAACTCAGCCCTTCGGGGAGACCACTGCCTTGCTGTGAGTTCAGCGCCTGGAACCTCCTGGGACCTAACCCTAACCCTAACCCTACCCCGAACCAGGACCCTCCCCCGAAACCTAAGCCTGCCTCGACACCTAATCCTGCATTTGAGCCGCCTTCTGGCATGGGCCCTCACTTCAGCCCTTGAGGGAGATCACGAGACCGGAGTCGCTTCGGCCCTGGCGACGTCCCTGGACCGAGCCATAACCCTAGCTAAGGCTCTCTCCTCATGGGGACCCAATTCCAAGGTCGGACAGCATCATGCGCCTGGGGTCCAGTAGCGGTGCATGCTGACGCGGCATTGAACTTGGAATCTCACATGTCGTTTCCCAGGCCCGGCAGCAGCTCCAGAGAGGGTTCCGGAGGCCTCCTCGACCAGGGGCTTATCGACGTGTGTGGCCTTGACAGCCAAAGAGGGACCCTAACCGGCACGGTCCCTTGTGCTTCAACTCAACCCTTCGGGGAGACCACTGCCCTGCTGTGAGTTCAGCGCCTGGAACCTCCTGGGACCTAACCCTAACCCTAAACCTACCCCGAACCAGGACCCTCCACCGAAACCTAAGCCAGCCTCGATCCCTATTCGTGCATTTGAGCCGCCTTCTGGCATGGGCCCTCACTTCAAGCCTCGAGGGAGATCACGAGACCGGAGTCGCGTCGGCCCTGGCGACGTCCCTGGACCAAACCCTAACCCTAGATAAGTCTCTCTCTGCATGGGGACCCAATTCCAAGGTAGGACAGCATCACGAGCCTGGGGTCCAGAAGCGGTGCAGGCTGACTTGCCAAGGAACCTGGAAGCTCACCATGTCGTTTCCCAGGCCCGGCTGCAGCTCCCGAGAGGATTCCGGAGGCCTCCCCGACCAGGGGCTTATCGACGTATGTGGCCTTGGTAGCCAAAGAGGGATCCTGACCGGCACCGTCCCTTGTGCCCGCAACTAAGCCCTTCGGGAAGAACACTGCCCTGCTGTGAGTTTGGCGTCTGGAACCTCTTGGGACCTAACCCTAACCCTAACCCTTCCCCGAACCGTTACCCTCCACTGAAACCAAATCTGCCACGTTCCCTTATCCTGCATTTGAGCCGCCTTCTGGCATGGGCCCTCACTTCAGCCCTCGAGGGAGATCACGAGACCGGAGTCCCTTCGGCCCAGGCGTCGTCCCTGGACCGAACCCTAACCCTAGCTAAGGCTCTCTCCTCATGTGGACTCAATTCCAAGGTCGGACAGCATCAGGCGCATAGGGAACAGAAGCGGTGCAGGCTGACTCGGCAAGGAACCTGGAAGCTCACCATGTCGTTTCCCAGGCCCGGCTGCAGCTCCCGAGAGGATTCCGGAGGCCTCCTCGACCAGGGGCTTATCGACGCGTGTGGTCTTGGCAGCCAAAAAGGGACCCTGACCGGCACCGTCCCTTGTGCCCTCAACTCAGCCCTTCAGGGAGACCACTGCCCTGCTGTGAGTTCAGCGCCTGGAACCTCCTGGGACCTAACCCTAACCCTAACCCTACCCCGAACCGTTAGCCTCCACCAAAACGTAAGCCTGCCTCGTTCCCTTATCCTGCATTTGAGCCGCCTCCTGGCATGGGCCCTCACTTCAGCCCCCGAGGGAGATCACGAGAGCGGAGTCGCTTCGGCCCTGGCATCGTCCCTGGACCGAACCCTAACCCTAGCTAAGGCTCTCTCCTCATGGGGACCCAATTCCAAGGACGGACAGCATCACGCGCATAGGGAACAGAAGCGGTGCAGGCTGACTCGGCAAGGAACATGGAAGCTCACCATGTCGTTTCCCAGGCCGGCTGCAGCTCCCGAGAGGATTCCGGAGGCCTCCTCGACCAGGGGCTCATCGACGTGTGTGGTGTTGGCAGCCAAAAAGGGACCCTGAGCGGCACCGTCCCTTCTGCCCTCAACTCAGGCCTTCGGGGAGACCACTGCCCTGCTGTGAGTTCAGCGCCTGGAACCTCATGGGACCTAACCCTATCCCTAACCCTACCCGAACCAGGACCCTCTACCGAAACCGAAGCCTGCCTCGATCCCTAATCCTGCATTTGAGCCGCCTCCTGGCATGGGCGCTCACTTCAGCCCTCGAGGGAGATCACGAGACCGGAGTCGCTTCGGCCCTGGCGACATCCCTGGACCAAAACCTAACCCTAGCTATGGCTCTCTCCTCATGAGGACCCAATTCCAAGGTTGGACAGCATCACGCGCCTGGGGTCCAGAAGCGGTGCAGGCTGACTCGGCAAGGAACATGGAAGCTCACCATGTCGTTTCCCAGGCCGGCTGCAGCTCCCGAGAGGATTCCGGAGGCCTCCTCGACCAGGGGCTCATCGACGTGTGTGGTGTTGGCAGCCAAAAAGGGACCCTGAGCGGCACCGTCCCTTCTGCCCTCAACTCAGGCCTTCGGGGAGACCACTGCCCTGCTGTGAGTTCAGCGCCTGGAACCTCATGGGACCTAACCCTATCCCTAACCCTACCCGAACCAGGACCCTCTACCGAAACCGAAGCCTGCCTCGATCCCTAATCCTGCATTTGAGCCGCCTCCTGGCATGGGCGCTCACTTCAGCCCTCGAGGGAGATCACGAGACCGGAGTCGCTTCGGCCCTGGCGACATCCCTGGACCAAAACCTAACCCTAGCTATGGCTCTCTCCTCATGAGGACCCAATTCCAAGGTTGGACAGCATCACGCGCCTGGGGTCCAGAAGCGGTGCAGGCTGATCGGCATGGAACTTGGAATCTCACCATGTCGTTTCCCAGGCCCGGCTGCAGCTCCCGAGAGGATTCCGGAGGCCTCATCGACCAGGGGCTTATCGAGGTGTGTGGCCTTGAGCCAAAGAGGGACCCTGACCGGCACCGTCCCTTGTGCGCTCAACTCAGCCCTTCGGGGAGACCACTGCCCTGCTGTGAGTTCGGCGCCTGGAATCTCCTGGGTCCTACCCCTAAACCTAAACCTAACCCGATCCGTTACCCTCCACCGAAACCTAAGCCTGCCTCGATCCCTAATCCTGCATTTGAGCCGCCTCCTGGCATGGGCCCTCACTTCAGCCCTCGAGGGAGATCACGAGACCAGAGTCGCTTTGGCCCTGACGACTTCGCTGGACCGAACCTTAACCCTAGCTAAGGCTCTCTCCGCATGGGGACCCAATTCCAAGGTCGGAGAGCATCACGCGCCTGGTGTCCAGAAGCGGTGCAGGCTGACTCGTCAAGGAACCTGGAAGCTCACCATGTCGTTTCCCAGGCCCGGCTGCAGCTCCTGAGAGGATTCCGGAGGCCTCCTCGACCAGGGGCTTATCGACGTGTGTGGCCTTGGCAGCCAGAGAGGGATCCTGACCGGCACCGCCCTTTGTGCCCGCAACTAAGCCCTTCGGGAAGAACACTGCCCTGCTGTTAGTTCGGCGTCTGGAACCTCTTGGGACCTAACCCTAACCCTAACCCTACCCCGAACCAGGACCCTCCACCGAAACCTAAGCCAGCCTCGATCCCTATTCCTGCATTTGAGCCGCTTTCTGGAATGGGCCCTCACTTCAGTCCTCGAGGGAGATCACGAGACCCGAGTCGCTTCGGCCCTGGCGACGTCCCAGGACCGAACCCTAACCTTAGTTAAGGCTCTCTCCGCATGGGACCCAATTCCTACGTAGGAGAGCATCACGAGCCTGGGGTCCAGAAGCGGTGCAGGCTGACTTGCCCAGAAACTTGGAAGCTCACCATGTCGTTTCCCAGGCCCGGCTGCAGCTCCCGAGAGGATTCCGGAGGCCTCCTCGACCAGGGGCTTATTGCCATGTGTGGTCTTGGCAGGCAAAGAGGGACCCTGACCGGCACCGTCCCTTGTGCCCTCAACTCAGCCCTTCGGGGAGACCACTGCCCTGCTGTGAGTTCAGCGCCTGGAACCTCCTGGGACCTAACCCTAACCCTAACCCTACCCCGAACCAGGACCCTCCACCGAAACCTAAGCCTGCCTCATTCCCTTATCCTGCATTTGAGCCGCCTTCTGATATGGGCCCTCACTTCAGCCCTCGAAGGAGATCACAAAACCGGAGTCGCTTCGGCCCTTGCGTCGTCCCTGGACCGAACCCTAACCCTAGCTAAGGCTCTCTCCTCATGGGGACCCAATTCCAATGTCGGACAGCATCACGCGCATAGGGAACAGAAGCGGTGCAGGCTGACTCGGCAAGGAACCTAGAAGCTCACCATGTCGTTTCCCAGGCCCGGCTGCAGCTCCAGAGAGGATTCCGGAGGCCTCCTCGACCAGGGGCTTTTCGACGTGTGTGGTCTTGGCAGCCAAAGAGGGACCCTGACCGGCACCGTCCCTTGTGCCCTCAACTCAGCCCTTCGGGGAGACCACTGCCCTGCTGTGGGTTCGGCGCCTGGAACCTCCTGGGACCTAACCCTAACCCTAACCTTACCCCGAACCAGGACCCTCCCCCGAAACCTAAGCCTGCCTCATTCCCTTATCCTGCATTTGAGCCGCCTTCTGATATGGGCCCTCACTTCAGCCCTCGAAGGAGATCACAAAATCGGAGTCGCTTCGGCCCTTGCGTCGTCCCTGGACCGAACCCTAACCCTAGCTAAGGCTCTCTCCTCATGGGGACCCAATTCCAATGTCGGACAGCATCACGCGCATAGGGAACAGAAGAGGTGCAGGCTGACTCGGCAAGGAACCTGGAAGCTCACCATGTCGTTTCCCAGGCCCGGCTGCAGCTCCCGAGAGGATTCCGGAGGCCTCCTCGACCAGGGGCTTTTTGACGTGTGTGGTCTTGGCAGCCAAAGAGGGACCCTGACCGGCACCGTCCCTTGTGCCCTCAACTCAGCCCTTCGGGGAGACCACTGCCCTGCTGTGAGTTCAGCGCCTGGAACGTCCTGGGACCTAACCCTAACCCTAACCCTACCACGAACCAGGACCATCCCTGGGAACCTAAGCCTGCCTTGACCCCTAATCCTGCATTTGAGCCGCCTCCTGGCATGGGCCCTCACTTCAGCCCTCGAGGGAGATCACGAGACCAGAGTCGCTTCGGCCCTGGCGACGTCCCTGGACTGAACCCTAACCCTAGCTAAGGCTCTCTCCTCATGGGGACCCAATTCCAAGGTCGGACAGCATCACGCGCCTGGGGTCCAGAAGCGGTGCAGGCTGACTCGGCATGGAACTTGGAATCTCACCATGTCGTTTCCCAGGCCCGGCTGCAGCTCAAGAGAGGATTCCGGAGGCCTCCTCGACCAGGGGCTTATCGACGTGTGTGGCCTTGACAGCCAAAGAGGGTCCCTGATCGGCACGGTCCCTTGTGCCCTCAACTCAGCCCTTCGGGAAGACCACTGCCCGGCTGTGGGTTCGGCGCCTGGAACCTCCTGGGACCTAACCCTAACCCTAACCCTACCCAGAAAAAGGACCCTCCACCGAAACCTAAGCCAGGCTCGATCCCTATTCCTGCATTTGAGCTGCCGTCTGGCATGGGCCCTCATTTCAGGCCTCGAAGGAGATCACCAGACCGGAGTCACTTCGGCCCTGGTGACGTCCCTGGACTGAACCCTAACCCTAGATAAGGCTCTCTCCGCATGGGGACCCAATTCCAAGGTAGGACAGCGTCACGAGCCTGGGGTCCAGAAGCGGGGCAGGCTGACTTGCCAAGGAACCTGGAAGCTCACCATGTCGTTTCCCAGGCCCGGCTGCAGCTCCTGAGAGGATTCCGGAGGCCTCCTCGACCAGGGGCTTATCGACGTGTGTGGCCTTGGCAGCCAAAGAGGGATCCTGACCGGCACCGTCTTTTGTGCCCGCAACTAAGCCCTTCGGGAAGAACACTGCCCTGCTGTGAGTTCGGCGTCTGGAACCTCTTGGAACCTAACCCTAACCCTAACCCTTCCCCGAACCGTTACCTCCACTGAAACCTAGCCTGCCTCGTTCCCTTATCCTGCATTTGAGCCGCCTTCTGGCATGGGCCCTCACTTCAGCCCTCGAGGGAGATCACGAGACCGGAGTCGCTACGGCCCTGGCATCGTCCCTGGACCGAACCCTAACCCTAGCTAAGGCTCTCTCCTGTTGGGGACCCAATTCCAAGGTCGGACAGCATCACGCGCATAGGGAACAGAAGCGGTGCAGGCTGACTCGGCAAGGAACATGGAAGCTCAGCATGTCGTTTCCCAGGCCCGGCTGCAGCTCCCGAGAGGCTTCCGGAGCCTCCTCGACCAGGGGCTTATCGACGAGTGTGGTCTTGGCAACCAAAGAGGGACCCTGACCGGCACCGTCCCTTGTGCCCTCAATTCAGCCCTTCGGGGAGACCACTGCCCTGCTGTGAGTTCAGCGCCTGGAACCTCCTGGGACCTAACACTAACCCTAACCCTACCCCGAACCAGGACCCTCCACCGAAACCTAAGCCTGCCTCGACACCTAATCCTGCATTTGAGCCGCCTCCTGGCATGGGCCCTCACTTCAGCCCTCGAGGGAGATCACGAGACCGGAGTCGCTTCAGCCCTGGCGACGTCCCTGGACCGAACCCTAACCATAGCTAAGGCTCTCTGCTCATGGGGACACAATTCCAAGGTCGGACAGCATCATGCGCCTGGGGTCCAGAGGCGGTGCAGGCTGACTCGGCATGGACCTTGCAATCTCACCATGTCGTTTCCCAGGCCCGGCTGCAGCTCCCGAGAGGATTCCGGAGGCCTCCTCGACCAGGGTCTTATCGACGTGTGTGGCCTTGACAGCCAAGGAGGGACCCTGACCGTCACCGTCCCTTGTGCCCTCAACTCAGCCCTTCGGGGAGACCACTGCCCTGCTTTGGGAAAAGCGCCTGGAATCTCCTGGGACCTAACCCTAACCCTAACCTTACCCCGAACCAGGACCCTCCACCGGAACCTAAGCCTGCCTCATTCCCTTATCCTGCATTTGAGCCGCCTTCTGATATGGGCCTTCACTTCAGCCCTCGAAGGAGTTCACAAAATCGGAGTCGCTTCGGCCCTTGCATCGTCCCTGGACCGAACCCTAACCCTAGCTAAGGCTCTCTCCTCATGGGGACCCAATTCCAATGTCGGACAGCATCACGCGCATAGGGAACAGAAGCGGTGCAGGCTGACTCGGCAAGGAACCTGGAAACTCACCATGTCGTTTCCCAGGCCCGGCTGCAGCTCCCGAGAGGATTCCGGAGGCCTCCTCGACCAGGGGCTTTTCGACGTGTGTGGTCTTGGCAGCCAAAGAGGGACCCTGACCGGCACCGTCCCTTGTGCCCTGAACTCAGCCCTTCGGGGAGACCACTGCCCTGCTGTGAGTTCAGCGCCTGGAACCTCCTGGGACCTAACCCTAACCCTAACCCTACCACGAACCAGGATCATCCCCCGGAACCTAAGCCTGCCTCGACACCTAATCCTGCATTTGAGCCGCCTCCTGGCATGGGCCCTCACTTCAGCCCTCGAGGGAGATCACGAGACCAGAGTCGCTTCGGCCCTGGCGACGTCCCTGGACCGAACCCTAACCATAGCTAAGGCTCTCTGCTCATGGGGACACAATTCCAAGGTCGGACAGCATCATGCGCCTGGGGTCCAGAGGCGGTGCAGGCTGACTCGGCATGGACCTTGCAATCTCACCATGTCGTTTCCCAGGCCCGGCTGCAGCTCCCGAGAGGATTCCGGAGGCCTCCTCGACCAGGGTCTTATCGACGTGTGTGGCCTTGACAGCCAAAGAGGGACCCTGACCGGCACGGTCCCTTGTGCCCTCAACTCAGCCCTTCGGGGAGACCACTGCCCTGCTTTGGGAAAAGCGCCTGGAATCTCCTGGGACCTAACCCTAACCCTAACCCTACCCCGAACCAGGACCCTCCACCGAAACATAAGCCAGCCTCGATCCCTATTCCTGCATTTGAGCCGCTTTCTGGAATGGGCCCTCACTTCAGTCCTCGAGGGAGATCACGAGACCCGAGTCGCTTCGGCCCTGGCGACGTCCCAGGACCGAACCCTAACCCTAGTTAAGGCTCTCCACATGGGACCCAATTCCAAGGTAGGACAGCATCACGAGCCTGAGGTCCAGATGCGGTGCAGGCTGACTTGCCCAGAAACCTGGAAGCTCACCATGTCGTTTCCCAGGCCCGGCTGCAGCTCCCGAGAGGATTCCGGAGGCCTCCTCGACCAGGGGCTTTTCGACGTGTGTGGTCTTGGCAGCCAAAGAGGGACCCTGACCGGCACCGTCCCTTGTGCCCTCAACTCAGCCCTTCGGGGAGACCACTGCCCTGCTGTGAGTTCAGCGCCTGGAACCTCCTGGGACCTAACCCTAACCCTAACCCTACCACGAACCAGGACCATCCCCCGGAACCTAAGCCTGCCTCGACACGTAATCCTGCATTTGAGCCGCCTCCTGGCATGGGCCCTCACTTCAGCCCTCGAGGGAGATCACGAGACCAGAGTCGCTTCGGCCCTGGCGACGTCCCTGGACTGAACCCTAACCCTAGCTAAGGCTCTCTCCTCATGGGGACCCAATTCCAAGGTCGGACAGCATCACGCGCCTGGGGTCCAGAAGCGGTGCAGGCTGACTCGGCATGGAACTTGGAATCTCACCATGTCGTTTCCCAGGCCCGGCTGCAGCTCAAGAGAGGATTCCGGAGGCCTCCTCGACCAGGGGATTATCGACGTGTGTGGCCTTGACAGCCAAAGAGGGTCCCTGACCGGCACGGTCCCTTGTGCCCTCAACTCAGCCCTTCGGGAAGACCACTGCCCGGCTGTGGGTTCGGCGCCTGGAACCTCCTGGGACCTAACCCTAACCCTAACCCTACCCAGAAAAAGGACCCTCCACCGAAACCTAAGCCAGGCTCGATCCCTATTCCTGCATTTGAGCTGCCGTCTGGCATGGGCCCTCATTTCAGGCCTCGAAGGAGATCACCAGACCGGAGTCACTTCGGCCCTGGTGACGTCCCTGGACTGAACCCTAACCCTAGATAAGGCTCTCTCCGCATGGGGACCCAATTCCAAGGTAGGACAGCATCAGGAGCCTGGGGTCCAGAATCGGGGCAGGCTGACTTGCCAAGGAACCTGGAAGCTCACCATGTCGTTTCCCAGGCCCGGCTGCAGCTCCCGAGAGGATTCCGGAGGCCTCCTCGACCAGGGGCTTATCGACGTGTGTGGCCTTGGCAGCCAAAGAGGGATCCTGACCGGCACCGTCTTTTGTGCCCGCAACTAAGCCCTTCGGGAAGAACACTGCCCTGCTGTGAGTTCGGCGTCTGGAACCTCTTGGGACCTAACCCTAACCCTAACCCTTCCCCGAACCGTTACCCTCCACTGAAACCTAGCCTGCCTCGTTCCCTTATCCTGCATTTGAGCCGCCTTCTGGCATGGGCCCTCACTTCAGCCCTCGAGGGAGATCACGAGACCGGAGTCGGTACGGCCCTGGCATCGTCCCTGGACCGAACCCTAACCCTAGCTAAGGCTCTCTCCTCTTGGGGACCCAATTCCAAGGTCGGACAGCATCACGCGCATAGGGAACAGAAGCGGTGCAGGCTGACTCGGCAAGGAACATGGAAGCTCACCATGTCGTTTCCCAGGCCTGTCTGCAGCTCCCGAGAGGCTTCCAGAGGCCTCCTCGACCAGGGGCTTATCGACGTGTGTGGTCTTGGCAACCAAAGAGGGACCCTGACCGGCACCGTCCCTTGTGCCCTCAACTCAGCCCTTCAGTGAGACCACTGCCCTGCTTTGGGAAAAGCGCCTGGAATCTCCTGGGACCTAACCCTAACCCTAACCCTACCCCGAACCAGGACCCTCCACCGAAACCTAAGCCAGCCTCGATCCCTATTCCTGCATTTGAGCCGCTTTCTGGAATGGGCCCTCACTTCAGTCCTCGAGGGAGATCACGAGACCCGAGTCGCTTCGGCCCTGGCGACGTCCCAGGACCGAACCCTAACCCTAGTTAAGGCTCTCTCCGCATGGGACCCCATTCCTACGTAGGACAGCATCACGAGCCTTGGGTCCAGAAGCGGTGCAGGCTGACTTGCCCAGAAACCTGGAAGCTCACCATGTCGTTTCCCAGGCCCGGCTGCAGCTCCCCAGAGGATTCCGGAGGCCTCCTCGACCAGGGGCTTATTGCCATGTGTGGTCTTGGCAGCCAAAGAGGGACCCTGACCGGCACCGTCCCTTGTGCCCTCAACTCAGCCCTTCGGGGAGACCACTGCCCTGCTGTGATTTCAGCGCCTGGAATCTCCTGGGACCTAACCCTAACCCTAACCCTACCCCGAACCAGGACCCTCCACCGAAACCTAAGCCTGCCTCGACACGTAATCCTGCATTTGAGCCGCCTCCTGGCATGGGCCCTCACTTCAGCCCTCGAGGGAGATCACGAGACCAGAGTCGCTTCTGCCCTGGCGACGTCCCTGGACTGAACCCTAACCCTATCTAAGGCTCTCTCCTCATGGGGACCCAATTCCAAGGTCGGACAGCATCACGCGCCTGGGGTCCAGAAGCGGTGCAGGCTGACTCGGCATGGAACTCGGAATCTCACCATGTCTTTTCCCAGGCCCAGCTGCAGCTCAAGAGAGGATTCCGGAGGCCTCCTCGACCAGGGGCTTATCGACGTGTGTGGCCTTGACAGCCAAAGGGGGTCCCTGACCGGCACGGTCCCTTGTGCCCTCAACTCAGCCCTTCGGGAAGACCACTGCCCGGCTGTGGGTTCGGCGCCAGGAACCTCCTGGGACCTAACCCTAACCCTAACCCTACTCAGAAAAAGGACCCTCCACCGAAACCTAAGCCAGGCTCGATCCCTATTCCTGCATTTGAGCTGCCGTCTGGCATGGGCCCTCATTTCAGGCCTCGAAGGAGATCACCAGACCGGAGTCACTTCGGCCCTGGTGACGTCCCTGGACTGAACCCTAACCCTAGATAAGGCTCTCTCCGCATGGGGACCCAATTCCAAGGTAGGACAGCATCATGCGCCTGGGGTCCAGAGGCGGTGCAGGCTGACTCGGCATGGACTTTGCAATCTCACCATGTCGTTTCCCAGGCCCGGCTGCAGCTCCCGAGAGGATTCCGGAGGCCTCCTCGACCAGGGTCTTATCGACGTGTGTGGCCTTGACAGCCAAAGAGGGACCCTGACCGGCACGGTCCCTTGTGCCCTCAACTCAGCCCTTCGGGGAGACCACTGCCTTGCTGTGAGTTCAGCGCCTGGAACCTCCTGGGACCTAACCCTAACCCTAACCCTACCCCGAACCAGGACCCTCCCCCGAAACCTAAGCCTGCCTCGACACCTAATCCTGCATTTGAGCCGCCTTCTGGCATGGGCCCTCACTTCAGCCCTTGAGGGAGATCACGAGACCGGAGTCGCTTCGGCCCTGGCGACGTCCCTGGACCGAGCCATAACCCTAGCTAAGGCTCTCTCCTCATGGGGACCCAATTCCAAGGTCGGACAGCATCATGCGCCTGGGGTCCAGTAGCGGTGCATGCTGACGCGGCATTGAACTTGGAATCTCACATGTCGTTTCCCAGGCCCGGCAGCAGCTCCAGAGAGGGTTCCGGAGGCCTCCTCGACCAGGGGCTTATCGACGTGTGTGGCCTTGACAGCCAAAGAGGGACCCTAACCGGCACGGTCCCTTGTGCTTCAACTCAACCCTTCGGGGAGACCACTGCCCTGCTGTGAGTTCAGCGCCTGGAACCTCCTGGGACCTAACCCTAACCCTAAACCTACCCCGAACCAGGACCCTCCACCGAAACCTAAGCCAGCCTCGATCCCTATTCGTGCATTTGAGCCGCCTTCTGACATGGGCCCTCACTTCAAGCCTCGAGGGAGATCACGAGACCGGAGTCGCGTCGGCCCTGGCGACGTCCCTGGACCAAACCCTAACCCTAGATAAGTCTCTCTCCGCATGGGGACCCAATTCCAAGGTAGGACAGCATCACGAGCCTGGGGTCCAGAAGCGGTGCAGGCTGACTTGCCAAGGAACCTGGAAGCTCACCATGTCGTTTCCCAGGCCCGGCTGCAGCTCCCGAGAGGATTCCGGAGGCCTCCCCGACCAGGGGCTTATCGACGTATGTGGCCTTGGTAGCCAAAGAGGGATCCTGACCGGCACCGTCCCTTGTGCCCGCAACTAAGCCCTTCGGGAAGAACACTGCCCTGCTGTGAGTTTGGCGTCTGGAACCTCTTGGGACCTAACCCTAACCCTAACCCTTCCCCGAACCGTTACCCTCCACTGAAACCAAATCTGCCACGTTCCCTTATCCTGCATTTGAGCCGCCTTCTGGCATGGGCCCTCACTTCAGCCCTCGAGGGAGATCACGAGACCGGAGTCCCTTCGGCCCAGGCGTCGTCCCTGGACCGAACCCTAACCCTAGCTAAGGCTCTCTCCTCATGTGGACTCAATTCCAAGGTCGGACAGCATCAGGCGCATAGGGAACAGAAGCGGTGCAGGCTGACTCGGCAAGGAACCTGGAAGCTCACCATGTCGTTTCCCAGGCCCGGCTGCAGCTCCCGAGAGGATTCCGGAGGCCTCCTCGACCAGGGGCTTATCGACGCGTGTGGTCTTGGCAGCCAAAAAGGGACCCTGACCGGCACCGTCCCTTGTGCCCTCAACTCAGCCCTTCAGGGAGACCACTGCCCTGCTGTGAGTTCAGCGCCTGGAACCTCCTGGGACCTAACCCTAACCCTAACCCTACCCCGAACCGTTAGCCTCCACCAAAACGTAAGCCTGCCTCGTTCCCTTATCCTGCATTTGAGCCGCCTCCTGGCATGGGCCCTCACTTCAGCCCCCGAGGGAGATCACGAGAGCGGAGTCGCTTCGGCCCTGGCATCGTCCCTGGACCGAACCCTAACCCTAGCTAAGGCTCTCTCCTCATGGGGACCCAATTCCAAGGACGGACAGCATCACGCGCATAGGGAACAGAAGCGGTGCAGGCTGACTCGGCAAGGAACATGGAAGCTCACCATGTCGTTTCCCAGGCCGGCTGCAGCTCCCGAGAGGATTCCGGAGGCCTCCTCGACCAGGGGCTCATCGACGTGTGTGGTGTTGGCAGCCAAAAAGGGACCCTGAGCGGCACCGTCCCTTCTGCCCTCAACTCAGGCCTTCGGGGAGACCACTGCCCTGCTGTGAGTTCAGCGCCTGGAACCTCATGGGACCTAACCCTATCCCTAACCCTACCCGAACCAGGACCCTCTACCGAAACCGAAGCCTGCCTCGATCCCTAATCCTGCATTTGAGCCGCCTCCTGGCATGGGCGCTCACTTCAGCCCTCGAGGGAGATCACGAGACCGGAGTCGCTTCGGCCCTGGCGACATCCCTGGACCAAAACCTAACCCTAGCTATGGCTCTCTCCTCATGAGGACCCAATTCCAAGGTTGGACAGCATCACGCGCCTGGGGTCCAGAAGCGGTGCAGGCTGACTCGGCAAGGAACATGGAAGCTCACCATGTCGTTTCCCAGGCCGGCTGCAGCTCCCGAGAGGATTCCGGAGGCCTCCTCGACCAGGGGCTCATCGACGTGTGTGGTGTTGGCAGCCAAAAAGGGACCCTGAGCGGCACCGTCCCTTCTGCCCTCAACTCAGGCCTTCGGGGAGACCACTGCCCTGCTGTGAGTTCAGCGCCTGGAACCTCATGGGACCTAACCCTATCCCTAACCCTACCCGAACCAGGACCCTCTACCGAAACCGAAGCCTGCCTCGATCCCTAATCCTGCATTTGAGCCGCCTCCTGGCATGGGCGCTCACTTCAGCCCTCGAGGGAGATCACGAGACCGGAGTCGCTTCGGCCCTGGCGACATCCCTGGACCAAAACCTAACCCTAGCTATGGCTCTCTCCTCATGAGGACCCAATTCCAAGGTTGGACAGCATCACGCGCCTGGGGTCCAGAAGCGGTGCAGGCTGATCGGCATGGAACTTGGAATCTCACCATGTCGTTTCCCAGGCCCGGCTGCAGCTCCCGAGAGGATTCCGGAGGCCTCATCGACCAGGGGCTTATCGAGGTGTGTGGCCTTGAGCCAAAGAGGGACCCTGACCGGCACCGTCCCTTGTGCGCTCAACTCAGCCCTTCGGGGAGACCACTGCCCTGCTGTGAGTTCGGCGCCTGGAATCTCCTGGGTCCTACCCCTAAACCTAAACCTAACCCGATCCGTTACCCTCCACCGAAACCTAAGCCTGCCTCGATCCCTAATCCTGCATTTGAGCCGCCTCCTGGCATGGGCCCTCACTTCAGCCCTCGAGGGAGATCACGAGACCAGAGTCGCTTTGGCCCTGACGACTTCGCTGGACCGAACCTTAACCCTAGCTAAGGCTCTCTCCGCATGGGGACCCAATTCCAAGGTCGGAGAGCATCACGCGCCTGGTGTCCAGAAGCGGTGCAGGCTGACTCGTCAAGGAACCTGGAAGCTCACCATGTCGTTTCCCAGGCCCGGCTGCAGCTCCTGAGAGGATTCCGGAGGCCTCCTCGACCAGGGGCTTATCGACGTGTGTGGCCTTGGCAGCCAGAGAGGGATCCTGACCGGCACCGCCCTTTGTGCCCGCAACTAAGCCCTTCGGGAAGAACACTGCCCTGCTGTTAGTTCGGCGTCTGGAACCTCTTGGGACCTAACCCTAACCCTAACCCTACCCCGAACCAGGACCCTCCACCGAAACCTAAGCCAGCCTCGATCCCTATTCCTGCATTTGAGCCGCTTTCTGGAATGGGCCCTCACTTCAGTCCTCGAGGGAGATCACGAGACCCGAGTCGCTTCGGCCCTGGCGACGTCCCAGGACCGAACCCTAACCTTAGTTAAGGCTCTCTCCGCATGGGACCCAATTCCTACGTAGGAGAGCATCACGAGCCTGGGGTCCAGAAGCGGTGCAGGCTGACTTGCCCAGAAACTTGGAAGCTCACCATGTCGTTTCCCAGGCCCGGCTGCAGCTCCCGAGAGGATTCCGGAGGCCTCCTCGACCAGGGGCTTATTGCCATGTGTGGTCTTGGCAGGCAAAGAGGGACCCTGACCGGCACCGTCCCTTGTGCCCTCAACTCAGCCCTTCGGGGAGACCACTGCCCTGCTGTGAGTTCAGCGCCTGGAACCTCCTGGGACCTAACCCTAACCCTAACCCTACCCCGAACCAGGACCCTCCACCGAAACCTAAGCCTGCCTCATTCCCTTATCCTGCATTTGAGCCGCCTTCTGATATGGGCCCTCACTTCAGCCCTCGAAGGAGATCACAAAACCGGAGTCGCTTCGGCCCTTGCGTCGTCCCTGGACCGAACCCTAACCCTAGCTAAGGCTCTCTCCTCATGGGGACCCAATTCCAATGTCGGACAGCATCACGCGCATAGGGAACAGAAGCGGTGCAGGCTGACTCGGCAAGGAACCTAGAAGCTCACCATGTCGTTTCCCAGGCCCGGCTGCAGCTCCAGAGAGGATTCCGGAGGCCTCCTCGACCAGGGGCTTTTCGACGTGTGTGGTCTTGGCAGCCAAAGAGGGACCCTGACCGGCACCGTCCCTTGTGCCCTCAACTCAGCCCTTCGGGGAGACCACTGCCCTGCTGTGGGTTCGGCGCCTGGAACCTCCTGGGACCTAACCCTAACCCTAACCTTACCCCGAACCAGGACCCTCCCCCGAAACCTAAGCCTGCCTCATTCCCTTATCCTGCATTTGAGCCGCCTTCTGATATGGGCCCTCACTTCAGCCCTCGAAGGAGATCACAAAATCGGAGTCGCTTCGGCCCTTGCGTCGTCCCTGGACCGAACCCTAACCCTAGCTAAGGCTCTCTCCTCATGGGGACCCAATTCCAATGTCGGACAGCATCACGCGCATAGGGAACAGAAGAGGTGCAGGCTGACTCGGCAAGGAACCTGGAAGCTCACCATGTCGTTTCCCAGGCCCGGCTGCAGCTCCCGAGAGGATTCCGGAGGCCTCCTCGACCAGGGGCTTTTTGACGTGTGTGGTCTTGGCAGCCAAAGAGGGACCCTGACCGGCACCGTCCCTTGTGCCCTCAACTCAGCCCTTCGGGGAGACCACTGCCCTGCTGTGAGTTCAGCGCCTGGAACGTCCTGGGACCTAACCCTAACCCTAACCCTACCACGAACCAGGACCATCCCTGGGAACCTAAGCCTGCCTTGACCCCTAATCCTGCATTTGAGCCGCCTCCTGGCATGGGCCCTCACTTCAGCCCTCGAGGGAGATCACGAGACCAGAGTCGCTTCGGCCCTGGCGACGTCCCTGGACTGAACCCTAACCCTAGCTAAGGCTCTCTCCTCATGGGGACCCAATTCCAAGGTCGGACAGCATCACGCGCCTGGGGTCCAGAAGCGGTGCAGGCTGACTCGGCATGGAACTTGGAATCTCACCATGTCGTTTCCCAGGCCCAGCTGCAGCTCAAGAGAGGATTCCGGAGGCCTCCTCGACCAGGGGCTTATCGACGTGTGTGGCCTTGACAGCCAAAGAGGGTCCCTGATCGGCACGGTCCCTTGTGCCCTCAACTCAGCCCTTCGGGAAGACCACTGCCCGGCTGTGGGTTCGGCGCCTGGAACCTCCTGGGACCTAACCCTAACCCTAACCCTACCCAGAAAAAGGACCCTCCACCGAAACCTAAGCCAGGCTCGATCCCTATTCCTGCATTTGAGCTGCCGTCTGGCATGGGCCCTCATTTCAGGCCTCGAAGGAGATCACCAGACCGGAGTCACTTCGGCCCTGGTGACGTCCCTGGACTGAACCCTAACCCTAGATAAGGCTCTCTCCGCATGGGGACCCAATTCCAAGGTAGGACAGCGTCACGAGCCTGGGGTCCAG
This sequence comes from Prionailurus viverrinus, assembly GCF_022837055.1. NCBI lineage: Eukaryota > Metazoa > Chordata > Mammalia > Carnivora > Felidae > Prionailurus > Prionailurus viverrinus. The sequence continues at coordinate 212,920 of NW_025927634.1, read as the reverse complement.
AAGCGGGGCAGGCTGACTTGCCAAGGAACCTGGAAGCTCACCATGTCGTTTCCCAGGCCCGGCTGCAGCTCCTGAGAGGATTCCGGAGGCCTCCTCGACCAGGGGCTTATCGACGTGTGTGGCCTTGGCAGCCAAAGAGGGATCCTGACCGGCACCGTCTTTTGTGCCCGCAACTAAGCCCTTCGGGAAGAACACTGCCCTGCTGTGAGTTCGGCGTCTGGAACCTCTTGGAACCTAACCCTAACCCTAACCCTTCCCCGAACCGTTACCTCCACTGAAACCTAGCCTGCCTCGTTCCCTTATCCTGCATTTGAGCCGCCTTCTGGCATGGGCCCTCACTTCAGCCCTCGAGGGAGATCACGAGACCGGAGTCGCTACGGCCCTGGCATCGTCCCTGGACCGAACCCTAACCCTAGCTAAGGCTCTCTCCTGTTGGGGACCCAATTCCAAGGTCGGACAGCATCACGCGCATAGGGAACAGAAGCGGTGCAGGCTGACTCGGCAAGGAACATGGAAGCTCAGCATGTCGTTTCCCAGGCCCGGCTGCAGCTCCCGAGAGGCTTCCGGAGCCTCCTCGACCAGGGGCTTATCGACGAGTGTGGTCTTGGCAACCAAAGAGGGACCCTGACCGGCACCGTCCCTTGTGCCCTCAATTCAGCCCTTCGGGGAGACCACTGCCCTGCTGTGAGTTCAGCGCCTGGAACCTCCTGGGACCTAACACTAACCCTAACCCTACCCCGAACCAGGACCCTCCACCGAAACCTAAGCCTGCCTCGACACCTAATCCTGCATTTGAGCCGCCTCCTGGCATGGGCCCTCACTTCAGCCCTCGAGGGAGATCACGAGACCGGAGTCGCTTCAGCCCTGGCGACGTCCCTGGACCGAACCCTAACCATAGCTAAGGCTCTCTGCTCATGGGGACACAATTCCAAGGTCGGACAGCATCATGCGCCTGGGGTCCAGAGGCGGTGCAGGCTGACTCGGCATGGACCTTGCAATCTCACCATGTCGTTTCCCAGGCCCGGCTGCAGCTCCCGAGAGGATTCCGGAGGCCTCCTCGACCAGGGTCTTATCGAAGTGTGTGGCCTTGACAGCCAAGGAGGGACCCTGACCGGCACCGTCCCTTGTGCCCTCAACTCAGCCCTTCGGGGAGACCACTGCCCTGCTTTGGGAAAAGCGCCTGGAATCTCCTGGGACCTAACCCTAACCCTAACCTTACCCCGAACCAGGACCCTCCACCGGAACCTAAGCCTGCCTCATTCCCTTATCCTGCATTTGAGCCGCCTTCTGATATGGGCCTTCACTTCAGCCCTCGAAGGAGTTCACAAAATCGGAGTCGCTTCGGCCCTTGCATCGTCCCTGGACCGAACCCTAACCCTAGCTAAGGCTCTCTCCTCATGGGGACCCAATTCCAATGTCGGACAGCATCACGCGCATAGGGAACAGAAGCGGTGCAGGCTGACTCGGCAAGGAACCTGGAAACTCACCATGTCGTTTCCCAGGCCCGGCTGCAGCTCCCGAGAGGATTCCGGAGGCCTCCTCGACCAGGGGCTTTTCGACGTGTGTGGTCTTGGCAGCCAAAGAGGGACCCTGACCGGCACCGTCCCTTGTGCCCTGAACTCAGCCCTTCGGGGAGACCACTGCCCTGCTGTGAGTTCAGCGCCTGGAACCTCCTGGGAACTAACCCTAACCCTAACCCTACCACGAACCAGGATCATCCCCCGGAACCTAAGCCTGCCTCGACACCTAATCCTGCATTTGAGCCGCCTCCTGGCATGGGCCCTCACTTCAGCCCTCGAGGGAGATCACGAGACCAGAGTCGCTTCGGCCCTGGCGACGTCCCTGGACCGAACCCTAACCATAGCTAAGGCTCTCTGCTCATGGGGACACAATTCCAAGGTCGGACAGCATCATGCGCCTGGGGTCCAGAGGCGGTGCAGGCTGACTCGGCATGGACCTTGCAATCTCACCATGTCGTTTCCCAGGCCCGGCTGCAGCTCCCGAGAGGATTCCGGAGGCCTCCTCGACCAGGGTCTTATCGACGTGTGTGGCCTTGACAGCCAAAGAGGGACCCTGACCGGCACGGTCCCTTGTGCCCTCAACTCAGCCCTTCGGGGAGACCACTGCCCTGCTTTGGGAAAAGCGCCTGGAATCTCCTGGGACCTAACCCTAACCCTAACCCTACCCCGAACCAGGACCCTCCACCGAAACATAAGCCAGCCTCGATCCCTATTCCTGCATTTGAGCCGCTTTCTGGAATGGGCCCTCACTTCAGTCCTCGAGGGAGATCACGAGACCCGAGTCGCTTCGGCCCTGGCGACGTCCCAGGACCGAACCCTAACCCTAGTTAAGGCTCTCCACATGGGACCCAATTCCAAGGTAGGACAGCATCACGAGCCTGAGGTCCAGATGCGGTGCAGGCTGACTTGCCCAGAAACCTGGAAGCTCACCATGTCGTTTCCCAGGCCCGGCTGCAGCTCCCGAGAGGATTCCGGAGGCCTCCTCGACCAGGGGCTTTTCGACGTGTGTGGTCTTGGCAGCCAAAGAGGGACCCTGACCGGCACCGTCCCTTGTGCCCTCAACTCAGCCCTTCGGGGAGACCACTGCCCTGCTGTGAGTTCAGCGCCTGGAACCTCCTGGGACCTAACCCTAACCCTAACCCTACCACGAACCAGGACCATCCCCCGGAACCTAAGCCTGCCTCGACACGTAATCCTGCATTTGAGCCGCCTCCTGGCATGGGCCCTCACTTCAGCCCTCGAGGGAGATCACGAGACCAGAGTCGCTTCGGCCCTGGCGACGTCCCTGGACTGAACCCTAACCCTAGCTAAGGCTCTCTCCTCATGGGGACCCAATTCCAAGGTCGGACAGCATCACGCGCCTGGGGTCCAGAAGCGGTGCAGGCTGACTCGGCATGGAACTTGGAATCTCACCATGTCGTTTCCCAGGCCCGGCTGCAGCTCAAGAGAGGATTCCGGAGGCCTCCTCGACCAGGGGATTATCGACGTGTGTGGCCTTGACAGCCAAAGATGGTCCCTGACCGGCACGGTCCCTTGTGCCCTCAACTCAGCCCTTCGGGAAGACCACTGCCCGGCTGTGGGTTCGGCGCCTGGAACCTCCTGGGACCTAACCCTAACCCTAACCCTACCCAGAAAAAGGACCCTCCACCGAAACCTAAGCCAGGCTCGATCCCTATTCCTGCATTTGAGCTGCCGTCTGGCATGGGCCCTCATTTCAGGCCTCGAAGGAGATCACCAGACCGGAGTCACTTCGGCCCTGGTGACGTCCCTGGACTGAACCCTAACCCTAGATAAGGCTCTCTCCGCATGGGGACCCAATTCCAAGGTAGGACAGCATCAGGAGCCTGGGGTCCAGAATCGGGGCAGGCTGACTTGCCAAGGAACCTGGAAGCTCACCATGTCGTTTCCCAGGCCCGGCTGCAGCTCCCGAGAGGATTCCGGAGGCCTCCTCGACCAGGGGCTTATCGACGTGTGTGGCCTTGGCAGCCAAAGAGGGATCCTGACCGGCACCGTCTTTTGTGCCCGCAACTAAGCCCTTCGGGAAGAACACTGCCCTGCTGTGAGTTCGGCGTCTGGAACCTCTTGGGACCTAACCCTAACCCTAACCCTTCCCCGAACCGTTACCCTCCACTGAAACCTAGCCTGCCTCGTTCCCTTATCCTGCATTTGAGCCGCCTTCTGGCATGGGCCCTCACTTCAGCCCTCGAGGGAGATCACGAGACCGGAGTCGGTACGGCCCTGGCATCGTCCCTGGACCGAACCCTAACCCTAGCTAAGGCTCTCTCCTCTTGGGGACCCAATTCCAAGGTCGGACAGCATCACGCGCATAGGGAACAGAAGCGGTGCAGGCTGACTCGGCAAGGAACATGGAAGCTCACCATGTCGTTTCCCAGGCCTGTCTGCAGCTCCCGAGAGGCTTCCAGAGGCCTCCTCGACCAGGGGCTTATCGACGTGTGTGGTCTTGGCAACCAAAGAGGGACCCTGACCGGCACCGTCCCTTGTGCCCTCAACTCAGCCCTTCAGTGAGACCACTGCCCTGCTTTGGGAAAAGCGCCTGGAATCTCCTGGGACCTAACCCTAACCCTAACCCTACCCCGAACCAGGACCCTCCACCGAAACCTAAGCCAGCCTCGATCCCTATTCCTGCATTTGAGCCGCTTTCTGGAATGGGCCCTCACTTCAGTCCTCGAGGGAGATCACGAGACCCGAGTCGCTTCGGCCCTGGCGACGTCCCAGGACCGAACCCTAACCCTAGTTAAGGCTCTCTCCGCATGGGACCCCATTCCTACGTAGGACAGCATCACGAGCCTTGGGTCCAGAAGCGGTGCAGGCTGACTTGCCCAGAAACCTGGAAGCTCACCATGTCGTTTCCCAGGCCCGGCTGCAGCTCCCCAGAGGATTCCGGAGGCCTCCTCGACCAGGGGCTTATTGCCATGTGTGGTCTTGGCAGCCAAAGAGGGACCCTGACCGGCACCGTCCCTTGTGCCCTCAACTCAGCCCTTCGGGGAGACCACTGCCCTGCTGTGATTTCAGCGCCTGGAATCTCCTGGGACCTAACCCTAACCCTAACCCTACCCCGAACCAGGACCCTCCACCGAAACCTAAGCCTGCCTCGACACGTAATCCTGCATTTGAGCCGCCTCCTGGCATGGGCCCTCACTTCAGCCCTCGAGGGAGATCACGAGACCAGAGTCGCTTCTGCCCTGGCGACGTCCCTGGACTGAACCCTAACCCTATCTAAGGCTCTCTCCTCATGGGGACCCAATTCCAAGGTCGGACAGCATCACGCGCCTGGGGTCCAGAAGCGGTGCAGGCTGACTCGGCATGGAACTCGGAATCTCACCATGTCTTTTCCCAGGCCCAGCTGCAGCTCAAGAGAGGATTCCGGAGGCCTCCTCGACCAGGGGCTTATCGACGTGTGTGGCCTTGACAGCCAAAGGGGGTCCCTGACCGGCACGGTCCCTTGTGCCCTCAACTCAGCCCTTCGGGAAGACCACTGCCCGGCTGTGGGTTCGGCGCCAGGAACCTCCTGGGACCTAACCCTAACCCTAACCCTACTCAGAAAAAGGACCCTCCACCGAAACCTAAGCCAGGCTCGATCCCTATTCCTGCATTTGAGCTGCCGTCTGGCATGGGCCCTCATTTCAGGCCTCGAAGGAGATCACCAGACCGGAGTCACTTCGGCCCTGGTGACGTCCCTGGACTGAACCCTAACCCTAGATAAGGCTCTCTCCGCATGGGGACCCAATTCCAAGGTAGGACAGCATCATGCGCCTGGGGTCCAGAGGCGGTGCAGGCTGACTCGGCATGGACTTTGCAATCTCACCATGTCGTTTCCCAGGCCCGGCTGCAGCTCCCGAGAGGATTCCGGAGGCCTCCTCGACCAGGGTCTTATCGACGTGTGTGGCCTTGACAGCCAAAGAGGGACCCTGACCGGCACGGTCCCTTGTGCCCTCAACTCAGCCCTTCGGGGAGACCACTGCCTTGCTGTGAGTTCAGCGCCTGGAACCTCCTGGGACCTAACCCTAACCCTAACCCTACCCCGAACCAGGACCCTCCCCCGAAACCTAAGCCTGCCTCGACACCTAATCCTGCATTTGAGCCGCCTTCTGGCATGGGCCCTCACTTCAGCCCTTGAGGGAGATCACGAGACCGGAGTCGCTTCGGCCCTGGCGACGTCCCTGGACCGAGCCATAACCCTAGCTAAGGCTCTCTCCTCATGGGGACCCAATTCCAAGGTCGGACAGCATCATGCGCCTGGGGTCCAGTAGCGGTGCATGCTGACGCGGCATTGAACTTGGAATCTCACATGTCGTTTCCCAGGCCCGGCAGCAGCTCCAGAGAGGGTTCCGGAGGCCTCCTCGACCAGGGGCTTATCGACGTGTGTGGCCTTGACAGCCAAAGAGGGACCCTAACCGGCACGGTCCCTTGTGCTTCAACTCAACCCTTCGGGGAGACCACTGCCCTGCTGTGAGTTCAGCGCCTGGAACCTCCTGGGACCTAACCCTAACCCTAAACCTACCCCGAACCAGGACCCTCCACCGAAACCTAAGCCAGCCTCGATCCCTATTCGTGCATTTGAGCCGCCTTCTGGCATGGGCCCTCACTTCAAGCCTCGAGGGAGATCACGAGACCGGAGTCGCGTCGGCCCTGGCGACGTCCCTGGACCAAACCCTAACCCTAGATAAGTCTCTCTCCGCATGGGGACCCAATTCCAAGGTAGGACAGCATCACGAGCCTGGGGTCCAGAAGCGGTGCAGGCTGACTTGCCAAGGAACCTGGAAGCTCACCATGTCGTTTCCCAGGCCCGGCTGCAGCTCCCGAGAGGATTCCGGAGGCCTCCCCGACCAGGGGCTTATCGACGTATGTGGCCTTGGTAGCCAAAGAGGGATCCTGACCGGCACCGTCCCTTGTGCCCGCAACTAAGCCCTTCGGGAAGAACACTGCCCTGCTGTGAGTTTGGCGTCTGGAACCTCTTGGGACCTAACCCTAACCCTAACCCTTCCCCGAACCGTTACCCTCCACTGAAACCAAATCTGCCACGTTCCCTTATCCTGCATTTGAGCCGCCTTCTGGCATGGGCCCTCACTTCAGCCCTCGAGGGAGATCACGAGACCGGAGTCCCTTCGGCCCAGGCGTCGTCCCTGGACCGAACCCTAACCCTAGCTAAGGCTCTCTCCTCATGTGGACTCAATTCCAAGGTCGGACAGCATCACGCGAATAGGGAACAGAAGCGGTGCAGGCTGACTCGGCAAGGAACCTGGAAGCTCACCATGTCGTTTCCCAGGCCCGGCTGCAGCTCCCGAGAGGATTCCGGAGGCCTCCTCGACCAGGGGCTTATCGACGCGTGTGGTCTTGGCAGCCAAAAAGGGACCCTGACCGGCACCGTCCCTTGTGCCCTCAACTCAGCCCTTCAGGGAGACCACTGCCCTGCTGTGAGTTCAGCGCCTGGAACCTCCTGGGACCTAACCCTAACACTAACCCTACCCCGAACCGTTAGCCTCCACCAAAACGTAAGCCTGCCTCGTTCCCTTATCCTGCATTTGAGCCGCCTCCTGGCATGGGCCCTCACTTCAGCCCCCGAGGGAGATCACGAGAGCGGAGTCGCTTCGGCCCTGGCATCGTCCCTGGACCGAACCCTAACCCTAGCTAAGGCTCTCTCCTCATGGGGACCCAATTCCAAGGACGGACAGCATCACGCGCATAGGGAACAGAAGCGGTGCAGGCTGACTCGGCAAGGAACATGGAAGCTCACCATGTCGTTTCCCAGGCCGGCTGCAGCTCCCGAGAGGATTCCGGAGGCCTCCTCGACCAGGGGCTCATCGACGTGTGTGGTGTTGGCAGCCAAAAAGGGACCCTGAGCGGCACCGTCCCTTCTGCCCTCAACTCAGGCCTTCGGGGAGACCACTGCCCTGCTGTGAGTTCAGCGCCTGGAACCTCATGGGACCTAACCCTATCCCTAACCCTACCCGAACCAGGACCCTCTACCGAAACCGAAGCCTGCCTCGATCCCTAATCCTGCATTTGAGCCGCCTCCTGGCATGGGCGCTCACTTCAGCCCTCGAGGGAGATCACGAGACCGGAGTCGCTTCGGCCCTGGCGACATCCCTGGACCAAAACCTAACCCTAGCTATGGCTCTCTCCTCATGAGGACCCAATTCCAAGGTTGGACAGCATCACGCGCCTGGGGTCCAGAAGCGGTGCAGGCTGATCGGCATGGAACTTGGAATCTCACCATGTCGTTTCCCAGGCCCGGCTGCAGCTCCCGAGAGGATTCCGGAGGCCTCATCGACCAGGGGCTTATCGAGGTGTGTGGCCTTGAGCCAAAGAGGGACCCTGACCGGCACCGTCCCTTGTGCGCTCAACTCAGCCCTTCGGGGAGACCACTGCCCTGCTGTGAGTTCGGCGCCTGGAATCTCCTGGGTCCTACCCCTAAACCTAAACCTAACCCGATCCGTTACCCTCCACCGAAACCTAAGCCTGCCTCGATCCCTAATCCTGCATTTGAGCCGCCTCCTGGCATGGGCCCTCACTTCAGCCCTCGAGGGAGATCACGAGACCAGAGTCGCTTTGGCCCTGACGACTTCGCTGGACCGAACCTTAACCCTAGCTAAGGCTCTCTCCGCATGGGGACCCAATTCCAAGGTCGGACAGCATCACGCGCCTGGTGTCCAGAAGCGGTGCAGGCTGACTCGTCAAGGAACCTGGAAGCTCACCATGTCGTTTCCCAGGCCCGGCTGCAGCTCCTGAGAGGATTCCGGAGGCCTCCTCGACCAGGGGCTTATCGACGTGTGTGGCCTTGGCAGCCAGAGAGGGATCCTAACCGGCACCGCCCTTTGTGCCCGCAACTAAGCCCTTCGGGAAGAACACTGCCCTGCTGTTAGTTCGGCGTCTGGAACCTCTTGGGACCTAACCCTAACCCTAACCCTTCGCCGAACCGTTACCCTCCACTGAAACCTAAGCTTGCCTCGTTCCATTATCCTGCAGTTGAGCCGCCTTCTGGCATGGGCCCTCACTTCAGACCTCGAGGGAGATCACGAGAGCGGAGTCGCTTCGGCCCTGGCATCGTCCCTGGACCGAACCCTAACCCTAGCTAAGGCTCTCTCTTCATGGGGACCCAATTCCAAGATCGGACAGCATCACGCGCATAGGGAACAGAAGCGGGGCAGGCTGACTCGGCAAGGAACCTGGAAGCTCACCATGTCGTTTCCCAGGCCCGGCTGCAGCTCCCAAGAGGACTCCGGAGGCCTCCTCGATCAGGGGCTTATCGACGTGTGTGGTCTTGGCAGCCAAAGAGGGACCCTGATCGGCACGGTCCCTTGTGCCCTCAATTCAGCCCTTCGGGAAGACCACTGCCCGGCTGTGGGTTCGGCGCCTGGAACCTCCTGGGACCTAACCCTAACCCTAACCCTACCCAGAAAAAGGACCCTCCACCGAAACCTAAGCCAGGCTCGATCCCTATTCCTGCATTTGAGCAGCCGTCTGGCATGGGCCCTCATTTCAGGCCTCGAAGGAGATCACCAGACCGGAGTCACTTCGGCCCTGGTGACGTCCCTGGACTGAACCCTAACCCTAGATAAGGCTCTCTCCGCATGGGGACCCAATTCCAAGGTAGGACAGCGTCACGAGCCTGGGGTCCAGAAGCGGGGCAGGCTGACTTGCCAAGGAACCTGGAAGCTCACCATGTCGTTTCCCAGGCCCGGCTGCAGCTCCTGAGAGGATTCCGGAGGCCTCCTCGACCAGGGGCTTATCGACGTGTGTGGCCTTGGCAGCCAAAGAGGGATCCTGACCGGCACCGTCTTTTGTGCCCGCAACTAAGCCCTTCGGGAAGAACACTGCCCTGCTGTGAGTTCGGCGTCTGGAACCTCTTGGAACCTAACCCTAACCCTAACCCTTCCCCGAACCGTTACCTCCACTGAAACCTAGCCTGCCTCGTTCCCTTATCCTGCATTTGAGCCGCCTTCTGGCATGGGCCCTCACTTCAGCCCTCGAGGGAGATCACGAGACCGGAGTCGCTACGGCCCTGGCATCGTCCCTGGACCGAACCCTAACCCTAGCTAAGGCTCTCTCCTGTTGGGGACCCAATTCCAAGGTCGGACAGCATCACGCGCATAGGGAACAGAAGCGGTGCAGGCTGACTCGGCAAGGAACATGGAAGCTCAGCATGTCGTTTCCCAGGCCCGGCTGCAGCTCCCGAGAGGCTTCCGGAGCCTCCTCGACCAGGGGCTTATCGACGAGTGTGGTCTTGGCAACCAAAGAGGGACCCTGACCGGCACCGTCCCTTGTGCCCTCAATTCAGCCCTTCGGGGAGACCACTGCCCTGCTGTGAGTTCAGCGCCTGGAACCTCCTGGGACCTAACACTAACCCTAACCCTACCCCGAACCAGGACCCTCCACCGAAACCTAAGCCTGCCTCGACACCTAATCCTGCATTTGAGCCGCCTCCTGGCATGGGCCCTCACTTCAGCCCTCGAGGGAGATCACGAGACCGGAGTCGCTTCAGCCCTGGCGACGTCCCTGGACCGAACCCTAACCATAGCTAAGGCTCTCTGCTCATGGGGACACAATTCCAAGGTCGGACAGCATCATGCGCCTGGGGTCCAGAGGCGGTGCAGGCTGACTCGGCATGGACCTTGCAATCTCACCATGTCGTTTCCCAGGCCCGGCTGCAGCTCCCGAGAGGATTCCGGAGGCCTCCTCGACCAGGGTCTTATCGACGTGTGTGGCCTTGACAGCCAAAGAGGGACCCTGACCGGCACGGTCCCTTGTGCCCTCAACTCAGCCCTTCGGGGAGACCACTGCCCTGCTTTGGGAAAAGCGCCTGGAATCTCCTGGGACCTAACCCTAACCCTAACCTTACCCCGAACCAGGACCCTCCACCGGAACCTAAGCCTGCCTCATTCCCTTATCCTGCATTTGAGCCGCCTTCTGATATGGGCCTTCACTTCAGCACTCGAAGGAGTTCACAAAATCGGAGTCGCTTCGGCCCTTGCGTCGTCCCTGGACCGAACCCTAACCCTAGCTAAGGCTCTCTCCTCATGGGGACCCAATTCCAATGTCGGACAGCATCACGCGCATAGGGAACAGAAGCGGTGCAGGCTGACTCGGCAAGGAACCTGGAAGCTCACCATGTCGTTTCCCAGGCCCGGCTGCAGCTCCCGAGAGGATTCCGGAGGCCTCCTCGACCAGGGGCTTTTCGACGTGTGTGGTCTTGGCAGCCAAAGAGGGACCCTGACCGGCACCGTCCCTTGTGCCCTGAACTCAGCCCTTCGGGGAGACCACTGCCCTGCTGTGAGTTCAGCGCCTGGAACCTCCTGGGACCTAACCCTAACCCTAACCCTACCACGAACCAGGATCATCCCCCGGAACCTAAGCCTGCCTCGACACCTAATCCTGCATTTGAGCCGCCTCCTGGCATGGGCCCTCACTTCAGCCCTCGAGGGAGATCACGAGACCAGAGTCGATTCGGCCCTGGCGACGTCCCTGGACCGAACCCTAACCATAGCTAAGGCTCTCTGCTCATGGGGACACAATTCCAAGGTCGGACAGCATCATGCGCCTGGGGTCCAGAGGCGGTGCAGGCTGACTCGGCATGGACCTTGCAATCTCACCATGTCGTTTTCCAGGCCCGGCTGCAGCTCCCGAGAGGATTCCGGAGGCCTCCTCGACCAGGGTCTTATCGACGTGTGTGGCCTTGACAGCCAAAGAGGGACCCTGACCGGCACGGTCCCTTGTGCCCTCAACTCAGCCCTTCGGGGAGACCACTGCCCTGCTTTGGGAAAAGCGCCTGGAATCTCCTGGGACCTAACCCTAACCCTAACCCTACCCCGAACCAGGACCCTCCACCGAAACATAAGCCAGCCTCGATCCCTATTCCTGCATTTGAGCCGCATTCTGTAATGGGCCCTCACTTCAGTCCTCGAGGGAGATCACGAGACCCGAGTCGCTTCGGCCCTGGCGACGTCCCAGGACCGAACCCTAACCCTAGTTAAGGCTCTCCACATGGGACCCAATTCCAAGGTAGGACAGCATCACGAGCCTGAGGTCCAGATGCGGTGCAGGCTGACTTGCCCAGAAACCTGGAAGCTCACCATGTCGTTTCCCAGGCCCGGCTGCAGCTCCCGAGAGGATTCCGGAGGCCTCCTCGACCAGGGGCTTTTCGACGTGTGTGGTCTTGGCAGCCAAAGAGGGACCCTGATCGGCACCGTCCCTTGTGCCCTCAACTCAGCCCTTCGGGGAGACCACTGCCCTGCTGTGAGTTCAGCGCCTGGAACCTCCTGGGACCTAACCCTAACCCTAACCCTACCACGAACCAGGACCATCCCCCGGAACCTAAGCCTGCCTCGACACCTAATCCTGCATTTGAGCCGCCTCCTGGCATGGGCCCTCACTTCAGCCCTCGAGGGAGATCACGAGACCAGAGTCGCTTCGGCCCTGGTGACGTCCCTGGACTGAACCCTAACCCTAGCTAAGGCTCTCTCCTCATGGGGACCCAATTCCAAGGTCGGACAGCATCACGCGCCTGGGGTCCAGAAGCGGTGCAGGCTGACTCGGCATGGAACTTGGAATCTCACCATGTCGTTTCCCAGGCCCGGCTGCAGCTCAAGAGAGGATTCCGGAGGCCTCCTCGACCAGGGGATTATCGACGTGTGTGGCCTTGACAGCCAAAGAGGGTCCCTGACCGGCACGGTCCCTTGTGCCCTCAACTCAGCCCTTCGGGAAGACCACTGCCCGGCTGTGGGTTCGGCGCCTGGAACCTCCTGGGACCTAACCCTAACCCTAACCCTACCCAGAAAAAGGACCCTCCACCGAAACCTAAGCCAGGCTCGATCCCTATTCCTGCATTTGAGCTGCCGTCTGGCATGGGCCCTCATTTCAGGCCTCGAAGGAGATCACCAGACCGGAGTCACTTCGGCCCTGGTGACGTCCCTGGACTGAACCCTAAACCTAGATAAGGCTCTCTCCGCATGGGGACCCAATTCCAAGGTAGGACAGCATCAGGAGCCTGGGGTCCAGAAGCGGGGCAGGCTGACTTGCCAAGGAACCTGGAAGCTCACCATGTCGTTTCCCAGGCCCGGCTGCAGCTCCCGAGAGGATTCCGGAGGCCTCCTCGACCAGGGGCTTATCGACGTGTGTGGCCTTGGCAGCCAAAGAGGGATCCTGACCGGCACCGTCTTTTGTGCCCGCAACTAAGCCCTTCGGGAAGAACACTGCCCTGCTGTGAGTTCGGCGTCTGGAACCTCTTGGGACCTAACCCTAACCCTAACCCTTCCCCGAACCGTTACCCTCCACTGAAACCTAGCCTGCCTCGTTCCCTTATCCTGCATTTGAGCCGCCTTCTGGCATGGGCCCTCACTTCAGCCCTCGAGGGAGATCACGAGACCGGAGTCGGTACGGCCCTGGCATCGTCCCTGGACCGAACCCTAACCCTAGCTAAGGCTCTCTCCTCTTGGGGACCCAATTCCAAGGTCGGACAGCATCACGCGCATAGGGAACAGAAGCGGTGCAGGCTGACTCGGCAAGGAACATGGAAGCTCACCATGTCGTTTCCCAGGCCTGTCTGCAGCTCCCGAGAGGCTTCCAGAGGCCTCCTCGACCAGGGGCTTATCGACGTGTGTGGTCTTGGCAACCAAAGAGGGACCCTGACCGGCACCGTCCCTTGTGCCCTCAACTCAGCCCTTCAGTGAGACCACTGCCCTGCTTTGGGAAAAGCGCCTGGAATCTCCTGGGACCTAACCCTAACCCTAACCCTACCCCGAACCAGGACCCTCCACCGAAACCTAAGCCAGCCTCGACCCCTATTCCTGCATTTGAGCCGCTTTCTGGAATGGGCCCTCACTTCAGTCCTCGAGGGAGATCACGAGACCCGAGTCGCTTCGGCCCTGGCGACGTCCCAGGACCGAACCCTAACCCTAGTTAAGGCTCTCTCCGCATGGGACCCAATTCCTACGTAGGACAGCATCACGAGCCTTGGGTCCAGAAGCGGTGCAGGCTGACTTGCCCAGAAACCTGGAAGCTCACCATGTCGTTTCCCAGGCCCGGCTGCAGCTCCCCAGAGGATTCCGGAGGCCTCCTCGACCAGGGGCTTATTGCCATGTGTGGTCTTGGCAGCCAAAGAGGGACCCTGACCGGCACCGTCCCTTGTGCCCTCAACTCAGCCCTTCGGGGAGACCACTGCCCTGCTGTGATTTCAGCGCCTGGAATCTCCTGGGACCTAACCCTAACCCTAACCCTACCCCGAACCAGGACCCTCCACCGAAACCTAAGCCTGCCTCGACACGTAATCCTGCATTTGAGCCGCCTCCTGGCATGGGCCCTCACTTCAGCCCTCGAGGGAGATCACGAGACCAGAGTCGCTTCTGCCCTGGCGACGTCCCTGGACTGAACCCTAACCCTATCTAAGGCTCTCTCCTCATGGGGACCCAATTCCAAGGTCGGACAGCATCACGCGCCTGGGGTCCAGAAGCAGTGCAGGCTGACTCGGCATGGAACTCGGAATCTCACCATGTCTTTTCCCAGGCCCAGCTGCAGCTCAAGAGAGGATTCCGGAGGCCTCCTCGACCAGGGGCTTATCGACGTGTGTGGCCTTGACAGCCAAAGGGGGTCCCTGACCGGCACGGTCCCTTGTGCCCTCAACTCAGCCCTTCGGGAAGACCACTGCCCGGCTGTGGGTTCGGCGCCAGGAACCTCCTGGGACCTAACCCTAACCCTAACCCTACTCAGAAAAAGGACCCTCCACCGAAACCTAAGCCAGGCTCGATCCCTATTCCTGCATTTGAGCTGCCGTCTGGCATGGGCCCTCATTTCAGGCCTCGAAGGAGATCACCAGACCGGAGTCACTTCGGCCCTGGTGACGTCCCTGGACTGAACCCTAACCCTAGATAAGGCTCTCTCCGCATGGGGACCCAATTCCAAGGTAGGACAGCATCATGCGCCTGGGGTCCAGAGGCGGTGCAGGCTGACTCGGCATGGACTTTGCAATCTCACCATGTCGTTTCCCAGGCCCGGCTGCAGCTCCCGAGAGGATTCCGGAGGCCTCCTCGACCAGGGTCTTATCGACGTGTGTGGCCTTGACAGCCAAAGAGGGACCCTGACCGGCACGGTCCCTTGTGCCCTCAACTCAGCCCTTCGGGGAGACCACTGCCTTGCTGTGAGTTCAGCGCCTGGAACCTCCTGGGACCTAACCCTAACCCTAACCCTACCCCGAACCAGGACCCTCCCCCGAAACCTAAGCCTGCCTCGACACCTAATCCTGCATTTGAGCCGCCTTCTGGCATGGGCCCTCACTTCAGCCCTTGAGGGAGATCACGAGACCGGAGTCGCTTCGGCCCTGGCGACGTCCCTGGACCGAGCCATAACCCTAGCTAAGGCTCTCTCCTCATGGGGACCCAATTCCAAGGTCGGACAGCATCATGCGCCTGGGGTCCAGTAGCGGTGCATGCTGACGCGGCATTGAACTTGGAATCTCACATGTCGTTTCCCAGGCCCGGCAGCAGCTCCAGAGAGGGTTCCGGAGGCCTCCTCGACCAGGGGCTTATCGACGTGTGTGGCCTTGACAGCCAAAGAGGGACCCTAACCGGCACGGTCCCTTGTGCTTCAACTCAACCCTTCGGGGAGACCACTGCCCTGCTGTGAGTTCAGCGCCTGGAACCTCCTGGGACCTAACCCTAACCCTAAACCTACCCCGAACCAGGACCCTCCACCGAAACCTAAGCCAGCCTCGATCCCTATTCGTGCATTTGAGCCGCCTTCTGGCATGGGCCCTCACTTCAAGCCTCGAGGGAGATCACGAGACCGGAGTCGCGTCGGCCCTGGCGACGTCCCTGGACCAAACCCTAACCCTAGATAAGTCTCTCTCCGCATGGGGACCCAATTCCAAGGTAGGACAGCATCACGAGCCTGGGGTCCAGAAGCGGTGCAGGCTGACTTGCCAAGGAACCTGGAAGCTCACCATGTCGTTTCCCAGGCCCGGCTGCAGCTCCCGAGAGGATTCCGGAGGCCTCCCCGACCAGGGGCTTATCGACGTATGTGGCCTTGGTAGCCAAAGAGGGATCCTGACCGGCACCGTCCCTTGTGCCCGCAACTAAGCCCTTCGGGAAGAACACTGCCCTGCTGTGAGTTTGGCGTCTGGAACCTCTTGGGACCTAACCCTAACCCTAACCCTTCCCCGAACCGTTACCCTCCACTGAAACCAAATCTGCCACGTTCCCTTATCCTGCATTTGAGCCGCCTTCTGGCATGGGCCCTCACTTCAGCCCTCGAGGGAGATCACGAGACCGGAGTCCCTTCGGCCCAGGCGTCGTCCCTGGACCGAACCCTAACCCTAGCTAAGGCTCTCTCCTCATGTGGACTCAATTCCAAGGTCGGACAGCATCACGCGAATAGGGAACAGAAGCGGTGCAGGCTGACTCGGCAAGGAACCTGGAAGCTCACCATGTCGTTTCCCAGGCCCGGCTGCAGCTCCCGAGAGGATTCCGGAGGCCTCCTCGACCAGGGGCTTATCGACGCGTGTGGTCTTGGCAGCCAAAAAGGGACCCTGACCGGCACCGTCCCTTGTGCCCTCAACTCAGCCCTTCAGGGAGACCACTGCCCTGCTGTGAGTTCAGCGCCTGGAACCTCCTGGGACCTAACCCTAACACTAACCCTACCCCGAACCGTTAGCCTCCACCAAAACGTAAGCCTGCCTCGTTCCCTTATCCTGCATTTGAGCCGCCTCCTGGCATGGGCCCTCACTTCAGCCCCCGAGGGAGATCACGAGAGCGGAGTCGCTTCGGCCCTGGCATCGTCCCTGGACCGAACCCTAACCCTAGCTAAGGCTCTCTCCTCATGGGGACCCAATTCCAAGGACGGACAGCATCACGCGCATAGGGAACAGAAGCGGTGCAGGCTGACTCGGCAAGGAACATGGAAGCTCACCATGTCGTTTCCCAGGCCGGCTGCAGCTCCCGAGAGGATTCCGGAGGCCTCCTCGACCAGGGGCTCATCGACGTGTGTGGTGTTGGCAGCCAAAAAGGGACCCTGAGCGGCACCGTCCCTTCTGCCCTCAACTCAGGCCTTCGGGGAGACCACTGCCCTGCTGTGAGTTCAGCGCCTGGAACCTCATGGGACCTAACCCTATCCCTAACCCTACCCGAACCAGGACCCTCTACCGAAACCGAAGCCTGCCTCGATCCCTAATCCTGCATTTGAGCCGCCTCCTGGCATGGGCGCTCACTTCAGCCCTCGAGGGAGATCACGAGACCGGAGTCGCTTCGGCCCTGGCGACATCCCTGGACCAAAACCTAACCCTAGCTATGGCTCTCTCCTCATGAGGACCCAATTCCAAGGTTGGACAGCATCACGCGCCTGGGGTCCAGAAGCGGTGCAGGCTGATCGGCATGGAACTTGGAATCTCACCATGTCGTTTCCCAGGCCCGGCTGCAGCTCCCGAGAGGATTCCGGAGGCCTCATCGACCAGGGGCTTATCGAGGTGTGTGGCCTTGAGCCAAAGAGGGACCCTGACCGGCACCGTCCCTTGTGCGCTCAACTCAGCCCTTCGGGGAGACCACTGCCCTGCTGTGAGTTCGGCGCCTGGAATCTCCTGGGTCCTACCCCTAAACCTAAACCTAACCCGATCCGTTACCCTCCACCGAAACCTAAGCCTGCCTCGATCCCTAATCCTGCATTTGAGCCGCCTCCTGGCATGGGCCCTCACTTCAGCCCTCGAGGGAGATCACGAGACCAGAGTCGCTTTGGCCCTGACGACTTCGCTGGACCGAACCTTAACCCTAGCTAAGGCTCTCTCCGCATGGGGACCCAATTCCAAGGTCGGACAGCATCACGCGCCTGGTGTCCAGAAGCGGTGCAGGCTGACTCGTCAAGGAACCTGGAAGCTCACCATGTCGTTTCCCAGGCCCGGCTGCAGCTCCTGAGAGGATTCCGGAGGCCTCCTCGACCAGGGGCTTATCGACGTGTGTGGCCTTGGCAGCCAGAGAGGGATCCTGACCGGCACCGCCCTTTGTGCCCGCAACTAAGCCCTTCGGGAAGAACACTGCCCTGCTGTTAGTTCGGCGTCTGGAACCTCTTGGGACCTAACCCTAACCCTAACCCTTCGCCGAACCGTTACCCTCCACTGAAACCTAAGCTTGCCTCGTTCCATTATCCTGCAGTTGAGCCGCCTTCTGGCATGGGCCCTCACTTCAGACCTCGAGGGAGATCACGAGAGCGGAGTCGCTTCGGCCCTGGCATCGTCCCTGGACCGAACCCTAACCCTAGCTAAGGCTCTCTCTTCATGGGGACCCAATTCCAAGATCGGACAGCATCACGCGCATAGGGAACAGAAGCGGGGCAGGCTGACTCGGCAAGGAACCTGGAAGCTCACCATGTCGTTTCCCAGGCCCGGCTGCAGCTCCCAAGAGGACTCCGGAGGCCTCCTCGATCAGGGGCTTATCGACGTGTGTGGTCTTGGCAGCCAAAGAGGGACCCTGATCGGCACGGTCCCTTGTGCCCTCAATTCAGCCCTTCGGGAAGACCACTGCCCGGCTGTGGGTTCGGCGCCTGGAACCTCCTGGGACCTAACCCTAACCCTAACCCTACCCAGAAAAAGGACCCTCCACCGAAACCTAAGCCAGGCTCGATCCCTATTCCTGCATTTGAGCAGCCGTCTGGCATGGGCCCTCATTTCAGGCCTCGAAGGAGATCACCAGACCGGAGTCACTTCGGCCCTGGTGACGTCCCTGGACTGAACCCTAACCCTAGATAAGGCTCTCTCCGCATGGGGACCCAATTCCAAGGTAGGACAGCGTCACGAGCCTGGGGTCCAGAAGCGGGGCAGGCTGACTTGCCAAGGAACCTGGAAGCTCACCATGTCGTTTCCCAGGCCCGGCTGCAGCTCCTGAGAGGATTCCGGAGGCCTCCTCGACCAGGGGCTTATCGACGTGTGTGGCCTTGGCAGCCAAAGAGGGATCCTGACCGGCACCGTCTTTTGTGCCCGCAACTAAGCCCTTCGGGAAGAACACTGCCCTGCTGTGAGTTCGGCGTCTGGAACCTCTTGGAACCTAACCCTAACCCTAACCCTTCCCCGAACCGTTACCTCCACTGAAACCTAGCCTGCCTCGTTCCCTTATCCTGCATTTGAGCCGCCTTCTGGCATGGGCCCTCACTTCAGCCCTCGAGGGAGATCACGAGACCGGAGTCGCTACGGCCCTGGCATCGTCCCTGGACCGAACCCTAACCCTAGCTAAGGCTCTCTCCTGTTGGGGACCCAATTCCAAGGTCGGACAGCATCACGCGCATAGGGAACAGAAGCGGTGCAGGCTGACTCGGCAAGGAACATGGAAGCTCAGCATGTCGTTTCCCAGGCCCGGCTGCAGCTCCCGAGAGGCTTCCGGAGCCTCCTCGACCAGGGGCTTATCGACGAGTGTGGTCTTGGCAACCAAAGAGGGACCCTGACCGGCACCGTCCCTTGTGCCCTCAATTCAGCCCTTCGGGGAGACCACTGCCCTGCTGTGAGTTCAGCGCCTGGAACCTCCTGGGACCTAACACTAACCCTAACCCTACCCCGAACCAGGACCCTCCACCGAAACCTAAGCCTGCCTCGACACCTAATCCTGCATTTGAGCCGCCTCCTGGCATGGGCCCTCACTTCAGCCCTCGAGGGAGATCACGAGACCGGAGTCGCTTCAGCCCTGGCGACGTCCCTGGACCGAACCCTAACCATAGCTAAGGCTCTCTGCTCATGGGGACACAATTCCAAGGTCGGACAGCATCATGCGCCTGGGGTCCAGAGGCGGTGCAGGCTGACTCGGCATGGACCTTGCAATCTCACCATGTCGTTTCCCAGGCCCGGCTGCAGCTCCCGAGAGGATTCCGGAGGCCTCCTCGACCAGGGTCTTATCGACGTGTGTGGCCTTGACAGCCAAAGAGGGACCCTGACCGGCACGGTCCCTTGTGCCCTCAACTCAGCCCTTCGGGGAGACCACTGCCCTGCTTTGGGAAAAGCGCCTGGAATCTCCTGGGACCTAACCCTAACCCTAACCTTACCCCGAACCAGGACCCTCCACCGGAACCTAAGCCTGCCTCATTCCCTTATCCTGCATTTGAGCCGCCTTCTGATATGGGCCTTCACTTCAGCACTCGAAGGAGTTCACAAAATCGGAGTCGCTTCGGCCCTTGCGTCGTCCCTGGACCGAACCCTAACCCTAGCTAAGGCTCTCTCCTCATGGGGACCCAATTCCAATGTCGGACAGCATCACGCGCATAGGGAACAGAAGCGGTGCAGGCTGACTCGGCAAGGAACCTGGAAGCTCACCATGTCGTTTCCCAGGCCCGGCTGCAGCTCCCGAGAGGATTCCGGAGGCCTCCTCGACCAGGGGCTTTTCGACGTGTGTGGTCTTGGCAGCCAAAGAGGGACCCTGACCGGCACCGTCCCTTGTGCCCTGAACTCAGCCCTTCGGGGAGACCACTGCCCTGCTGTGAGTTCAGCGCCTGGAACCTCCTGGGACCTAACCCTAACCCTAACCCTACCACGAACCAGGATCATCCCCCGGAACCTAAGCCTGCCTCGACACCTAATCCTGCATTTGAGCCGCCTCCTGGCATGGGCCCTCACTTCAGCCCTCGAGGGAGATCACGAGACCAGAGTCGATTCGGCCCTGGCGACGTCCCTGGACCGAACCCTAACCATAGCTAAGGCTCTCTGCTCATGGGGACACAATTCCAAGGTCGGACAGCATCATGCGCCTGGGGTCCAGAGGCGGTGCAGGCTGACTCGGCATGGACCTTGCAATCTCACCATGTCGTTTTCCAGGCCCGGCTGCAGCTCCCGAGAGGATTCCGGAGGCCTCCTCGACCAGGGTCTTATCGACGTGTGTGGCCTTGACAGCCAAAGAGGGACCCTGACCGGCACGGTCCCTTGTGCCCTCAACTCAGCCCTTCGGGGAGACCACTGCCCTGCTTTGGGAAAAGCGCCTGGAATCTCCTGGGACCTAACCCTAACCCTAACCCTACCCCGAACCAGGACCCTCCACCGAAACATAAGCCAGCCTCGATCCCTATTCCTGCATTTGAGCCGCATTCTGTAATGGGCCCTCACTTCAGTCCTCGAGGGAGATCACGAGACCCGAGTCGCTTCGGCCCTGGCGACGTCCCAGGACCGAACCCTAACCCTAGTTAAGGCTCTCCACATGGGACCCAATTCCAAGGTAGGACAGCATCACGAGCCTGAGGTCCAGATGCGGTGCAGGCTGACTTGCCCAGAAACCTGGAAGCTCACCATGTCGTTTCCCAGGCCCGGCTGCAGCTCCCGAGAGGATTCCGGAGGCCTCCTCGACCAGGGGCTTTTCGACGTGTGTGGTCTTGGCAGCCAAAGAGGGACCCTGATCGGCACCGTCCCTTGTGCCCTCAACTCAGCCCTTCGGGGAGACCACTGCCCTGCTGTGAGTTCAGCGCCTGGAACCTCCTGGGACCTAACCCTAACCCTAACCCTACCACGAACCAGGACCATCCCCCGGAACCTAAGCCTGCCTCGACACCTAATCCTGCATTTGAGCCGCCTCCTGGCATGGGCCCTCACTTCAGCCCTCGAGGGAGATCACGAGACCAGAGTCGCTTCGGCCCTGGTGACGTCCCTGGACTGAACCCTAACCCTAGCTAAGGCTCTCTCCTCATGGGGACCCAATTCCAAGGTCGGACAGCATCACGCGCCTGGGGTCCAGAAGCGGTGCAGGCTGACTCGGCATGGAACTTGGAATCTCACCATGTCGTTTCCCAGGCCCGGCTGCAGCTCAAGAGAGGATTCCGGAGGCCTCCTCGACCAGGGGATTATCGACGTGTGTGGCCTTGACAGCCAAAGAGGGTCCCTGACCGGCACGGTCCCTTGTGCCCTCAACTCAGCCCTTCGGGAAGACCACTGCCCGGCTGTGGGTTCGGCGCCTGGAACCTCCTGGGACCTAACCCTAACCCTAACCCTACCCAGAAAAAGGACCCTCCACCGAAACCTAAGCCAGGCTCGATCCCTATTCCTGCATTTGAGCTGCCGTCTGGCATGGGCCCTCATTTCAGGCCTCGAAGGAGATCACCAGACCGGAGTCACTTCGGCCCTGGTGACGTCCCTGGACTGAACCCTAAACCTAGATAAGGCTCTCTCCGCATGGGGACCCAATTCCAAGGTAGGACAGCATCAGGAGCCTGGGGTCCAGAAGCGGGGCAGGCTGACTTGCCAAGGAACCTGGAAGCTCACCATGTCGTTTCCCAGGCCCGGCTGCAGCTCCCGAGAGGATTCCGGAGGCCTCCTCGACCAGGGGCTTATCGACGTGTGTGGCCTTGGCAGCCAAAGAGGGATCCTGACCGGCACCGTCTTTTGTGCCCGCAACTAAGCCCTTCGGGAAGAACACTGCCCTGCTGTGAGTTCGGCGTCTGGAACCTCTTGGGACCTAACCCTAACCCTAACCCTTCCCCGAACCGTTACCCTCCACTGAAACCTAGCCTGCCTCGTTCCCTTATCCTGCATTTGAGCCGCCTTCTGGCATGGGCCCTCACTTCAGCCCTCGAGGGAGATCACGAGACCGGAGTCGGTACGGCCCTGGCATCGTCCCTGGACCGAACCCTAACCCTAGCTAAGGCTCTCTCCTCTTGGGGACCCAATTCCAAGGTCGGACAGCATCACGCGCATAGGGAACAGAAGCGGTGCAGGCTGACTCGGCAAGGAACATGGAAGCTCACCATGTCGTTTCCCAGGCCTGTCTGCAGCTCCCGAGAGGCTTCCAGAGGCCTCCTCGACCAGGGGCTTATCGACGTGTGTGGTCTTGGCAACCAAAGAGGGACCCTGACCGGCACCGTCCCTTGTGCCCTCAACTCAGCCCTTCAGTGAGACCACTGCCCTGCTTTGGGAAAAGCGCCTGGAATCTCCTGGGACCTAACCCTAACCCTAACCCTACCCCGAACCAGGACCCTCCACCGAAACCTAAGCCAGCCTCGACCCCTATTCCTGCATTTGAGCCGCTTTCTGGAATGGGCCCTCACTTCAGTCCTCGAGGGAGATCACGAGACCCGAGTCGCTTCGGCCCTGGCGACGTCCCAGGACCGAACCCTAACCCTAGTTAAGGCTCTCTCCGCATGGGACCCAATTCCTACGTAGGACAGCATCACGAGCCTTGGGTCCAGAAGCGGTGCAGGCTGACTTGCCCAGAAACCTGGAAGCTCACCATGTCGTTTCCCAGGCCCGGCTGCAGCTCCCCAGAGGATTCCGGAGGCCTCCTCGACCAGGGGCTTATTGCCATGTGTGGTCTTGGCAGCCAAAGAGGGACCCTGACCGGCACCGTCCCTTGTGCCCTCAACTCAGCCCTTCGGGGAGACCACTGCCCTGCTGTGATTTCAGCGCCTGGAATCTCCTGGGACCTAACCCTAACCCTAACCCTACCCCGAACCAGGACCCTCCACCGAAACCTAAGCCTGCCTCGACACGTAATCCTGCATTTGAGCCGCCTCCTGGCATGGGCCCTCACTTCAGCCCTCGAGGGAGATCACGAGACCAGAGTCGCTTCTGCCCTGGCGACGTCCCTGGACTGAACCCTAACCCTATCTAAGGCTCTCTCCTCATGGGGACCCAATTCCAAGGTCGGACAGCATCACGCGCCTGGGGTCCAGAAGCAGTGCAGGCTGACTCGGCATGGAACTCGGAATCTCACCATGTCTTTTCCCAGGCCCAGCTGCAGCTCAAGAGAGGATTCCGGAGGCCTCCTCGACCAGGGGCTTATCGACGTGTGTGGCCTTGACAGCCAAAGGGGGTCCCTGACCGGCACGGTCCCTTGTGCCCTCAACTCAGCCCTTCGGGAAGACCACTGCCCGGCTGTGGGTTCGGCGCCAGGAACCTCCTGGGACCTAACCCTAACCCTAACCCTACTCAGAAAAAGGACCCTCCACCGAAACCTAAGCCAGGCTCGATCCCTATTCCTGCATTTGAGCTGCCGTCTGGCATGGGCCCTCATTTCAGGCCTCGAAGGAGATCACCAGACCGGAGTCACTTCGGCCCTGGTGACGTCCCTGGACTGAACCCTAACCCTAGATAAGGCTCTCTCCGCATGGGGACCCAATTCCAAGGTAGGACAGCATCATGCGCCTGGGGTCCAGAGGCGGTGCAGGCTGACTCGGCATGGACTTTGCAATCTCACCATGTCGTTTCCCAGGCCCGGCTGCAGCTCCCGAGAGGATTCCGGAGGCCTCCTCGACCTGGGTCTTATCGACGTGTGTGGCCTTGACAGCCAAAGAGGGACCCTGACCGGCACGGTCCCTTGTGCCCTCAACTCAGCCCTTCGGGGAGACCACTGCCTTGCTGTGAGTTCAGCGCCTGGAACCTCCTGGGACCTAACCCTAACCCTAACCCTACCCCGAACCAGGACCCTCCCCCGAAACCTAAGCCTGCCTCGACACCTAATCCTGCATTTGAGCCGCCTTCTGGCATGGGCCCTCACTTCAGCCCTTGAGGGAGATCACGAGACCGGAGTCGCTTCGGCCCTGGCGACGTCCCTGGACCGAGCCATAACCCTAGCTAAGGCTCTCTCCTCATGGGGACCCAATTCCAAGGTCGGACAGCATCATGCGCCTGGGGTCCAGTAGCGGTGCATGCTGACGCGGCATTGAACTTGGAATCTCACATGTCGTTTCCCAGGCCCGGCAGCAGCTCCAGAGAGGGTTCCGGAGGCCTCCTCGACCAGGGGCTTATCGACGTGTGTGGCCTTGACAGCCAAAAAGGGACCCTAACCGGCACGGTCCCTTGTGCTTCAACTCAACCCTTCGGGGAGACCACTGCCCTGCTGTGAGTTCAGCGCCTGGAACCTCCTGGGACCTAACCCTAACCCTAAACCTACCCCGAACCAGGACCCTCCACCGAAACCTAAGCCAGCCTCGATCCCTAATCGTGCATTTGAGCCGCCTTCTGGCATGGGCCCTCACTTCAAGCCTCGAGGGAGATCACGAGACCGGAGTCGCGTCGGCCCTGGCGACGTCCCTGGACCAAACCCTAACCCTAGATAAGTCTCTCTCCGCATGGGGACCCAATTCCAAGGTAGGACAGCATCACGAGCCTGGGGTCCAGAAGCGGTGCAGGCTGACTTGCCAAGGAACCTGGAAGCTCACCATGTCGTTTCCCAGGCCCGGCTGCAGCTCCCGAGAGGATTCCGGAGGCCTCCCCGACCAGGGGCTTATCGACGTATGTGGCCTTGGTAGCCAAAGAGGGATCCTGACCGGCACCGTCCCTTGTGCCCGCAACTAAGCCCTTCGGGAAGAACACTGCCCTGCTGTGAGTTTGGCGTCTGGAACCTCTTGGGACCTAACCCTAACCCTAACCCTTCCCCGAACCGTTACCCTCCACTGAAACCAAATCTGCCACGTTCCCTTATCCTGCATTTGAGCCGCCTTCTGGCATGGGCCCTCACTTCAGCCCTCGAGGGAGATCACGAGACCGGAGTCCCTTCGGCCCAGGCGTCGTCCCTGGACCGAACCCTAACCCTAGCTAAGGCTCTCTCCTCATGTGGACTCAATTCCAAGGTCGGACAGCATCAGGCGCATAGGGAACAGAAGCGGTGCAGGCTGACTCGGCAAGGAACCTGGAAGCTCACCATGTCGTTTCCCAGGCCCGGCTGCAGCTCCCGAGAGGATTCCGGAGGCCTCCTCGACCAGGGGCTTATCGACGCGTGTGGTCTTGGCAGCCAAAAAGGGACCCTGACCGGCACCGTCCCTTGTGCCCTCAACTCAGCCCTTCAGGGAGACCACTGCCCTGCTGTGAGTTCAGCGCCTGGAACCTCCTGGGACCTAACCCTAACCCTAACCCTACCCCGAACCGTTAGCCTCCACCAAAACGTAAGCCTGCCTCGTTCCCTTATCCTGCATTTGAGCCGCCTCCTGGCATGGCCCTCACTTCAGCCCCCGAGGGAGATCACGAGAGCGGAGTCGCTTCGGCCCTGGCATCGTCCCTGGACCGAACCCTAACCCTAGCTAAGGCTCTCTCCTCATGGGGACCCAATTCCAAGGACGGACAGCATCACGCGCATAGGGAACAGAAGCGGTGCAGGCTGACTCGGCAAGGAACATGGAAGCTCACCATGTCGTTTCCCAGGCCGGCTGCAGCTCCCGAGAGGATTCCGGAGGCCTCCTCGACCAGGGGCTCATCGACGTGTGTGGTGTTGGCAGCCAAAAAGGGACCCTGAGCGGCACCGTCCCTTCTGCCCTCAACTCAGGCCTTCGGGGAGACCACTGCCCTGCTGTGAGTTCAGCGCCTGGAACCTCATGGGACCTAACCCTATCCCTAACCCTACCCGAACCAGGACCCTCTACCGAAACCGAAGCCTGCCTCGATCCCTAATCCTGCATTTGAGCCGCCTCCTGGCATGGGCGCTCACTTCAGCCCTCGAGGGAGATCACGAGACCGGAGTCGCTTCGGCCCTGGCGACATCCCTGGACCAAACCCTAACCCTAGCTATGGCTCTCTCCTCATGAGGACCCAATTCCAAGGTTGGACAGCATCACGCGCCTGGGGTCCAGAAGCGGTGCAGGCTGACTCGGCATGGAACTTGGAATCTCACCATGTCGTTTCCCAGGCCCGGCTGCAGCTCCCGAGAGGATTCCGGAGGCCTCATCGACCAGGGGCTTATCGAGGTGTGTGGCCTTGAGCCAAAGAGGGACCCTGACCGGCACCGTCCCTTGTGCGCTCAACTCAGCCCTTCGGGGAGACCACTGCCCTGCTGTGAGTTCGGCGCCTGGAATCTCCTGGGTCCTACCCCTAAACCTAAACCTAACCCGATCCGTTACCCTCCACCGAAACCTAAGCCTGCCTCGATCCCTAATCCTGCATTTGAGCCGCCTCCTGGCATGGGCCCTCACTTCAGCCCGCGAGGGAGATCACGAGACCAGAGTCGCTTTGGCCCTGGCGAGTTCGCTGGACCGAACCTTAACCCTAGCTAAGGCTCTCTCCGCATGGGGACCCAATTCCAAGGTCGGACAGCATCACGCGCCTGGTGTCCAGAAGCGGTGCAGGCTGACTCGTCAAGGAACCTGGAAGCTCACCATGTCGTTTCCCAGGCCCGGCTGCAGCTCCTGAGAGGATTCCGGAGGCCTCCTCGACCAGGGGCTTATCGACGTGTGTGGCCTTGGCAGCCAAAGAGGGATCCTGACCGGCACCGCCCTTTGTGCCCGCAACTAAGCCCTTCGGGAAGAACACTGCCCTGCTGTTAGTTCGGCGTCGGGAACCTCTTGGGACCTAACCCTAACCCTAACCCTTCGCCGAACCGTTACCCTCCACTGAAACCTAAGCTTGCCTCGTTCCCTTATCCTGCAGTTGAGCCGCCTTCTGGCATGGGCCCTCACTTCAGACCTCGAGGGAGATCACGAGAGCGGAGTCGCTTCGGCCCTGGCATCGTCCCTGGACCGAACCCTAACCCTAGCTAAGGCTCTCTCCTCATGGGGACCCAATTCCAATGTCGGACAGCATCACGCGCATAGGGAACAGAAGCGGTGCAGGCTGACTCGGCAAGGAACCTAGAAGCTCACCATGTCGTTTCCCAGGCCCGGCTGCAGCTCCCGAGAGGATTCCGGAGGCCTCCTCGACCAGGGGCTTTTCGACGTGTGTGGTCTTGGCAGCCAAAGAAGGACCCTGACCGGCACCGTCCCTTGTGCCCTCAACTCAGCCCTTCGGGGAGACCACTGCCCTGCTGTGAGTTCAGCGCCTGGAACCTCCTGGGTCCTAACCCTAACCCTAACCCTACCACGAACCAGGACCATCCCTCGGAACCTAAGCCTGCCTCGACACCTAATCCTGCATTTGAGCCGCTTCCTGGCATGGGCCCTCACTTCAGCCCTCGAGGGAGATCACGAGACCAGAGTCGCTTCGGCCCTGGCGACGTCCCTGGACTGAACTCTAACCCTAGCTAAGGCTCTCTCCTCATGGGGACCCAATTCCAAGGTCGGACAGCATCACGCGCCTGGGGTCCAGAAGCGGTGCAGGCTGACTCGGCATGGAACTTGGAATCTCACCATGTCGTTTCCCAGGCCCGGCTGCAGCTCAAGAGAGGATTCCGGAGGCCTCCTCGACCAGGGGCTTAAATACGTGTGTGGCCTTGACAGCCAAAGAGGGTCCCTGACCGGCACGGTCCCTTGTGCCCTCAACTCAGCCCTTCGGGAAGACCACTGCCCGGCTGTGGGTTCGGCGCCTGGAACCTCCTGGGACCTAACCCTAACCCTAACCCTACCCAGAAAAAGGACCCTCCACCGAAACCTAAGCCAGGCTCGATCCCTATTCCTGCATTTGAGCTGCCGTCTGGCATGGGCCCTCATTTCAGGCCTCGAAGGAGATCACCAGACCGGAGTCACTTCGGCCCTGGTGACGTCCCTGGACTGAATCCTAACCCTAGATAAGGCTCTCTCAGCATGGGGACCCAATTCCAAGGTAGGACAGCATCACGAGCCTGGGGTCCAGAAGCGGGGCAGGCTGACTTGCCAAGGAACCTGGAAGCTCACCATGTCGTTTCCCAGGCCCGGCTGCAGCTCCTGAGAGGATTCCGGAGGCCTCCTCGACCAGGGGCTTATTGCCATGTGTGGTCTTGGCAGCCAAAGAGGGACCCTGACCGGCACCGTCCCTTGTGTCCTCAACTCAGCCCTTCGGGGAGACCACTGCCCTGCTGTGAGTTCAGCGCCTGGAACCTCCTGGGACCTAACCCTAACCCTAACCCTATCCCGAACCAGGACCCTCCACCGAAACCTAAGCCTGCCTCGACACCTAATCCTGCATTTGAGCCGCCTCCTGGCATGGGCCCTCACTTCAGCCCTCGAGGGAGATCACGAGACCAGAGTCGCTTCGGCCCTGGCGACGTCCCTGGACCGAACCCTAACCCTAGCTAAAGCTCTCTCCTCATGGGGACCCAATTCCAAGGTCGGACAGCATCACGCGCCTGGGGTCTAGAAGCAGTGCAGGCTGACTCGGCATGGAACTTGGAATCTCACCATGTCGTTTCCCAGGCCCGACTGCAGCTCCCGAGAGGATTCCGGAGGTCTCCTCGACCAGGGGCTTATCGACGTGTGTGGCCTTGACAGCCAAAGAGGGACACTGCCCGGCACGGTCCCTTGTGCCCTCAACTCAGCCCTTCGGGGAGACCACTGCCCTGCTGTGGGTTCGGCGCCTGGAACCTCCTGGGACCTAACCCTAACCCTAACCCTACCCCGAACCAGGACCCTCCACCGAAACCTAAGCCTGCCTCATTCCCTTATCTTGCATTTGAGCCGCCTTCTGATATGGGCCCTCACTTCAGCCCTCGAAGGAGATCACGAGACCGGAGTCGCTTCGGCCCTGGCGTCGTCCCTGGACCGAACGCTAACCCTAGCTAAGGCTCTCTCCTCATGGGGACCCAATTCCAAGGTCGGACAGCATCACGCGCATAGGGAACAGAAGCGGTGCAGGCTGACTCGGCAAGGAACCTGGAAGCTCACCATGTCGTTTCCCAGGCCCGGCTGCAGCTCCCGAGAGGATTCAGGAGGCCTCCTCGACCAGGGGCTTTTCGACGTGTGTGGTCTTGGCAGCCAAAGAGGGACCCTGACCGGCACCGTCCCTTGTGCCCTCAACTCAGCCCTTCGGGGAGACCACTGCCCTGCTGTGAGTTCAGCGCCTGGAACCTATTGGGACCTAACCCTAACCCTAACCCTACCACGAACCAGGACCCTCCACCGGAACCTAAGCCTGCCTCGACACCTAATCCTGCATTTGAGCCGCCTCCTGGTATGCGCCCTCACTTCAGCCCTCGAGGGAGATCACGAGACCAGATTCGCTTCGGCCCTGGCGACGTCCCTGGACTGAACCCTAACGCTAGCTAAGGCTCTCTCCTCATGGGGACCCAATTCCAAGGTCGGACAGCATCACGCGCCTGGGGTCCAGAAGCGGTGCAGGCTGATTCGGCATGGAACTTGGAATCTCACCATGTCGTTTCCCAGTCCCGGCTGCAGCTCAAGAGAGGATTCCGGAGGCCTCCTCGACCAGGGGCTTATCGACGTGTGTTGCCTTGACAGCCAAAGAGGGTCCCTGACTGGCACGGTCCCTTGTGCCCTCAACTCAGCCCTTCGGGAAGACCACTGCCCGGCTGTGGGTTCGGCGCCTGGAACCTCCTGGGACCTAACCTTAACCCTAACCCTACCCAGAAAAAGGACCCTCCACCGAAACCTAAGCCAGGCTCGATCCCTATTCCTGCATTTGAGCTGCCGTCTGGCATGGGCCCTCATTTCAGGCCTTGAAGGAGATCACCAGACCGGAGTCACTTCGGCCCTGGTGACGTCCCTGGACTGAACCCTAACCCTAGATAAGGCTCTCTCCGCATGGGGACCTAATTCCAAGGTAGGACAGCATCACGAGCCTGGGGTCCAGAAGTGGGGCAGGCTGACTTGCCAAGGAACCTGGAATCTCACCATGTCGTTTCCCAGGCCCGGCTGCAGCTCCCGAGAGGATTCCGGAGGCCTCCTCGACCAGGGGCTTATTGCCATGTGTGGTCTTGGCAGCCAAAGAGGGACCCTGACCGGCACCGTCCCTTGTGCCCTCAACTCACCCTTCGGTGAGACCACTGCCCTGCTGTGAGTTCAGCGCCTGGAACCTCCTGGGACCTAACCCTAACCCTAACCCTACCCCGAACCAGGACCCTCCACCGAAACCTAAGCCTGCCTCGACACCTAATCCTGCATTTGAGCCGCCTCCTGGCATGGGCCCTCACTTCAGCCCTCGAGGGAGATCACGAGACCGTAGTTGCGTCGGCCCTGGCGACGTCCCTGGACCGAACCCTAACATTAGCTAAAGCTCTCTCCTCATGGGGACCGAATTCCAAGGTCGGACAGCATCACGCGCCTGGGGTCCAGAAGCAGTGCAGGCTGACTCGGCATGGAACTTGGAATCTCACCATGTCGATTCCCAGGCCCGGCTGCAGCTCCCGAGAGGATTCCGGAGGTCTCCTCGACCAGGGGCTTATCGACGTGTGTGGCCTTGACAGCCAAAGAGGGTCCCTGACCGGCACGGTCCCTTGTGCCCTCAAATCAGCCCTTTGGGGAGACCACTGCCCGGCTGTGGGTTCGGCGCCTGGAACCTCCTGGGACCTAACCCTAACCCTAACCCTACCCCGAACCAGGACCCTCCACCGAAACCTAAGCCAGACTCGATCCGTATTCCTGCATTTGAGCCGCCGTCTGGCATGGGCCGTCATTTCAGGCCTTGAGGGAGATCACCAGACCGGAGTCGCTTCGGCCCTGGCGACGTCCCTGGACCGAACCCTAACCCTAGATAAGGCTCTCTATGCATGGGGACCCAATTACAAGGTAGGACAGCATCACGAGCCTGGGGTCCAGAAGCGGGGCAGGCTGACTTGCCAAGGAACCTGGAAGCTCACCATGTCGTTTCCCAGGCCCGGCTGCAGCTCCCGAGAGGATTCCGGAGGCCTCCTCGACCAGGGGCTTATCGACGTGTGTGGCCTTGGCAGCCAAAGAGGGATCCTGACCGGCACCGTCCTTTGTGCCCACAACTAAGCCATTCGGAAAGAACACTGCCCTGCTGTGAGTTCTGCGTCTGGAACCTCTTGGGACCTAACCCTAACCCTAAACCTTCCCCGAACCGTTACCCTCCACTGACACCTAAGCCTGCCTCGTTCCCTTATCCTGCATTTGAGCCGCCTTCTGACATGCGCCCTCACTTCAGCCCTCGAGGGAGATCACGAGAGCGGAGTCGCTCCGGCCCTGGCATCGTCCCTGGACCGAACCCGAACCCTAGCTAAGGCTCTCTCCTCTTGGGGACCCAATTCCAAGGTCGGACAGCATCACGCGCATAGGGAACAGAAGCGGTGCAGGCTGACTCGGCAAGGAACATGGAAGCTCACCATGTCGTTTCCCAGGCCCGGCTGCAGCTCCCGAGAGGATTCCGGAGGCCTCTTCGACCAGGGGCTTATCGACGTGTGTGGTCTTGGCAGCCAAAGAGGGACCCTGACCGGCACCGTCCCTTGTGCCCTCAACTCAGCCCTTCAGGGAGACCACTGCCCTGCTGTGAGTTCAGCGCCTGGAACCTCCTGGGACGTAACCCTAACCCTAACCCTACCCCGAACCGTTAGCCTCCACCAAAACGTAAGCCTGCCTCGTTCCCTTATCCTGCATTTGAGCCGCCTCCTGGCATGGGCCCTCACTTCAGCCCCCGAGGGAGATCACGAGACCGGAGTCGCTTCGGCCCTGGCATCGTCCCTGGACCGAACCCTAACCCTAGCTAAGGCTCTCTCTTCATGGGGACCCAATTCCAAGATCGGACAGCATCACGCGCATAGGGAACAGAAGCGGTGCAGGCTGACTCGGCAAGGAACCTGGAAGCTCACCATGTCGTTTCCCAGGCCCGGCTGCAGCTCCCGAGAGGACTCCGGAGGCCTCCTCGATCAGGGGCTTATCGACGTGTGTGGTCTTGGCAGCCAAAGAGGGACCCTGACCGGCACCGTCCCTTGTGCCCTCAACTCAGCCCTTCGTGGAGACCACTGCCTTGCTGTGAGTTCAGCGCCTGGAACCTCCTGGGACCTAACCCTAACCCTAACCCTACCCCGAACAAGGACCCTCCACCGAAACCTAAGCCTGCCTCGACACCTAATCCTGCATTTGAGCCGCCTCCTGGCATGGGCCCTCACTTCAGCCCTTGAGGGAGATCACGAGACCGGAGTCGCTTCGGCCCTGGCGAAGTCCCTGGACCGAACCCTAACCCTAGCTAAGGCTCTCTCCTCATGGGGACCCAATTCCAAGGTCGGACAACATCATGCGCCTGGGGTCCAGAAGCGGTGCATGCTGACTCGGCATTGAACTTGGAATCTCACCATGTCGTTTCCCAGGCCCGGCTGCAGCTCCAGAGAGGATTCCGGAGGCCTCCTCGACCAGGGGCTTATCGACATCTGTGGCCTTGACAGCCAAAGAGGGACCCTGACCGGCACGGTCCCTTGTGCTTCAACTCAACCCTTCGGGGAGACCACTACCCTGTTGTGAGTTCAGCGCCTGGAACCTCCTGGGACCCAAGCCTAACCCTAAACCTACCCGAACCAGGACCCTCTACCGAAACCGAAGCCTGCCTCGATCCCTAATCCTGCATTTGAGCCGCCTCCTGGCATGGGCGCTCACTTCAGCCCTCGAGGGAGATCACGAGACCGGAGTCGCTTCGGCCCTGGCGACATCCCTGGACCAAACCCTAACCCTAGCTATGGCTCTCTCCTCATGAGGACCCAATTCCAAGGTTGGACAGCATCACGCGCCTGGGGTCCAGAAGCGGTGCAGGCTGACTCGGCAAGGAACATGGGAGCTCACCATGTCGTTTCCCAGGCCCGGCTGCAGCTCCCGAGAGGATTCCGGAGGCCTCCTCGACCAGGGGCTTATCGACGTGTGTGGTCTTGGCAGCCAAAGAGTGACCCTGACCGGCACCGTCCCTTGTGCCCTCAACTCAGCCCTTCGGGGAGACCACTGCCTTGCTGTGAGTTCAGCGCCTGGAACCTCCTGGGACCTAACCGTAACCCTAACCCTACCCCGAACCCGGACCCTCCCCCGAAACCTAAGCCTGCCTCGACACCTAATCCTGCATTTGAGCCGCCTCCTGGCATGGGCCCTCACTTCAGCCGTTGAGGGAGATCACGAGACCGGAGTCGCTTCGGCCCTGGCGACGTCCCTGGACCGAACCCTAACCCTAGCTAAGGCTCTCTCCTCATTGGGACCCAATTCCAAGGTCGGACAGCATCATGCGCCTGGGGTCCAGGAGCGGTGCATGCTGACTCGGCATTGAACTTGGAATCTCACATGTCATTTCCCAGGCCCGGCTGCAGCTCCAGAGAGGGTTCCGGAGGCCTCCTCGACCAGGGGCTTATCGACGTGTGTGGCCTTGACAGCCAAAGAGGGACCCTGACCGGCACGGTCCCTTGTGCCCTCAACTCAGCCCTTCGGGGAGACCACTGCCCTGCTTTGGGAAAAGCGCCTGGAATCTCCTGGGTCCTAACCCTAACCCTAACCCTACCCCGAACCAGGACCCTCCACCGAAAGCTAAGCCAGCCTCGATCCCTATTCCTGCATTTGAGCCGCTTTCTGGAATGGGCCGTCACTTCAGTCCTCGAGGGAGATCACGAGACCCGAGTCGCTTCGGCCCTGGCGACGTCCCAGGACCGAACCCTAACCCTAGTTAAGGCTCTCTCCGCATGGGACCCAATTCCTACGTAGGACAGCATCACGAGCCTGGGGTCCAGAAGCGGTGCAGGCTGACTTGCCCAGAAACCTGGAAGCTCACCATGTCGTTTCCTAGGCCCGGCTGCAGCTCCCGAGAGGATTCCGGAGGCCTCCTCGACCAGGGGCTTATTGCCATGTGTGGTCTTGGCAGCCAAAGAGGGACCCTGACCAGCACCGTCCCTTGTGCCCTCAACTCAGCCCTTCGGGGAGACCACTGCCCTGCTGTGAGTTCAGCGCCTGGAACCTCCTGGGACCTAACCCTAACCCTAACCCTACCCCGAACCAGGACCCTCCACCGAAACCTAAGCCTGACTCGACACCTAATCCAGCATTTGAGCCGCCTCCTGGCATGGGCCCTCACTTCAGCCCTCGAGGGAGATCACGAGACCGTAGTCGCTTCGGCCCTGGCGATGTCCCTGGTCCGAACCCTAACCCTAGCTAAAGCTCTCTCCTCATGGGGACCCAATTCCAAGGTCGGACAGCATCACGCGCCTGGGGTCCAGAAGCAGTGCAGGCTGACTCGGCATGGAACTTGGAATCTCACCATGTCGTTTCCCAGGCCCGGCTGCAGCTCCCGAGAGGATTCCGGAGGTCTCCTCGACCAGGGGCTTATCGACGTGTGTGGCCTTGACAGCCAAAGAGGGACCCTGACCGGCACGGTCCCTTGTGCCCTCAACTCAGCCCTTCGGGGAGACCACTGCCCTGCTGTGGGTTCGGCGCCTGGGACCTCCTGGACCTAACCCTAACCCTAACCCTACCCCGAACCGTTACCCTCCACCGAAACGGAAGCCTGCCTCATTCCCTTATCCTGCATTTGAGCCGCCTTCTGATATGGGCCCTCACTTCAGCCCTCGAAGGCGATCACACAACCGGAGTCGCTTCGGCCCTTGCGTCGTCCCTGGACCGAACCCTAACCCTAGCTAAGGCTCTCTCCTCATGGGGACCCAATTCCAATGTCGGACAGCATCACGCGCATAGGGAACAGAAGCGGTGCAGGCTGACTCGGCAAGGAACCTGGAAGCTCACCATGTCGTTTCCCAGGCCCGGCTGCAGCTCCCGAGAGGATTCCGGAGGCCTCCTCGACCAGGGGCTTATCGACGTGTGTGGTCTTGGCAGCCAAAGAGGGACCCTGACCGGCACCGTCCCTTGTGCCCTCAACTCAGCCCTTCGGGGAGACCACTGCCCTGTTGTGAGTTCAGCGCCTGTAACCTCCTGGGACCTAACCCTAACCCTAACCCTACCACGAACCAGGACCATCCCCCGGAACCTAAGCCTGCCTCGACCCGTAATCCTGCATTTGAGCCGCCTCCTGGCATGGGCCCTCACTTCAGCCCTCGAGGGAGATCACGAGACCAGAGTCGCTTCTGCCCTGGTGACGTCCCTGGACTGAACCCAACCCTAGATAAGGCTCTCTCCTCATGGGGACCCAATTCCAAGGTCGGACAGCATCACGCGCCTGGGGTCCAGAAGCGGTGCAGGCTGACTCGGCATGGAACTTGGAATCTCACCATGTCTTTTCCCAGGCCCGGCTGCAGCTCCTGATCGGATTCCGGAGGCCTCCTCGACCAGGGGCTTATCGACGTGTGTGGCCTTGGCAGCCAAAGAGGGATCCTGACCGCCACCGTCTTTTGTGCCCGCAACTAAGCCCTTCGGAAAGAACACTGCCCTGCTGTTAGTTCTGCGTCTGGAACCTCTTGGGACCTAACCCTAACCCTAAACTTTCCCCGAACCGTTACCCTCCACTGAAACCTAAGCCTGCCTCGTTCCCTTATCCTGCATTTGAGCCGCCTTGTGGCATGGGCCCTCACTTCAGACCTCGAGGGAGATCCCGAGGGTGGAGTCGCTACGGCCCTGGCATCGTCCCCGGCCCGAACCCTAACCCTAGCTAAGGCTCTCTCCTCTTGGGGACCCAAATCCAAGGTCGGACAGCATCACCCGCATAGGGAACAGAAGCGGTGCAGGCTGAATCGGCAAGGAACATGGAAGCTCACCATGTCGTTTCCCAGGCCCGGCTGCAGCTCCCGAGAGGATTCCGGAGGCCTCCTCGACCAGGGGCTTATCGACGTGTGTGGTCTTGGCAGCCAAAGAGGGACCCTACCGGCACCGTCCCTTGTGCCCTCAACTCAGCCCTTCGGGGAGACCACTGCCCTGCTGTGAGTTCGGCCCCCGGAACCTCCTGGGTCCTACCCCTAAACCTAAACCTAACCTGAACCGTTACCCTCCACCGAAACCTAAGCCTGCCTCGATCCCTAATCCTCCATTTGAGCCGCCTCCTGGCATGGGCCCTCACTTCAGCCCTCGAGGGAGATCACGAGACCGGAGTCGCTTCGGCCCTGGCGACGTCCCTGGACCGAACGCTAACCCTAGCTAAGGCTCTCTCCTCATGGGGACCCAATTCCAAGGTCGGACAGCATCACGCGCCTGGGGTCCGGAAGCGGTAAAGGCTGACTCGGCATGGAACTTGGAATCTCACCATGTCGTTTCCCAGGCCCGGCTGCAGCTCCAGAGAGGATTCCGGAGGTCTCCTCGACCAGGGGCTTATCGACGTGTGTGGCCTTGACAGCCAAAGAGGGACCCTGACCGGCACTGTCCCTTGTGCCCTCAACTCAGCCCTTCGGGGAGACCACTGCCCTGCTTTGGGAAAAGCGCCTGGAATCTCCTGGGACCTAACCCTAACCCTAACCCTACCCCGAACCAGGACCCTCCACCGAAACGTACACCTGCCTCATTCCCTTATCCTGCATTTGAGCCGCCTCTGATATGGGCCCTCACTTCAGCCCTCGAGGGAGATCACGAGACCGGAGTGGCTTCGGCCCTGGCGTCGTCCTTGGACCGAACCCTAAACCTAGCTAAGGCTCTCTCCTCATGGGGACCCAATTCCAATGTCGGACAGCATCACACGCATAGGGAACAGAAGCGGTGCAGGCTGACTCGGCAAGGAACCTGGAAGCTCACCATGTCGTTTCCCAGGCCCGGCTGCAGCTCCCGAGAGGATTCCGGAGGCCTCCTCGACCAGGGGCTTTTCGACGTGTGTGGTCTTGGCAGCCAAAGAGGGACCCGGACCGGCACCGTCCCTTGTGCCCTCAACTCAGCCCTTCGGGGAGACCACTGCCCTGCTGTGAGTTCAGCGCCTGGAACCTCCTGGGACCTAACCCTAACCCTAACCCTACCACGAACCAGTCCATCCCCCGGAACCTAAGCCTGCCTCGACACCTAATCCTGCATTTGAGCCGCCTCCTGGCATGGGCCCTCACTTCAGCCCTCGAGGGAGATCACGAGACCGGAGTCGCTTCGGCCCTGGCGACGTCCCTGGACCGAACCCTAACCCTAGCTAAGGCTCTCTCCTCATGGGGACCCAATTCCAAGGTCGGACAGCATCACGCGCCTGGGGTCCAGAAGCGGTGCAGGCTGATTCGGCATGGAACTTGGAATCTCACCATGTCGTTTCCCAGGCCCGGCTGCAGCTCAAGAGAGGATTCCGGAGGCCTCCTCGACCAGGGTCTTATAGACGTGTGTGGCCTTGACAGCCAAAGGGGGACCCTGACCGGCACGGTCCCTTGTGCCCTCAACTCAGCCCTTCGGGGAGACCACTGCCCTGATTTCGGTTAGGCGCCGGGAGCCTACAGGTACCCAACCCTAACCCTAAAACTGCCCATATCCAGGACCCTCCAATGAAACCTAAACCTGCCTCGATCCGTAATCCTGCATTTGAGCCGCCTTCTGGCATGGGCTCTCACTTCAGCCCTCGAGGGAGATCACGAGACCGGAGTCGCGTCGGCCATGGCGACGTCCCTGTAACGAACCCTAACCGTAGCTGAGGCTCTCTCCTCTTGGGGACCCAATTCCAAGGTCTGACAGCATCACGCGCCTGGGGTTCAGAAGCGGTGCAGGCTGACTCAGCAAGGAACCTGGAAACTCACCATGTCGTTTCCCAGGCCCTGCTTCAGCTCCCGAGAGGATATCAGAGTCCTTCTCGACCAGGGGCTTATCGACGTGTGTGGACTTGGCAGCCAAAGAGGAATCCTCCACTGCACCGTCCCTTGTGCCCTCAACTCAGCCCTTCGGGAAGACCACTGCCCTGCTGTTGGTTCGGCGCCTGGAGCCTCCAGGTACCCAACCCTAACCCTAACCCTAACCTGATCCGGGACCCTCCACCAAAACCTAAGCTTACCTCGATCCCTAATCCTGCATTTGAGACGCCTTCTGGCATGGGCCCTCACTTCAGCCCTCGAGGGAGATCTGGAGACCGGAGTCGCTTCGGCCCTGGCGATGTCCCTGGACCGAACCCTAACCCTAGCTAACGCTCTCTCCTCATGGGGACCCAATTCCAAGGTCTGACAGCATCACGCGCCTGGTGTCCTGAAGCGGTGCAGACTGACTCGGGAAGGAACCTGGAAGATCACCATGTTGTTTCCCAGGTCC
Source organism: Prionailurus viverrinus (assembly GCF_022837055.1). Classification (NCBI taxonomy): domain Eukaryota; kingdom Metazoa; phylum Chordata; class Mammalia; order Carnivora; family Felidae; genus Prionailurus; species Prionailurus viverrinus. The sequence goes on along the minus strand of NW_025927634.1, from coordinate 174,761 downwards.
GGCTGCAGCTTCTGAGAGGGTTCCGGAGGCCTCCTCGACCATGGGCTTATCGACATGTGTGGCCTTGGCAGCCAAAGAGGGATCCTGACCGGCACCGTCCCTTGTGCCCTCAACTCAGCCCTTCGGGGAGACCACTGCCCTGATGTCAGTTCGGCGCCTTGAACCTCCAGGTACCCAACCCTAACCCTAACCCTACTCCGAAACGGGACCTTCCACCGAAACCTAAGCCTGCCTGGATCCTTAATCCTGCATTTGAGCCGCCTTCTGGCATGGGCCCTCACTTCCACCCTCGAGGGAGATCACGAGATAGGATTCTCTTCGACCCTGGCGACGTCCCTGGTCCGAACCCTAACCCCAGCTAACGCTCTCTCCTCATGGGGACCCAATTCCAAGGTCTGACAGCATCACGCGCCTGGGGTTCAGAAGCGGTGCAGGCTGACTCGGCAAGAACCTGGAAGCTCACCATGTCGTTTCCCAGGCCCGGCTGCAGCTCTCGAGAGGATTCCGGAGGCCTCCTCGACCAGGGGCTTATCGACGTGTGTGGCCTTGGCAGCCAAAGAGGGATCCTGACTGGCCCCGTCCCTCGTGCCCTCAACTCAGCCCTTTGGGGAGACCACTGCCCTGATGTGGGTTTGGTGCCTGGAGCCTCTAGGTACACAACCCTAACCCTAACCCTACCCCGATCCGGGACCCTCCAACGAAACCTAAGCCTACCTCGATCCCTAATCCTGCATTTGAGCCGCCTTCTGGCATGGAACCTCACTTCAGCCCTCGAGGGAGATCACAAGACAGGAGTCGCTTCAGACCAGGCGACGTCCCTTTACGGAACCCTCACCCTAGCTAAGCCTCTCTCCTCATGGGGACCCAATTCAAAGGTCTGACAGCATCTCGCACCTGGGACCAGAAGCGTTGCAGGCTGACTCGGCAAGGAACCTGGAAGATCACCATGGCTTTTCCCAAGCTCGGCTGCAGCTCCCAAGAGGATTCCGGAGGCTCCTCCATCAGGGGCCGATCGACGTGTGTGGCCTTGGCAGCCAAAGACGGATCCTGACCGGCACCGTCACTTGTGCACTCAACTCAGCCCTTCGGGGAGACCACCACCCTGCTGTGGGTTCGGCGCCTGGAGGTCCTGGGAGCTAACCCTAACCCTAACCCTACCTCGATCCGGGACCCTCCACCGAAACCTAAGCCTGTCTCGATCCCTAACCCTGCAGTTGAGCCGCCTTCTGGCATGGGCCCTCACTTCAGCCCTCAAGGAAGATCACGAGACCGGAGTCGCTACGGCCTTGGCAACGTCCCTGGACCGAACTCTAACCCTAGCTAAGGCTTTCTCCCCATGGGGACCCAATTCCAACGTCTGACAACACCACGCGCCTGGCGTCCCGAGGTGGTCAGGCTATGTCGGCATGGAACCTGGAAACTCACCATGTCATTTCTCAGGCCCAGCTGTAGCTGCCCAAGAGGATTCCTGAGGCTCCTCCATCAGGGCCGATCGACGTGTGTGGCATTGGCAGCCAAAGAGGGATCCTGACCGGCACCGTCCCTTGTGATCTCAACTCAGCCCTTCAAGGAAACCACGACCCTGCTGTGGGTTCGGCGCCTGGAGCTCCTGGGAGCTAACCCTAACCCTAACCTACCCCAATCCTGGACCCTCCACCGAAACCTAAGCCTGCCTCGATCACTACCCATGCAATTGAACCACCTTCTGGCATGGGCCCTGACTTCAGCCCTCGAGGGAGATCACGAGACTAGAGTCGCCACTGACCTGGTGACGTCCCTTACCGAACCCTAACCCTAGCTAAGGCTCTACCCCATCGGGACCCAATTTTACCGTCTGAAATCACCATGCGCCTGGGGTCCAGATGCGGTGTAAGCTGACTCGGCATGGAACCTGGAAGCTCACCATGTCGTTTCCCAGTCCCGGCGCCAGCTGCCCGAGTGGATTCTGGAGGCCTCCTCGATCAGGGGATGTGTTGCCTTGGCAGACCAAGACGGATCCTGACGGGCACCCTCCCTTGTGTCCTCAACCTAGCCCTTCAGGGAGACCACTGTATTTCTGTGGGTTCGTCGTCTGGAGCTCCTGGGATTTAAACTTCACCCTAAACCTACCCTCTGGAGGTTTCTACAGCTATCCTCAAATCCTAACCCTCTCAGCCATCCTCAAATCTCAGCCATCCTAAATCTCAGCCATCCTAAAATCCTAACCTTCTACTTGAGCCGCCCCATTGCATGGGCCCTCATTTCAGGCCTTGAGAGAGATTTCGGGCTCAGTGTGCCTTCGGCCCTGGTGACGTCCCTGGACCAAACCCTAATCCTAGGTAAGGCTCTCTCTCCGTGGGGACCCAATCCCTACGTCTGACAACACCATACGCCTTGGGACATGAAGGGTTGCATGGTCACTTGGTATGGTATCTGGAAGCTCACCATATCGTTTCCCATGCCTGTTGCAGCTGCCAGTGAGGATTCCTGAGTCTTCCCCCACCAGGCGCTCATAGAGTTGTGTGGCCTTGGAAGAACAGAGTCTGACCCTGCCCGGCACTCTCCCTTGTGCCCTGAACTCAGTCCTTCGTGGAGACCACGGAAGTGTTCTGGCTTCAGCACTTGGGGGCTCCTGGGACGTAACCCCAATCCTACCCTTAACCGGACCCTCATCCAAATCCTAAGCTGGACTTGAACCCTATCCCTTCATTTTAACCTCACCTTCACATGAGCCCTCACTTCATCTCTCGAGGGAGATCTCGAGACTGGAGTTACTTCGATCCTGGCTACGTCCCTGGTCCAAACACTAACCGTAGCTAAGTCTCTCTCCTCTTGTGGACCCAATCCCAAGGTCTGGCAACACCACGCGCCTGGGGTTCCAGAAGCGACGCAGTGTCCCTCGGCATGGTGCCGGGAACCTCACAATGTCATTCTGCAGGCCCGGCTGCAGTTGTCTGAGAGAATTCCTGAGGCCTACCCGACCAGTGGCCCATAGATTTGCGTGGCCAGGAAGCCAAAGACTGAACCTTACCAGCCCTCTCCCCTGTGCCCTCAACTTAGCCCATTCGGGTGACCACTGCCCTGCTGTGGGTTCAGTACCTGGAGCCTCTTGGGTCCTAACCCAAACCCTACCCCTAACCAGAAACCTCAACCGAATCCTAACCCGATCTTGAAACCTAATCAAACAATTGACCCCCGCTGTCTCCTGGTCCCTTACTTCATTCCTCTAGGGAGATCACGAGACTGGAGTTGCTTTGGCCCTGGCAACGTCCTGGACCGAACCCTAACCCTAGCTCAGACTCTCTCCCAATGGGGATGTAAGCAACAAACTATAAATCGTCTATGAGAAAAATTGAAAAAACCCAAAGAAAAGGAAAATATTCCATGCTCACGTATTAGAAGAACAAACATTGTTAAGATGTCAATACTACCAAAGCAGTCGACACACTCAATGCAATCCCTATCAAAATAACACGAGCTTTCTCCACAGAGCTAGAACAAACAACCCTACAATGTGTAAGGATCCAGAAAAGATACCAAAAAGTAAAGTCATGTTGAAAAAGAAAACAAAGGTGGAAACATGACTATTTTGGATTTATGGTGTATTAGAAAGCTGCATTCATCAAGACAGGACGTACAGGCACAGAAACGGAGACAGACGTCAGTGGAACAGAATATGGAACCCAGAAATATACCCTCAAACATATGGTGAGGAATCTTTGTTAACACAGAAAGAATATCGAATGGAATCAGAGTCTCTTCAGAAAATGATACTCGGAATACTGGACACTGAGAATGTTGAACCTGGACACTGTCCTTAAACCACACACACACACACACACACACACACACACACACACACCTCATAATAGATGAATTATCTAAATGTAATTCAGGAACATTCAAAATCCTGGAGGAGATAACAGGCAATGTACCTCCTTGATCCTGGCCACAGCAACTTCTCGCTTGTCATGTCTCCAGAAGCAAGGGCAATAGAAACCACAATGAACTATTGGGTCCTGAAGATAAAAAGCTTCTTCACAGAAGGGGACAAAATCAGCCAAACTAAAAGGCAACTGAATGAAATGGGAGACGATATTTGCAAGTGACATATCAGATAAAGGGTTAGTATCCAAAATCTATAAAAAACTGATCACACTCAACACCCAGAAACCAAATAATCCAGTGAAGAAATGGACAAAAGACATGAAGAGACACTTTAAGAAAGATGGCATCCAGATCGGTCACACATGAAAAGATGCTCAATCTCACTGGTCATCACTGAAATACAAATGAAACCCACAATGAGATATCCCCTCACACCTATCAGAATGGCTAAAATTAACATCTCCTGAAATGACAGATGTTGGCAAGGATGCAGGGAAAGGGAACACTTTTGCAATGCTGGTGCGAATGCAAAGCGGTGTAGCCATTCTGGACAATAGTATGGAGATTCGTCACAAAAACAAAAAATAGAACTACACTAGGACCCAGCAATTGCACTACTACGTGTTTATCCAAAAGATACACTAACGCTGACTCGAAGTGGCACGTGTACTCCAATATTTCTAGCAGCATTCTCAACAATAGCTAAGTTATGCAAAGAGCCCAAATGACCACTGACAGATGAATGGATAAAGAAGATATGGTATATGCATACAATGGACTATCACTCGGCGACCAAAAAGAATGAAATCTCGCTCTTTGCATCAACGTGGATGGAACCGGACTTTCTTAAGCTAAGCAAAATATGTCAGAGAACGACACACATCCTATGATTTCTCTCATCTGTCGAATTTAATAAAACTGAACATAGTGCAAGGAAAGCAAAAATAAGATACATACAGAGAGGGAGTCAAATGATAAGAAACTGTTAAATAGAGGGAAGAACCTCAGGGTTCCTGGAGGGTTACTGAATAGGGGTATGGGCTAAATGGGTGACGGGCATTAGGGGTGGACCTTGGGATGAGTATTGGGTATATTTTGTACTTGATGGATCACTAAATTCTACTGCTGAAACTGTATTCCTCTATAAGGTAACTAACTTGGGCTTCAATTTTAAAAAGAAGAAATATTAAAAATAAGTAAAGAAATGTACCACCAGTCAAAAGAAAAGAATATTTAAATCGGGCTCTTGAGTGGAAAGGAAAGACTAAAAGTGTTACAGACAAGAAAGGATCAGAGAAAACATCAAGAAACAATGACAAAACAACTAGTAGAATGGGACTAAATGTATACCTAGCAATAATCACTCTGACTATAAATGGACTAAATGCTCCAATCCAAAGACATTGGATAGGGCGTCAGAATGGACTAAACAAACAAACAAACAAACAAGCAACAAAAAACAATGTCTATCTAGATGCTGCCTACAAAGCCTTATTTGGACTTAAGTCTCCTGCAGATTTGTTATTTTTTAAAATTTTTTTAATGTTTATTTATTTTTGAGACAGAGAGAGACCGAGCATGAACGGGGGAGGGTCAGAGAGAGGGAGACACAGAATCTGAAACAGGCTCCAGGCTCTGAGCTGTCAACACAGAGCCCGACGCGGGGCTCGACCTCATGGACCGCGAGATCATGACCTGAGCCGAAGTCGGCCCCTTAACCGACTGAGCCACCCAGGCGCCCCAAGTCTCCTGCAGATTTGAAGTGAGGGAATGAAGAAATATTTATCATGCCAATAATGTCAAAAGAAAGCCAGTAGCCATACTTATATCATGCAAAATAAACTTTAAAACCGAGACTCTATTTTGGTACCCTTTGGGTAAATACCTAATAGTGACATTGCATGCACCCAGTATTTATAGCAGAATTATCAACAGTAGCCCAACTATGGAGAAAGCCTAAGTATCCATCAACTGAGGAAGGTGTAAAGAAGTTGTGGTGTGTGTATGTATACGTATGTATATGCATATGGACATATGTGTATGTTCATATATACATACATACGTATATACAATGAAATATAACTCAGCTTCAAGAAGAATGAAATCTTGCCATTTGCAACGATGTGGATGGAGCTCGAATGTATTATGCTACGTGAAATACGTCAATCAGAGAAAGACACATATATGATTTCACTCATGTGGAAGTTAAGAAACAAAACACATGAAAACTTAGGAAGGAGCCAGGAAAAGAGAAGTGTGGTAACAAACCACATGAGTCTCTTAATGTTAGAGAAAAAAAAAGTGAAAGTTGATGGAGGGAGATGGGTCAGCGCTGGGCTAGATGGAGGACGAGTATTAAGGAGAGCACTTGTTGTGATGAGCACTGGGTGTTGTATGTAAAGGATGAATCACCGAATTCTACTCCTAAACCCGAGAATGCACTGTATGTCAACTAAGACTTAAATTAAAATACATACATACATACATACATACAGCTATAACAAGAGATGAAGACAGACACTATCTGATACTAAAGGGGACAGCCACACAAGAAGATCCAATGATTGTAAATTTCGATGCACCCAACATGCGATCACCAAGTATACAAAACATTTAGCAACAACCGTAAAGGAACTCATTTATAATATGATGATGATAGTAGAGGACTTTAACACATCACTCACATCAATGGACAGAACCTATAAACAGAAAGTCAACAAGGAAACAATGGCTTTGAGTGACACACTGGACCAGAAGGGTTTAACAGATATATTCAGAACACTCCATACTAAAATGCCAGAGTACACATTCTTTTCAAGCATACCTGGGGCGTTCTCCAGAATTGATCACATTCTCGGTCACAAATCAGGCCTCAAGAGGTACCCAACGACAGAGAACAGACCAAGCATCTTTTCTAACCACAAAGCTAGGAAACTTGAAGTCAACCACAAAAAGAGGGCGGGGGGGGGGGGCGGGAAGGCCACAAATAAAGGGAGGTTAAGTAACATGCTTCTAAATGAATGGGTCAAACAGGAAATCAATGAGAAAATACACTGAAACAAATGAAAATTAAAATACACTGGTAAAACCCTTTGGAATGCGGCAAAAGCAGTCTATGATGGAAGTATATAGCAATACAAGCCTACCTTAAAGAGCAAGAAAACTCTCAAAGAATCCTAACTTACACCTGAAGGAATGAGAAAAAGAGCAGCAGAAGGAAGGAAATAATAGAGTTTAGGGCAGAAATAAGGAATATAGAAACCAAAAAGACACTAGACCAAATCAATGAAACCAGGGGCTGGTTCATTGAATGCAGTAATCAACTTGAAAACCTCCTAGGCATACTCTTCACAAAGAAGACAGAAAGGACCCAAATAAATGAAATCACAAATAAGAAAGGAGAAATGACAGTCAACACCACAAAAATACAATTAGAAGATAATATTATGAACAACTATAGGCAACAAATTGGACACTCTGAGAAAAATGGACAAATCCCTAGAAACACACACACTACCAAAACTGAAACAGGAAGATACCTAAAAGCTGAAAACAGAAAGATACCCCATCAGTAATTAAAAAAATCTCCCCCCAACACAAGAGTTCATGGCCAGATGGCTTCATGGATGAATTCTACCATCCATTCAAGGAAGAGGTAATAGGTATTCTCCTCGAATTATTACAAAAAATAAAAAAAGAAGGAAAACTTACAAATTCATCGTATGAGGCCATCATTACCCTGATACCAAAACGAGATGAAGCCTCCACTAAAACCGAAAACTGCAGTGGCGCCTGTGTGGGTTGGTCGGTTTACTGTCCACCTCTTAATTTTGGATGAGGACATTATCTTGTGGTACGTGGGTTCGAGTCCTACGTTGGGCCCTGCCATGACAGTGTGGGGCATGGCCAGGACTCTCTCTCTCCCTGTCTCTCTGCCCCTCCCTCACTTTTATGTACACTATCTAAGGAAAAAATAAGCATTTAAAAAGATATTTAAAAAATTTTAAATAAAACTGCAGAGCAATAGCCTGATGACTATGTATGCCGAAATTCTCATTAAAATACTTTCAAATTAAAGTCAACAATACATTGATAGAATCATTTCCCATAATCAAGTGGGATATATTCCTGGGCTGCAAGCGTGGTTCCACATTCACATATCAATCAACATGATGCACCACAGTAATAGAAGAAAGGATAAGAACAATATGATGCTTTCAACAGATGCAGGGAAACTATTTGATAAAATGTCACATCCATTCATGATAAGAACCGTCAGCAAAGTACATTGAGACTCAACCTACCTGCACATAACAAAGGTCGTCTATGAAAATCCCACAGCTCATCTCATCCTCAATGGGTAAAAATTGAAAGTTTTTCTTCCAAAGTCAGGGACAAGCTAGGAATGACCCCTCTCACCACTGTTATCCCACATAGTACGGGAAACCCTAACCACAGCACTCAGACAACTAAAAGAAATAAGAGGCATCCAAATCGGCAAGGAAGAAGTAGCACTTTCGCTGTTTGGAACTGACATGATAGGTTCTATAAAAAACATGAAAGTTTCCCTTAAAAATTGCTAGAATCGATATATGAATTCGACAGGTCACAATCTACAGAAATCAAGGAACATAGATGTATTGAATTTCTAACACAAATCATGAATTAACACAGAGAGAAAGTAAGGGATCAATCCCATTGACAGGCTCACAAATACCACAAGAAACCAGGAATAAACCTAACCAAAGAGGTGAAAGACCTGTACTCTAAAGACTATGAAACACTGATGAAATAAATGGAAGAGGACACAAAGAAATGGACATACGTTTCATGTTCATGGATGGGAAGCACAAAATACTGTTAAAATGTCTACACTCCTCAAAGCAATCTACACATATAATGAAATGAAGTGTGATAGGGATATCACACTCACAAAAACATTTGTCACAGAACAAGAACAAATAGTCTCAACATGTGTATGGAATGACAAATGTCCCCAAACAGCCAACACAAACTTGTAGAAGAAAAGCAAAGCTGGAGACATCACAATTCCAGACTTTAGGTTATATTACAAAGCTATACTGATCAGAACAGTATGATCAGTATGTCCGTACTGAACAGTACTGACAAAACAACAACAAAACATAAGAACAACAACAAACTCATACACATAGATCAATAGCATGGACACCCAGAAATAAACTCACACCTCTATGGTCAATTAATTCTCAACAAAGCAGGAAAGAACATCCAATGGAAAAAAAAAGATAGTCTTGGGACACATGGGTGGCCCAGTCACGAAAGCGTGTGATGGTGGGTTCAGCTCAGGTCATGATCTCAGGGCAGTGCAGAGCATGCGTGGGATTCTCTCTCTCCATGTGTCTCTGCCCCTCTTCTGCATGCTCGCTCTCTCTCTCTCTCTCAAAAATAAATACATAAATTTAAAAAAAGGCTCCTCAATATATGGTTTTGGAAAAACTTGACTGCAATCTGCAAAACAAAACAAAAACAACGGACCACTGTCTTACAACATACACAAAAATAAATCCAACATGGACAAAGACCTCTATGTGAAACCTGAAACCATAAAAATCCCAGAGGATAACACGGGTAGTATCTTACTTGACATTGCCTGTACAAACGTCTTTGTAGATCTATCTCTAGAGGTAAGGGAAACACAAGCAAAAATAATGAGACTTTATAAAAATAAAACCTTCCGTCACCAAGGAAAAAATCAACAAAACGAAAACATCAACAGAATGATATCTGCAAACGACATAGGATACAGGGTTAGTGTCCAAAATATATACAGTTATACAGCACCCAAAAGATGAGAAATCTGATTAAAAATGGGCAGAAGACACGAGTGGACATTTCCCGAAGGAAGACATATACATGGCCAAGAGACACATGAAAAAATGCTCAACAATACTGATCTTCAGGGAGATACAATTCGAAAGTACAATGAGAGAACACATCACATCTGTCACAATGACTAAAATCAATGAAGGATGACACAGCAGGTGTTGCCAAGGATGTGGGGAAAGAATAACCCTCTTGCACTGTGGGTAGGAATGCAAACTGGTGCAGCCACTCTGGAAAACCACATGGAGATGTCAAATACAAAACAAAACTGGAAATAGAAGTACCTTACAATCCAGCAACTTCACTACAAGGTATTTCCACAAAGAATACAAAATCTTCAAAGGGATACATGCACCGTGATGTTTACAGCAGCGTTTTCTACAAAAGCCAAATGACAGAAACTATCCAAGCACCCATCAACTGATGAATAAATTGAGATGTGGTCTATGGAATGTAATATGATTTAGCCGTAAAAACGTGAAATCTTGCCATTTGCCACGAGGTGGATGGAGAGAGAGAATGTTATGCTGGGTGAAATAAGCCTGTCGGAGAAAGACAAATACCCAATGATTTCACTAACACATGGCAAGAAAACAAAACAAAGGGGCGGGGGGAGGAGACAAACGGACTTTTAACTAGGAAACAAACTGAGGCGTTCCACAGCGAGGTGAGGGAATGGGTGAAACAGCTGATGGGGATTCAGAAGTGCACCTGGGATGAGCACCGGGTGACGTGTGGAAGTGTTGCTCTATATTGGACACCTGAAACTACTATTACACTGTGTCTTCACTCAGTGGAATTTAAATTAAACGATAACATAAGGTTAATGAGACTTACCTACCGGGTTTTCGGTAGTGTTCAATCATTTCACTAGGTTGGAAAAATAACCATGAAATTTTTTAAAAAGCATGTATGATGTGTGGGACAGTTTGAGCCCTTACCTTGGTCTCTGGGTCCAGCAGGACTTGGAACATGAGTCTCAGCTCCTTCTTCTAGAAGGTCGTGAGACGAGCATTGTATGGATCCACGTCCTAATTGAATGCAGCTCCCGTGCTTCTGAATTTCTGTTAGGGTTCCTTCCCGGAAACAAGCCTGGATCTGGAACAAACCATCGACTGCATCTATGAGGTGATGTCGTGGGACCCCGCAATCCACAAGTCCTTTAGCAAAATACGTCTTGTGCAAACACTGTCCGGGAAGGGGTGGAATGAAACACGGGAACAGCCCAGAAAATGCAAAGGCCTGTGCAGCTCAGCGACCAGCTTGACCAGGGAAGCCACCCAGCGCCCCCTCCTCAGCACTCATTACAGCAAGGCAGCTTCTCTCTGGCGACTCAGGAGATGCCAAGTTGCTGCTAAGCTCCCAAGGTCTCCCCTGGGGCGGGTGGCAGAACCTGCTGGAAATGCAGCTCTGCTCTCTGTACTCAGGCACCAGCAGAGGCCTGAGTCCTCTGAGAGCAATCGAAGCCCTTCCTGCTCTGAGGTGCCCTGGGTCAGAAAAGCAGATGGTGCGCCCTCTGCTGGCTATCACTGCCCAGCAGAGGAACCCGCCCCTCGGGGGTCTGTGGTGCTTGAGCTCTCTCTGCTGGCCACCATGGGAATTCCTTCAATGTGGAAGGCCCTGGTTGCTCAGCTGAGAGACCGAAGGTGCTCTGGGCAACTAAGCCTGTTCTCCTCGTTGGGAAGGTCTTAGTGACAGGGCCTGGACACAAAATCTTTTCCTTCTCTTTCTTGTGAGTGAAGAATGAAACCGAATTTATTAACGTAACGACATCATTGGTAATGTTTTAAGCAATATTCACAGAAAAATAAGACCACCGATTTACACATGCTGAACAAGAGGTAATGTTGTTTACCACCAAAATACTTAGGTTAGATAAAGAATGGACACCTTTGAGAGAGAGAGATACCGGCGTCCAGCGATGGAGTGAATGAGTCCTAGGGATACAAGGGACAGCCAATGGAATGGAGTCAATCCTGTAACAATATTGTTGCATGCTTTCACAGGATAGCTACACTTGTGGTTGAGTACAACATAATGTAGAGACATATGGAATGACTACAATGTATGCCTAAAACTAACACAACGAATGTGTGAACAATATTTCAATTAAAAATAGACATCCTTTACACTATCTTTAATTTCTTCTTCTTTGCCACTAAACTATCTTTCCTGGGGCGCTTGGGTGGCTTAGTCGGTGAAGCGTCCGACTTTGAGTCAAGTCAGGATTTGGCAGTCCATGAGATTGAGCCCCGCATCAGCCTCTGTCCTGAGAGCTCAGAGCCTCGAGCCTGCCTCATATTCGGTGTCTCCCACTCTATCCCCCTCCCCAGCTCGGGTTCTCTCAAAAAAAGAAACATTAAAAATGAAAAATCATTCCTCATTGAGAATCTGCGAATTTCCATTCATACCAGATTCTCTAACATCACCTTCTTGGTGTTGAAAGCTTATCTGAAAAGTCACGAATAATATCTTTGATGACACATATGTGACAACGTCAGAATGCAACTTACAGGGAGCTACACATCAGTTGTGAATTTACAGTGTGTATCCTTGGCTAATATTTACACTGAAATGTGCTTTAGGGATACGGATGGATGAAATAATGTCCATCCGTCATATAGGTCAATTGCCTATAGGACTATTATGCCTTCAATTACTGATTGCCATCTCTTCAGAACTAAAAGAAAGCTGGGTCAAGAAAACGTCTTTGAATTTCATGTAAGAGAAGACTAGGGTGTTTGAAAGGGTCCACCTACCTTCTGGATTCCTCAGATTGGTTGTGGAGAGGAGGATAGCAACCTATGATTTGGATGCACACCGCTAGTCCCAGAGGGAGGATGTGTACCTTATTGTCAAATATAGATATATATATATATATTTTACCAATATTACTAGTCCACCTCTGCCAGGTCCAGACTGCATGACCTGGGGGCAACGCAATACCTGATGCCTGGGTTCAGAACTTGAGGAAGGCAGGCTGGCGGGGGAGGGGGGAAATCCAACAGAGCCTGGGGCAGTGAGGGAGATGGCCCTGGGACACCTCCCCACAGGGCAGGCTATGGAGTTTACCTGCCAAAGAGTGGCACACTCTCCCTCAAGACATCCCTCTCCATGACAGAACGTGAGGCTGAACCTCACAATTCTAGAAGAAGTGAGGGCTACCCATCTTTTCAATTCCAATGGCCTCTGCAGAACTTGGACCCAGGGATGTTGGAGTCTTGGGGCCATGGAACCCTGATTCCCATGATAGAAGCCCTTTGTGCCCCAGCACTCAGAGCCACTTCCTACATCCCCTCTCCCCTGGCCCATCTAACCGTGTCCACATACCCGGACCAGGTCTCTACTTTCCTTCTTGTACTTCCTCTTTGTCTCTGTTTCTCTCTAACCACATCTCTCTCTATTTCTTCCTTTCACTCTCTAGGGAGTGGTGTATTATATGGTGCTCAACTTTGTTCTTATACATGGGAATATCCAATTTTCCTAGCACCAGTTATTCAAAAGACTACTCTTCTCCACTGTGTATTATTGACTCCGTTGTCGAATACTAGGTGACTGCAATGCATGGGTTTAGTTTGGGCTCTCAATTTCTGTTCCATTGTCTTGTGTGTGTGCTTATGCCAGTGACATCATTGATTTCTTTGTGTTAGAATGACGCTTGAAATCCAGAAGGGGGATGCTTCCTGTTTTGTTCTGTCTTGCGTTGGCTACATGGGGTCTTTTTGTGGTTCCAAATAAATTTTTGGTTATGATTTTCTAATTGCATAAATATTGCATCGGAGTCTTGATAGAGATTGCACTGAATCTCTAGATGGCTTTGGGTAATATGGACATTGTACTGTATTAATTCCTCCGAAAGTTGGACATGGGATGGCTTTTCACTGACTTGTGTGTTCTCCCCTTTCTTTCACCCAAATTGAATTTCTTCCATTCTTGCACACAGGTTTTATAGTTTTCTGTAGAGAGAGTTTCATTTCCTTGGTTAAATGTATTGCTTTAATTTTTATTGTTTTTGATGCTATTGTAAATGGGATTGTTTTCTTTACTTCTTAGATAATTGGGTTAGTGTATCGGAATGATACAGAATTTGATATGGTGACTTTCTAGTTTAAAACTTCACTGCATTTCTTGGTTAGATATTAACAGGTTCTTTTACATTAAACTTTTTATTTTAGCGCTTTACCTAGTTAAAAAAAAAAAAAACATGTTTGGGACGCCTGGGTGGCGCAGTCGGTTAAGCGTCCGACCTCAGCCAGGTCACGATCTCGCGGTCCGTGAGTTCGAGCCCCGCGTCGGGCTCTGGGCTGATGGCTCAGAGCCTGGAGCCTGCTCCGATTCTGTGTCTCCCTCTCTCTCTGCCCCTCCCCCGTTCATGCTCTGTCTCTCTCTGTCCCAAAAATAAATAAAAAACGTTAAAAAAAATAAAAGAAACATGTTATTTGGGAATATTGATACACTACGTTATATTAGTTTCAGATGAACAACCTAGTCATTGCACAAATGTATACAATCTGGTACGCTAACACAGGTGTAGCTATCATCTGTCACCATGCATCCCTACTCCAGTACCATTCTCTATGTCCCCTATGCTATATCTTCTATCTGTGATTCATTAATTGCATAACCAGAAGCCTGCATCACCCAATACCCTTCACATATCTAGGGCATCCTTGTCTTGTGCCTGATCTTAGTGGAAAATCTTTCACAATTTCACTGCTGAGTATGACATTAGCTGTGGGCTTCACATACGTGGCCTTTGTTATGTTGAGATTTGACCCTTCTGCACAGAATTTTACAGATTTTTACCACAAATAGACACCAAATTTTCTAAGAACGCTTTTTCTGTGTCTACTGACATCATCACATGAGTTTTCTTTTTTCTTTTTAACATGTATTTATTTAGTTTAGTTTAAATGTATTTATGTATTTCTTTAGTATTCATTTTTTCAAGTTTTTATTTGAATTCCAGTTGGATAACATACAGTGTAATGTTAGCTTCAGGTAAAGAAGATGGTCATCATTCACTTACATGCAACACCCAGGGATCCTCACTACTCGTGCCCTCCATACCCCATCACCCATTTTAAGCATCCCCCTACGCCACCTCCCTGGCGACGTCCCTGGACTGAATCCTAACCCTAGCTAAGGCTCTCTCCCCATGGGGACCCAATTCCAACGTCTGACAACACCACGCGCGTGGGGTCCAGAAGCGGTGCAGGCTGACTCGGCATGGAACATGGAAGCGCACCATGATGTTTCACGGTCCTAGCTTCAGCTGCCCGAGAGGATTGTGGAGTACTCCTCAACCAGGGGCCGATCGAAGTTTGTGGCCTTGGCAGCCAAAGACGGATCCTGACCGTCACCGTCCCATGTGCCCTCAACTCAGCCTTTCGGGGAGACCACTGTCATGCTGTGGGTTCGGGGCCTGGAGCCACCTGGGACCTAACCCTAACCGTACCCCGAACTGGGACCCTCCACCGAAACCTAAGCCTGCCTCGATCCCTAACACTGCAATGGAGCCGCCTTCTGGCATGGGCCCTCACTTCAGCCCTCGAGGGAGATCACGAGACCAAAGTCACTTCGGCCCTGGCGACGTCCATGGTTCAAACCCTAACCCTAGCTAAGGCTCTCTCCCCATGAGGACCCAATTCCAACGTCTGACAACACCACGCAACTGGGTTCCAAAAGCAGTGCAGGCTGATTCGGCATGAAACCCGGAAGCTCACCATATCATTTCCCAGGCTCGCTGCAGCTGCCCTAGAGGATTCCGGAGGCCTCCTCGACCAGGGGCTGATCGACGCCTGTGGCTTTGGCAGCCAAAGAGGGATCCTGACTGGCACCGTCCCTTGTGCCCTCAACACAGCCCTTCGGGGAGACCACTGCCCTGCTGTGGGTTCGGCGCCTGGAGCCCCCTGGGACCTAACCCTAAACCTACCCCTATCCCAAACCGGGAACCTCCAATGAAACCTAAGCCTGCCTCGATCCCTAACCCTGCAATTGAGCTGACTTCTGGCATGGGCCCTCAATTCAGCCCTTGAGGGAGATCATGAGAACAGAGTCACTTCGGCCCTGGCGACATCCCTGGTTCGAACCCTAACCATAGCTAAGACTCTCTCCCCATGGGGACCCAATTCCAATGTCTGACAACTCCGCGTGCCTGGGGTCCAGAAGCGGTGCAGGACGACTCGGCAAGGAACCTGGAAGCTCACCATGTCGTTTCCCAGGCCCGGCTGCAGCTGCCCGAGAGGATTCCGAAGGCCTCCTCGACCAGTGGCTGATCGACGTGTGTGGCCTTTGCAGACAAAGCCACACCCTGACAGGCACCGTCCCTTGTGCCCTCATCTCAGCCCTTGGGGAGACTACTGCCCTGTTGTGGGTTCGGCGTCTGGAGCCACCTGGGAGCTAACCCTAACCCTAACCATACCCCGAACCGTTACCCTCCACCAAAACCTAAGCCTCCCTCGATCCCTAATCCTGCATTTGAGCCGCCTTCTGGCATGGGCCCTCACTTCAGCCCTGGAGGGAGATCAGGAGACCGGAGTCGCTTCGGCCCTGAGGACGTCCCTGGACCGAACCCTAACCCTATCTAAGGCTCTCTCCTCATGGGGACCCAATTCCAACGTCTGACAGCATCACGCGCCTGAGGTCCAGGAGCGGTGCAGGCTGACTCGGCAAGGAACCTGGAAACTCACTATGTCGTTTCCCAGGCCCGGCTGCAGCTCCCGAGAGGATTCCGGAGGCCTCCTCGACCAGGGGATTATCAACGTGTGTGGCCTTGGCAGCCAAAGAGGGATCCTGACCGGCACTGTCCCTTGTGCCCTCAACTCAGCCCTTCGGGGAGACCACTGCCCTGCTGTGGGTTCGGCGCCTGGAACATCCTGTGTCCTAACACTAACCTGAAGCCTACCCGAACCGGGACCCTCCACCGAAACGTAAGCCTGCCTCGATCCCTAATCCTGCATTTGAGCCACCTTCTGGCATGGGCCCTCATTTCACCCCTCCAGAGAGACCACAAGACGGGAGTCGCTACAGCCCTGGTGACGTCCATGGACCGAACCCTAACCCTAGCTAAGGCTCTCTCCCCATGGGGACCCAATTCCAATGTCTGAAAATACCACGCGCCTGGGGTCCAGAAGCGGTGCAGGCTGACTCGGCAAGGAACCTGGAAGCTCACCATGTCGTTACCCACGCCCGGCTGCACCTGCCCGAGAGGATTCCGGAGGTTTCCTCGACCAGGGGCCGATCGAAGTTTGTGGCCGTGGCAGCCCAAGACGGATCCTGGCCGGCACCGTCCCTTGTGCCCTCAACTCAGCCCTTCCGGGAGACCACTGCCCTGGTGTGTGTTTGGTGCCCGGAGCCTCATGGGACGTAATCCTAACCCTAACTGTATCCCGAACCGGGACCCCCCACCGAAAGTTAAGCCTGCCTCGATCCCTAACCCTGCAATTGAGCATCCTCCTCGCCCGGGGCTGTCACTTACCATGGCTCATCATGGCTGATCCTCTCCGGGCCTCCTCGCCAGGGGCTGGTCGCCTCGGGCCTCTCGTCCGGGGCTGTCACTTACCATGGCTCATCATGGCTGATCCTCTCCGGGCCTCCTCGCAAGGGGCTGCTCGCCTCGGGCCTCCTCATCCGGGGCTGTCACTTAACATGGCTCATCATGCCTGAAGCCTCTCCCTGTACCTGAATGTAGCCTCCAGACCATGGGGTCTCAGCTAGGAAACTTCCGCGAAAGTTTCAAGTAGTGGGAGACACAGAATCCCAAGCAGACCCTCCAGGGGCTGTGCAGCGAACACAAAATCCCAAGCAAGACATATGCCTGAATCCTAAAAGCCAACAAACCTTGTGGTCTCAGGTCCGAAACTCCCGTGTTAGGACCAAGGAATGCCAGACACAGAATCCCAAACACCAGCTACAAGCTGCGGCCTCCAGGCCCTGAGTCAAGTACCATGGCTCACCATGGCTGAAGCCGCTCCCTGTACCTGAGAGAAAGGGGTCACAAAATACTAAACAGCCTCCAGAACCTGGGGTCTCAGCTTAGAATCTCCCGGAAACGGTCCGAGAAATCAGAGACACAGAAACCAAGCAGCCCATGCAGGGATGGGCAGCCAGCACAAAATCCCAAGGGAGACATAAGCTAGACACAAAAAACCCTGTGGTCTGAGCTCAGAAATTCCCGAGATAGGTCAGATGGATGCCAGACACACAGTCCCAATCAGCTACTGTTAGACCCGGCTTCGAGGCCGGAAGTCAATTACCATGCCTTTCCACGGCAGAGGCCGCTCCCTGTAACTGAGAGAATGGGGTCACACAATCACAAACACCCGCCAGGCTCTGGGTTCCCTGCTCAGAAAATCCAGGGGAAGTCGGAGGGATAGGATGTACAAAATGGGTACTGCTCCGGCTCGCCCAGGGCCTCCACGCCCGGGGCTGTATCTTACCATGGCTCATGAGGGCTGAAGCCTCTCCCTGTACCCGACAGAAACGGGTCAGTGTTTCCCACACAGCCTCCAGACCATGGGGTCTCAGCTCAGAAACTTACAGGGAAGGCTGGAGAAATGGGAGACACAGAATCCCAAGCAGCCCCTCCAGGGGGTATGCAGCGAGAACAAAATCCCAAGGAGACATATGCCTGAATCCTGAAAGCCAACAAACACTTCCTCTCCACTCCGATACTCCCGGGACAGGACCGAGGGATGCGAGACCCAGAATCCCAAAAAACCTGCTACGAGCCCCGGCCTCCAGACCCTGAATCATTACGATGGCTCACCATGGCTGGAGCCTGAGAGAAGGCGGTCACCCTGTACCTGAGAGAAAGGGGTCACAGACCCGAAACAGCCTCCAGACACTGGGGTCTCAGCACAGAAACTCCTCGGAAAGTTCCGAAGGATTGGAGACACAGAAAGGGAAGTGCCCGCTCGCCCCGCGCCTCCAGGCCCGGGGCTGCTCGCCCCGCGCCTCCAGGCCCGGGGCTGCTCGCCCCGGGCCTCCAGGCCCGGGGCTGCTCGCCCGGGCCTCCTCGCCCGGGGCTGCTCGCCCCGGGCCTCCTCGCCCGGGGCTGCTCGCCCCGGGTCTCCTCGCCCGGGGCTGCTCGCCCCGGGCCTCCAGGCCCGGGGCTGCTCGCCCAGGGCCTCCTCGCCCGGGGCTGCTCGCCCCGGGCCTCCACGCCCGGGGCTGCTCGCCCCGGGCCTCCAGGCCCGGGGCTGCTCGCCCCGGGCCTCCACGCCCGGGGCTGCTCGCCCCGGGCCTCCACGCCCGGGGCTGCTCGCCCCGGGCCTCCACGCCCGGGGCTGTTCGCCCCGGGCCTCCTCGCCCGGGGCTGCTCGCCCCGGGCCTCCACGCCCGGGGCTGCTCGCCATGGCTCACTATGACTGAAGCCGTTCCTGTACCTTAGAGAAGGGGTCACACAAACACAAACACCCTCCAGGCCCTGGGTTCCCTGCTCAGAAAATCCCGGGCAAGTTCCAAGGGATCGGATTCGCCAAATGGGTAGTGCTCCTGGTCGACCCGGGCCTCCACTCCCGGGGCTCTATCTTTCCATGGCGCATCAGGGCTGAAGCCTCTCCCTGTCAGTGACAGAAACGGGCCAGTGTTTCCCACACAGAGTCCAGACCTTGGGGTCTCAGCTCAGAAACTTACGGGGAAGGATAGAAAAGTGGGAGACACAGAATTCCAAGCAGCCCTACCAGGGACTATACTACAAGCCTAAAATCCCAAGGAGACATATGCCTGAATCCTGAAAAGCCAACAACCCTTCCTCTCAACTTCGGTACTCCCGGGTCAGGACCGAGGGATGCGTGACCCAGAATCCCAAACACGTGCTACGAGCCCCGGCCTCCAGGCCCTGAGTCACTACGATGGCTCACCATGGTTGGAGCCTGAGAGAAGGCAGTCACCCTGTACCTGAGAGAAAGAGGTCACAGAACCCGAAACAGCCTCCAGACACTGGGGTATCAGCTCAGAAACTCCCCGGAAAGTTCCGAGGGATTGGAGACACAGAATTGGAAGTGCCACGCTCGCCCCGTGCCTCCAGGCCCGGGGCTGCTCGCCCCGGGCCTCCACGAACGGGGCTGCTCGCCCCGGGCCTCAACGCCCGGGACTCCTCGCCCCTGGCCTCCACGCCCGGAGCTGCTCGCCCTGGCTCAATATGACTGAAGCCGTTCCTGTACCTGAGAGAAGGGGTCACACAAACACAAACACCCTCCAGGCCCTGGGTTCCCTGCTCAGAAAATCCCGGGCAAGTTCCGAGGGATCGGATACGCCAAATGGGTAGTGCTCCTGGTCGACCCGGGCCTCCACGCCTGGGGCTGTATCTTACCATGGCGCATCAGGGCAGAAGCCTCTCCCTGTCAGTGACAGAAACGGGCCAGTGTTTCCCACACAGAGTCCAGACCTTTGGGTCTCAGCTCAGAAACTTACTGGGAAGGATGGTGAAGTGGGAGACACAGAATTCCAAGCAGCCCTACCAGGGACTATACTACAAGCCTAAAATCCCAAGGAGACATATGCCTGAATCCTGAAAAGCCAACAACCCTTCCTCTCCACTCCGGTACTCCCGGGTCAGGACCGAGGGATGCGAGACCCAGAATCCCAAACACCTGCTAAGAGCCCCGGCCTCCAGGCCCTGAGTCATTACGATGGCTCACCATGGCTGGAGCCTGAGAGAAGGCAGTCACCCTGTACCTGAGAGAAAGGGGTCACAGAACCCGAAACAGCCTCCAGACACTGGGGTCTCAGCTCAGAAACTCCCCGGAAAGTTCCGAGGGATTGGAGACACAGAATGAGAAGTGCCCCGCTCGCCCCGGGCCTCCACGCCCGGGGCTACTCGCCATGGCTCACGAGGACTGAAGCCATTCCTGTACCTGAGAGAAGGGGTCACACAAACACAAACACCCTCCAGGCCCTGGGTTCCCTGCTCAGAAAATCCCGGGCAAGTTCCGAGGGATCGGATTCGCCAAGTGGGTAGTGCTCCTGGTCGACCCGGGCCTCCACGCCCGGGGCTCTATCTTTCCATGGCGCATCAGGGCTGAAGCCTCTCCCTGTCAGTGACAGAAACGGGCCAGTGTTTCCCACACAGAGTCCAGACCTTGGGGTCTCAGCTCAGAAACTTACGGGGAAGGATGGAGAAGTGGGAGACACAGAATTCCAAGCAGCCCTACCAGGGACTTTACTACAAGCCTAAAATCCCAAGGAGACATATGCCTGAATCCTGAAAAGCCAACAACCCTTCCTCTCCACTCCGGTACTTCCAGGTCAGGACCGAGGGATGCGAGACCCAGAATCCCAAACACCTGCTACGAGCCCCGGCCTCCAGGCCCAGAGTCATTACGATGGCTCACCATGGTTGGAGCCTGAGAGAAGGCAGTCACCCTGTACCTGAGAGAAAGAAGTCACAGAACCCGAAACAGCCTCCAGACACTGGGGTCCCAGCTCAGAAACTCCCCGGAAAGTTCCGAGGGATTGGAGACACAGAATGGGAAGTGCCCCGCTCGCCCCGGGCCTCCAGGCCCGGGGCTGCTCGCCCCGGGCCTCCAGGCCCGGGGCTGCTCGCCCCGGGCCTCCACGCCCGGGGCTGCTCGCCCCGGGCCTCCAGGCCCGGGGCTGCTCGCCCCGGGCCTCCACGCCCGGGGCTGCTCGCCCCGGGCCTCCACGCCCGGGGCTGCTCGCCCCGGGCCTCCACGCCCGGGGCTGCTCGCCCCGGGCCTCCACGCCCGGGGCTGCTCGCCCCGGGCCTCCACGCCCGGGGCTGCGCGCCATGGCTCACTATGACTGAAGCCGTTCCTGTACCTGAGAAAAGGGGTCACACAAACACAAACACCCTCCCGGCCCTGGGTTCCCTGCTCAGAAAATCCCGGGCAAGTTCCGAGGGATCGGATATGCCAAATGGGTAGTGCTCCTGGTCGACCCGGGCCTCCACGCCCGGGGCTCTATCTTTCCATGGCGCATCAGGGCTGAAGCCTCTCCCTGTCAGTGACAGAAACGGGCCAGTGTTTCCCACACAGAGTCCAGACCTTGGGGTCTCAGCTCAGAAACTTACGGGGAAGGATGGAGAAGTGGGAGACACAGAATTCCAAGCAGCCCTACCAGGGACTATACTACAAGCCTAAAATCCCAAGGAGACATATGCCTGAATCCTGAAAAGCCAACAACCCTTCCTCTCCACTCCGGTACTCCCGGGTCAGGACCGAGGGATGCGAGACCCAGAATCCCAAACATCTGCTACGAGCCCCGGCCTCCAGGCCCTGAGTCATTTCGATGGCTCACCATGGCTGGAGCCTGAGAGAAGGCAGTCACCCTGTACCTGAGAGAAAGGGGTCACAGAACCCGAAACAGCCTCCAGACACTGGGGTCTCAGCTCAGAAACTCCCCGGAAAGTTCCGAGGGATTGGAGACACAGAATGGGAAGTGCCCCGCTCGCCCCGGGCCTCCACGCCCGGGGCTACTCGCCATGGCTCACGAGGACTGAAGCCATTCCTGTACCTGAGAGAAGGGGTCACACAAACAGAAACACCCTCCAGGCCCTGGGTTCCCTGCTCAGAAAATCCCGGGCAAGTTCCGAGGGATCGGATATGCCAAATGGGTAGTGCTCCTGGTCGACCCGGGCCTCCACGCCCGGGGCTCTATCTTACCATGGCGCATCAGGGCTGAAGCCTCTCCCTGTCAGTGACAGAAACGGGCCAGTGTTTCCCACACAGAGTCCAGACCTTGGGGTCTCAGCTAAGAAACTTACGGGGAATAATGGAGAAGTGGGAGACACAGAATTCCAAGTAGCCCTACCAGGGACTATACTACAAGCCTAAAATCCCAAGGAGACATATGCCTGAATCCTGAAAAGCCAACAACCCATCCTCTCCACTCCGGTACTCCCGGGTCAGGACCGAGGGATGCGAAACCCAGAATCCCAAACACCTGCTACGAGCCCCGGCCTCCAGGCCCTGAGTCATTACGATGGCTCACCATGGCTGGAGCCTGAGAGAAGGCAGTCACCCTGTACCTGAGAGAAAGGGGTCACAGAACCCGAAACAGCCTCCAGACACTGGGGTCTCAGCTCAGAAACTCCCCGGAAAGTTCCGAGGGATTGGAGACACAGAATGGGAAGTGCCCCGCTCCTCCAGGCCCGGGGCTGCTCGCCCCGGGCCTCCAGGCCCGGGGCTGCTCGCCCCGGGCCTCCACGCCCGGGGCTGCTCGCCCCGGGCCTCCACGCCCGGGGCTGCTCGCCCCGGGCCTCCAGGCCCGGGGCTGCTCGCCCGGGCCTCCAGGCCCGGGGCTGCTCGCCCCGGGCCTCCACGCCCGGGGCTGCTCGCCCCGGGCCTCCACGCCCGGGGCTGCTCACCATGGCTCACTATGACCGAAGCCGTTCCTGTACCTTAGAAAAGGGGTCACACAAACACAAACACCCTCCAGGCCCTGGGTTCCCTGCTCAGAAAATCCCGGGCAAGTTCCGAGGGATCGGATTCGCCAAATGGGTAGTGCTCCTGGTCGACCTGGGCCTCCACGCCCGGGACTCTATCTTTCCATGGCGCATCAGGGCTGAAGCCTCTCCCTGTCAGTGACAGAAACGGGCCAGTGTTTCCCACACAGAGTCCAGACCTTGGGGTCTCAGCTAAGAAACTTACGGGGAAGGATGGAGAAGTGGGAGACACAGAATTCCAAGCAGCCCTACCAGGGACTACACTACAAGCCTAAAATCCCAAGGAGACATATGCCTGAATCCTGAAAAGCCAACAACCCTTCCTCTCCACTCCGGTACTCCCGGGTCAGGACCGATGGATGCGAGACCCAGAATCCCAAACACCTGCTACGAGCCCCGGCCTCCAGGCCCTGAGTCATTACGATGGCTCACCATGGCTGGAGCCTGAGAGAAGGCAGTCACCCTGTACCTGAGAGAAAGGGGTCACAGAACCCGAAACAGCCTCCAGACACTGGGGTCTCAGCTCAGAAACTCACCGGAAAGTTCCGAGGGATTGGAGACACAGAATGGGAAGTGCCCCGCTCGCCCCGGGCCTCCACGCCCGGGGCTACTCGCCATGGCTCACGAGGACTGAAGCCATTCCTGTACCTGAGAGAAGGGGTCACACAAACACAAACACCCTCCAGGCCCTGGGTTCCCTGCTCAGAAAATCCCGGGCAAGTTCCGAGGGATCGGATATGCCAAATGGGTAGTGCTCCTGGTCGACCCGGGCCTCCACGCCCGGGGCTCTATGTTACCATGGCGCATCAGGGCTGAAGCCTCTCCCTGTCAGTGACAGAAACGGGCCAGTGTTTCCCACACAGAGTCCAGACCTTGGGGTCTCAGCTAAGAAACTTACGGGGAATAATGGAGAAGTGGGAGACACAGAATTCCAAGTAGCCCTACCAGGGACTATACTACAAGCCTAAAATCCCAAGGAGACATATGCCTGAATCCTGAAAAGCCAACAACCCATCGTCTCCACTCCGGTACTCCCGGGTCAAGACCGATGGATGCGAAACCCAGAATCCCAAACACCTGCTAGGAGCCCCGGCCTCCAGGCCCTGAGTCATTACGATGGCTCACCATGGCTGGAGCCTGAGAGAAGGCAATCACCCTGTACCTGAGAGAAAGGGGTCACAGAACCCGAAACAGCCTCCAGACACTGGGGTCTCAGCTCAGAAACTCCCCGGAAAGTTCCGAGGGATTGGAGACACAGAATGGGAAGTGCCCCGCTCCTCCAGGCCCGGGGCTGGTCGCCCCGGGCCTCCAGGCCCGGGGCTGCTCGCCGCGGGCCTCCAGGCCCGGGGCTGCTCGCCGCGGGCCTCCAGGCCCGGGGCTGCTCGCCGCGGGCCTCCAGGCCCGGGGCTGCTCGCCGCGGGCCTCCAGGCCCGGGGCTGCTCGCCGCGGGCCTCCAGGCCCGGGGCTGCTCGCCGCGGGCCTCCACGCCCGGGGCTGCTCGCCCCGGGCCTCCACGCCCGGGGCTGCTGGCCATGGCTCACGAGGACTGAAGCCATTCCTGTACCTGAGAGAAGGGGTCACACAAACACAAACACCCTCCAGGCCCTGGGTTCCCTGCTCAGAAAATCCCGGGCAAGTTCCGAGGGATCGGATATGCCAAATGGGTAGTGCTCCTGGTCGACCCGGGCCTCCACGCCCGGGGCTCTATGTTACCATGGCGCATCAGGGCTGAAGCCTCTCCCTGTCAGTGACAGAAACGGGCCAGTGTTTCCCACACAGAGTCCAGACCTTGGGGTCTCAGCTAAGAAACTTACGGGGAATAATGGAGAAGTGGGAGACACAGAATTCCAAGTAGCCCTACCAGGGACTATACTACAAGCCTAAAATCCCAAGGAGACATATGCCTGAATCCTGAAAAGCCAACAACCCATCGTCTCCACTCCGGTACTCCCGGGTCAAGACCGATGGATGCGAAACCCAGATCCCAAACACCTGCTAGGAGCCCCGGCCTCCAGGCCCTGAGTCATTACGATGGCTCACCATGGCTGGAGCCTGAGAGAAGGCAATCACCCTGTACCTGAGAGAAAGGGGTCACAGAACCCGAAACAGCCTCCAGACACTGGGGTCTCAGCTCAGAAACTCCCCGGAAAGTTCCGAGGGATTGGAGACACAGAATGGGAAGTGCCCCGCTCCTCCAGGCCCGGGGCTGCTTGCCCCGGGCCTCCAGGCCCGGGGCTGCTCGCCCCGGGCCTCCAGGCCCGGGGCTGCTCGCCGCGGGCCTCCAGGCCCGGGGCTGCTCGCCGCGGGCCTCCACGCCCGCGGCTGCTCGCCCCGGGCCTCCAGGCCTCCCAGTTACTCCACCTCCCAGTTACACTTA
Organism: Prionailurus viverrinus; assembly: GCF_022837055.1. Classification (NCBI taxonomy): domain Eukaryota; kingdom Metazoa; phylum Chordata; class Mammalia; order Carnivora; family Felidae; genus Prionailurus; species Prionailurus viverrinus. The sequence goes on along the minus strand of NW_025927634.1, from coordinate 149,241 downwards.
ACTGGAGATAGGGTGCTAGAAAGATCGTTGGTCAGCGCCCCTTCCACCTTGAGACAATGTTGAAGGCTGTTTCTTTTGTTTCACATAAATAACGTGAACAACAGCATGAATTGGAGTCTGTATGTCCTGATGAGCTTTCTTGTATTGGCTTTTGGATAAATGCTCAGACTAAATATGCTTTGATGAAAGAAAGCAGACATTTTTTCCTCTGTTTACAGGTCCCTTTATTCTTATTTTTTTTGTATTGTGAACTATAGTACTCAGTAAAGTAAATCCTTGTGAAATTTCACTCCTCTAATGTTATTTTATTAGTGTAACTCTGACACTTTGCACTCAATCCACATAGCGTTAACATTTCCCTTCCTCATTACTATAGTATTAGTCTCCTCAAGGTCGTTTCTTTTCATGAATAATCCCTTGTCAGATACATAAGGCAGATGATATATACAGTACAGCACTTGAAAAATCCCACACATGCCTTGTAGAAAAGGACAGTGTGCTGTTCATGCTGACATTTACAGACATTATCTTAACTAAGCCATTCATATTTTAATTTTTAATCTGTGATGAATTGTCGTTTCCCATGATGTGTATTAGGAAACCCTTCTTTTAGTGTTGATTTCCAATGAATTGAGCCCTGACCTGTCCACAGTTGGCTGATTAAAAAGTATCCAAACAAAGCCTTCTGGTGCCTTCCTCAAGGCTCCCCTGAGTCCCAAGGGGTCACCTCTGTCATGTGGAAAGCCCTCTGTTTCTGTTAAGGGACCTGATTGTAGAAAGCAGTGCAAGATGTTGGAGGAAGGCACGGAGGTGTTTTGTTTTGTTTTGTTTTGTTTTGTTTTGTATGTTTTTATTTCCATGCAGTCTATGCAAACCGGAAAAAACCTCCATCCCTTCTTTGGTCTCTATCAAATGCAGAACCTGGTGCAGCTTCTGTGAGAAACAAGAATTCAGTCCCTACTATGGACACAGAGAAGGTCAAGGGAAATGATACAACAATTTTCAGTTGTAACTCTCTCTCTGGAATCTTTTATCTCTTTATACAGCACTCTCTCCTGGTGTTGTCTCTAGGTTGTACGTTCTGACATATATCTATGGCGTTATTTACTGTACAAAGAGTAAAACTCTTTCTCAAGAGCCTACTGGCCTCTCTGTTCTTAGCTTGTTTGTCATCTTTGGTGGTGCCTATAGAAGCCATAAGTGTTTGGAGGCTGAGGACCACAGGGAAGCCGCTGTGTGTTTGTGGAAATAACATGAGGAGGATGACATCTCACATGACACTTAGGTCTCCTGGCCTGCCTCACTTCTTCCAGACCTCCTTTCATGGGAATATTCCTGAAAACTGAAACAGTTTAATTGTTGTTATTTTACTCCTTTTCTGTACAGAGCTAGTCATTAACCTGGTTAGAACATTGGTTGTCTAACTCACTAACTGAAAAACACGAAAAGTCCTACTTTCTGCGATATGCTTAGCAATTTTGAATGCTCTTAGTCAAAGGTTAATTTTTTCCAAATTTCATAATTCATCAGTTTTCCCATCTCTGGGAAATGTGCTTTTGCAGAGTCACTCCAGGGCTCTGTCCTGGACTTAAAGTCCATGCATTCTGCCCTTGAGCCACTGATGTCTGCAGGGCCCTCCTTCCTCCCAGGTTGTGGACACAACCAGCCCTCCAGAAACTTTGGGTTCATGGCTGGGCCACCAAGGGGTCAAGGTCTGGCTGTCCACATGCTTCCCAGGAGTGGTTGGAACAGCAATGCTGCAGTACAGGTCATCATGAGAAGCTTCTGTAAACAGGAGTCGCATACACTGTGATCAGGGCATGGGCTAAAAGATGACAGGAGAGAGGAGGACACAGGACATGTGGTGCCATGCTTCATGGACAGGGCTGCATAGAGCAGAAGGATGAGGGCCTGGGGAGAGGCAGAGAAAGAGACAGGCAGGGAGAGAGACAATGCGTCAGTGATGGGGGAACTGGGCATGTCTGAAGGAGTGAGAGGAAGAAACAGAGGGAGACGATAGAGAGAAGCAGTGACAAAGAGGAGGCAAGGAAGAAAGGATGGAGCTGGTCACAGTGTGTGGAGAGGGCGATGGGCCATCCAGGAGGGGCTCTGTGACGATGCTCTTAGTGTTGGAGGCAGAATGTGTAGGAACCCTGGGCATGACAGTTCCCTGAGTGCAAAGCTCCAACCTCACTGCGGCAACCTCTGTACAGGCCATTGCCCTTGAGAAGATGGGTGCCCCTCATTTTGCCTGGCGTGTTGGGGTCCTGTCTCTGTATCAGTCATGGAGATAAATGGCTTGAGGCAGCATGTGCAGCTTGTTAGCAGGTAAAGACCAGAGTGTGCCCCATGGCACCCTCGAATTATAGCTGTTAACCTGGGAAATGAGGGAGAATCCCTCACATCTATTAAGCAGAGGAACAGGGAGAGAGAGTCAGTGTCTCCTTTTAGTTGGGTTCTATCTCGGCCAGACCAATAAGGAAGGTCCTCTTCTGGAGGTTCCTCCTGATATCTGCTGGGTTTTGGGGACTTTCCCTTGTTGGGACACTTATTCTTTCTCATGTCCTTTCCCCTTGCAGTAGGATCATTGACCCCTTGCTAAGGAGGTTCTCGGCCTCCTCCCTTGCTGCTGGGCATATTTATGGTCTTATAAGCCCCCTGTTGTGATCTCCCTGAGACCCTCTGATATCAACCTATGTGGACCTGCATCTGGAGAGAACCTGCACCTGGCCGAGGGCACAATCTGGCCACAGGGCCTTGTGGGGGAGGGTTGTCTGGCACGGAGGGGAGGAAAATGGGTGGCTGCAGTGGCAGTGCCTTGGCTGGGGAGGCTGCAGCAGTGGCAGCAGTGGCAGCAGCCAGCCCGCTGGGGGAGGAGTTTCAAGCTCAGGGGAGGGGAGGGAAGCCTAAATTGTCATGAAGAGGGGAACATTAGGGGAGCAGTCTGTCGCTTCTTTGGCTCCCTGGGTGAGTCTCCGGGTAAAGCAGCCAAAACCTTTGCCTGGCTCTCCTTGCCCCATCCCGACTCCACAATTCTCCCGTGAGGCGGAGTCACAAAGACAGAGGGACAGGGGCGCCCCCTCCAATGAGGAGACCAGCCAGATGCTTGCCTGGCCATTTTCTGAAGGAACCCAGGTGACGCTCAGCCCCAGAGGTCCCAGCCTTGTAACACATGATCAGAAGCCATTCTTATATCACCACAGACCCAGTGCCATTCATTATGGAATCTCAGACAGGCCCACTCAGTCTCCATGGGCCCCTAGGGACCCCAAGGGTACCTGTCTGTGGAGCCACAGAAGCTTACTCAGCAGGCAAGCTAGACCGAATCGCACATTCACATTCACATACACACCAGATGTTATTATATTCCCTACCAGAGAATCCCTACCTGTGAGGCTTCTGAAGTCTTGGGGAGTAAACAGGTCCCCCTTCCACTCTTGTGAGCGGCCCTGACTAGATTGGCCCCAGCCTTACCGGTTCTGACCCTCGGGCCCAGTACCTCACCAGCCAAGTCTCCTCGTGTCCGGTGGGAATGCCGGTGAGGTGCTGGCCTGAATGGGACAGAGAAGGAGACTGCCGATATTTAGGCAGGTTGCTCACTCTACCTTATGATCCCTCATTCCGGTACCGCCTCGCTGTTCTCCCAAACTGGTGGCAACAATGAGCCAGCATGGTTGGGTTTCCTGCTCAGGGAACCAAATTTGTTATGGAACCAGGTTGGAACACTGGCGGAAAAACCAAGTGGCACTCAGAGATCTTGGGGGATTGGAGATTTATTTAACACAAGCGGGCTCAGAGGAGACCGTATGTCTCCAAAGATCTCAACCCCGATTGAGAGCAGGAAGGGTAATTTTTAGTTATCAGCCTCCGTATTTGTGTGTGTGTGTGGGGGGGGGGTGGTTAAATGTGCAGCAAACAAGGGAAGAAGAACCCGGAGGAGGGGGTCTCTAAGCTAGAGACCAGAGTTTGTTTTAGTTCAATCAGCCACCCTTAGTGTACCTTCTCCACTTCTCCAACAGAACTAGTTATGTGCAACATGATAGTGCATTGCTATTCTTACATCTACTGCTGATCTCTGGATTGCGGATTGTAAGTGAGAAGTTTAAAACACCACCCCTTTCTCTTACATGAAAAGAGAAATCTCTGTCTTCACCTAGCCTTCCTGTGATTGTGAAGACATGGCAATTATTATTTCAAGGCACAGTTATCTACCTATGAGTCTGATGGAACTTATTTCACACATCTTCATCCCTAAAGCACTTTTCATAGAAAATATTACCCATATAGAGGCAGGAAATTCATCACAGATGTGTAGCTCCCTCTAGGTATGCATTCTGACCTTGTCACATTTGTGTCATCAAACACATTGACACCGTGAAAAATAAGCTCTCAACATCAAGATGGTGACATTAGAGGATATGGTGTAAAAGGAATTTCATGTGTTCTCAATTAGAAATAAATTTTAATGGTGAAGGAGAAAGTTAAAGTATTGTCAAATTTTATTGACATATAGTAGACACACCATGTTGTATTAGTTTCAGGCGTATATCACCGTGATTCCGTGTGTATACAATATGCTCTCCATATACCTAGACAAGCGTAGCTATGATGTGAAAGCATGCAATATTTTCTTACAGGGTTGACTATATTCTATAACCTGTACATTGTATCCCAATGACATATTCATTTCATAGCTGGAAGCCTGTATCTCTTTCTCAAGGGTGTCAATTTTTTATTCAACCCATGTATTTTCATGGTAAATACCACTGCCTGTCGTTCATTCAGCATGTGTCAATTTGCAGTCTGTCTTTCTGGGAATGCTGCTTAAAGCATTACAAATTACATCATTGTATCAATAAATTCGGTTTCATTCCTTATTCAGTAAAAAGGAGAAGGAAAACATTTCTTTGTGTCTCAGGCCCTGTCACTAAGACCCTTCCCAATCTGGAGGACAGGCTTAACTGGACCAGCTACACCCTCAGTATCTCCAGCTGAGCGGCCATGGCTTTGAACATTGCAGGAATTCCCACGGCGGCCAGCAGAGGGCGCGCACACAGCACGCCCATGGAGGGGCCGGTCCTCTGCAGGCTCAGCGATAGCCAGAGAAGGCGCCCATTAGGCTTTTCTGATCCAGGGTGCCTCAGAGCTGGAAAGGCTTCCTTGCTCCTGAGGACCCAGTGCCTCAGAGTGTGGGCAAAGAGCCAGAGCTGGGTATCCATCAGGCTCCGCCCCCAGGCCTGGGGGAGACTCTGGAGGCTTCCCAGCCACTTGCAGTCTCCTCAGTGGTGGGGCTGAGTACTGGGGATGGGTGCTGGGCAGCTTCCAGGAAGCGCTGGATGGTCAGTGAGCAGCACAGTCCCTTGCATTCTCAGGGCTGTCCGTGGTTTTTTCCTCATTTCCCCTGCCGGTATGTGAACAAGATGTATTTCAGTCAAGGATGTGTGGATTCAGGGGGTCCCACGATGCCACGTCAGAGAGGCTGGGTTTTTTTTTTTTGTTGTTGTTCCAGATTCAAAATTGTTTTGGGGGAGAAATCCTGTCACAAATACGGAGGAACAGGAGTCGCTTTCACTTTGGAAGTAAAGACACCAAATGTTGACTCTCAGGACCTTCTAGAAGAATCAGCTGGGACCCACTCTTCCAAGTCCTGCTGGAAGCAGAGCCAGAGGTAAAAACACAATGTGCCCTCCACATCATACATGCTTTTATAATTTTCAGTGGGTATCTGTCCCCCAACAATGTTGTAGTCGCTGAAAACAACTGAAAACCTGACAGGTACTTTGTGTCAGGAACCTCCCGTTATTTGAATATTCAATATTATTCCTGCGTCAGAATTTGTTACAGTTATCCTTTCTTGTCTTCGTTGGAAGGAATCTCATCAATAATATCTTAAAAACATACTAGTTACCTTATGTCTTTTTCAGGTGAGATTTGGCATGTTTTTTAATTTCTCATGAACTCGTGAAAAACTGAAATACTTTTAAATTGATTGCAGTTTTTACTAAAAGCTGATTCACGCCATCCCTCTGAGACTGCTGCTGGTCAAAGAACTTACCAATGCCCCTTCTCAGTGTGGGAAAGATTGTACTAAGCAAGCATTGTGAGCCAAGTTTAGAAGAAAAAGCCTGAGCATAGTGTATCTCTATGAAAATTGATGCTTAGATCCCCTGTCTGATACATTTCCACTTTTTTTTATGTTTCTTTTTTGGCCCATTTTCTCATTCAGAGATTCGTAGACCTGCCTCAGTTTTACATTCACCACCCATTTTATTCTGGTGGACTTTTTTTTGAGTACGTTGTTAGATTCTGTTTGCCAAATCTTGGTTGAGGACATTTGCATCTGTGTGCTTGAACGATACGGACCCATAGTTTTGTTTTTTCGTGGTGTCTTTATCTGGTTTTGGTATCAGGGTAATGCTGAATTAATTTGGATATTTTCTTTCCTGTTCTATTTTCTGGAATAGTTTGACAAGTATAGACATCAACTTTTCTTCAGATGTTTGATAGAATGTGCTTGTGAAGACGTCCGGTCCTGGACTGTTGTCTCTTAGGTGACATTTGATTACTGAATCTGTCTTCTTGCTAGTAAACCATCTGTTCAAATTTTTGATTTCATTCTGCTTCAGTTTTGGTAAGTTCCATGTTTCTAGGAATTGATCCATATAATCTGGTTTGTCCAGCTTGTTGGCATATAGTTTCTCATAATATTCTCTTACAATTGTTTGTATTTCTGTGGTGTTGGTTGTTCTCTGTCATTGTTATTTATAGGTGTCATTTCTGTTTTCTGATTAGTCTGGCTAGGGCTTATCAATTTCAATGTTCTTTTCATTGAAGCAGCTCCTAATTTCACTTACCTTGTTCTACTGTAGTTTTACCTTCTATATCACTTATTTCTCCTCTGCTTTTAATTATTTTCTTCATGCTGCTGTTTGGGGGTTTTGTTTGTTGTCCTTTGTCTGGCTTTTATAGTTATAAGGTTATGGAGTTTACTTCAGGGTATTTTGTTTTTTGTTTTTTCCTGAGGCAGACCTGTATTGCTATAAGCTTCCCTGTTAGAACTAGTTTTCTTGCTTTACAGAAGTTTGGATTGTTGTGTTTTCATTTTCATTTGTTTCCATGTTATTTCGATTTCATCTTTGATTTCTTGGTTGACCCATTGATTGTTTAGGAGCATGCTGTTTAACTTCCATGTTTTTGTGCCTTTTGCAGATTTTTTTTTTCTTGTTGGAGACTTCTACTTTCATAGCATTGTGGTCTGAAAAGACACATGGTATGACGTCGATTGGTTTGATTTTGTTTTGGCTTGTTTTATGACCTAATATTTTATTGAGTGTGGGGAATTTTCCATGTGCATGTGAAAAGAATGAGTATGGTGCTGTTTTAGGATGGAATGTCCTAAATATATCGGTTAAGTCCATCTGGTCTACTCTATCATTCAAAGTCACTACTTCCTTGTTGATTTTCTGATGGAATGATCTCTCCATGGGTATCATTGGAGTGTTAAAGTGCCCTACTATGATTGTATGACTATCAATACTTTAGGTTTTGACTGTTTTGTGTACTTGGATGCTCTCAGGTTGAGTGCGTATATGTTTACAATTGTTCTATCTTTTTTTGGATTGTACCTTTTATTATTATAGTGTCCTTCATTGTCTCTTGTTACAGTTTTCTTTTTAAATCTATTTTTTTCTGATATAGGTATGGCTACTGCAGTTTTCTTTTGATACTTTAGTTCTATAGTTAGCCTCTTGTAGGTAGAAGATAGATGGGTCCTATATTTTATTCATTCTATCACCCAGTGCCTTTTATTATGAAGAGAGAGTGCACAGGCATGGGATGGCAGGGTGGGGGAATGGGGGAAGATAGAAGGAGAGCGAGAGAGAATGAGAGTGAGGATGTATCTTAAGCAAATCTCAAGCTCAGTGCAGAGCTCAGTTGGGACTCAATCCCAGGATCCTGGGATCATAGCCTGAGCCCAAATCAAGAGTCGAAATCTCAAGCGATGGAGCCATCCAGGTGCCCCTATCTGTCACCCAGTGCCTTTGATTTGAGCATGTATTCTGTTTCCGTTCAAAGTAATTGATAGACATACAGTTGTCCTTTTATTACTTGATGTTGGTTGTTTCTGAATCTGTCTGATCCTTTCTTCTCTTTCTCTTTTCTATGGTTTGCTGGGTTTATTTAGTAGTGCAGTTGAAATTGCTTGTCTTTATACTCTGCATATGTATTAGTGGTGTTTGATTTGTGGTTATTATTAGGTTTGTACCTAACCACTTCTGCATATAGAAGTCTATATTAAGTTGATAGTTGTTGAAGCTTGAACCAGTTCTTTACTCCTCTCCTCCCCGTGTTGTAGATATGTAGTGTCATATTTCAAAACCTTTCATATCGTGGATACCTTGGCTGATGTTTTACAGATATATTCATTTTTATTGCTTTTGCGTTTCGCACTTTAATACTGTCACTTTAGGTGTTTCTTTTCCACTTAAAGAGTCTCCTTTAACATTTCTTGCGGGGGTGGTTTGTGGCTTGTGAACTCGCTTAGTATTTATTTGGCAACCTCTTGATCTGTCCTTCCATCTGAATGATAGTGTTGTGGATAGACTCTCTTTGGCTGCAGATGTTTTCCATTCAGCAACTTTACCATACCTGCTGCTCACTTACGGTTTCAAACTTTCTTCTGAAAAACATCCAGTGATAAACTTATGGGGTTTTTTCTTGTAGGTAACTGTCATCTTTTCTTTTCCTGCTGTTAAAATTTTTCTTGATCATGACATTTTGGGTTTTAATTACTACATGACTTGGTGTAGATCTGCTTCTGCTGAATATTTTGGGGGTTCTTTGTGCCTCCTGCTTCTGAATCTGTTTCCTTCCCCGATTGAAGGAAGTTTTCATCTATTGTGTCTTCAAATAAATTTTCTGGTTCCATTTGTCAGAATTCTCAGAATGAGAAATAGGACAGGAAAGACCTATTGAAGCTTCTCTGATGAGTCACTGGATTTGCATGCGTGGAGGATACATTCGGGACTCAAATGAACAACCTACCTTTAATTTCAAAGAACTAGAAAAAGACAACAATCTACGTCCAATGTTCTCAAAACGGAGAAAGGAATACATATGAGAGTGGAAACCAATGAAATAGAGACCATGAAATCAATAGAAAATAGGAAGAAGACCAACAGTGGGTTTTCGAAAGAGTGAAACAAAATTGTCAAGACTATACATAGACTATGCTAAGACAGAGAGACGACCCAATTCAAAATAACTATAAATAAAAGAGAAGACATTACACCTGATACCAAAGAAATATAAAGGAAACAAAGAGGCGACTATGTGCAAATTAGATGCCAGCAAACCACTTACCTAGAAGAAATGGATAGGTTCTTAGAAACACACAACCTACCAAGACTGTATTAGGAAGATATAGAAGGTTTGCACAGACCCATTAAAGGAAGACTGCATCAATACAAGAAGATAACCAATGCAAGTAAATTGAGTTAGTAATGGAAATTCTCTCAGGGAAGAAAAGCCCAGGAACAGGTGCATTCACTGGTGAATTTGAACAACCGTTGTAGAAGAAACTAACAGCAGTCCTCTCACTGATTAAAAAGGGATAAACACCTCCAAACTCATTTCATGAGACTGGAATACCCTGGTAGGAAGCCAGAAAAGGATACTACTTGAACAGAAAACTATAGGCCAGTATCCCCGTGATGAATATAGATGAATAATTCCCAATAATATACAAGCAAACCAAATTCAGCATCACCTTAAAAGGATCATTGACCGTGATGAAGGGCTTTTTTCCCTGTAAAGGAAGGATGTTTCAGAAATGCAAATCAATAAATGTGACTCCTCACATACTTGAATGAAAAAAAATCAACCAGAAACCAGAATCTTAAGTATAAATAGCAAAGGCAGGGTTACTAGAAGGGAGGTGGGCAGGGGGATGGGTTTAATGGGTGATGGGCTAAGGAGGGCGCTAGTAGTGAGGAACACTTGGTGTTGTATGTAAGTGATGGATGACTACATTCTATACCTGAAACTAACACTACACTGTATGTTAACCAACTGGAATTTAATTAAACACTTGAACAAATAAATTCTAAAGAAATACATAAATAAATTTAACCTAAAATAAATAAATACATTTTAAAAATTAAAAAGAAAACTCATGTGACGATGTCAATAGACACAGAAAAAAAAAGTTCTGAGAAAATTTGGTATCCATTTGTGCTAAAAATCTCTTTAGAATTCTGTGTAGAAGGAACATATCTCAACATAAGAAAGGCCATGTATGTGAAGCCCACAGCTAACATCATACTCAATAGTGAGATTGTGAAAGATTTTCCTCTAAGATCAGGCACAAGACAAGGATGCCCTAGATATGTGAAGGGGATTGGTTGATGCAGGCTTCTGTTTATGGAATGAATAAATCACAGGTAGAAGACATAGCATAGGGAAAATAGAGAATGGTACTGGAGTGGTGATGCATGGTGAGAGACGATAGCTACACCTGTGTTAGCGTAGCAGCATGTATACACTTGTCCCATCACTATGTTGTTCATCTGAAACTAATGTAACACAGTGTGTCAGCTATTCCCAAATAACATGATTTTTTAAAAATAAGGTAAAGGAATGAAATAAAAAGTTTAATGTAAAAGAACCTGTTCCTATCTAATCAAGAAATGCAATAAAGTTCCAAAATAGAAAGTCACAGATCAAATTCTGTAGCATTCCTATACACTAACCAAATTATCTAAGAGGGAAAGAAAACAATCCCATTTACAATAGCATCAAAACCAATAAAATTTATAGGAACAAATTTAGCTAAGGAAGTGAAAGACCTCTCTACAGAAAACTGTAAAACCTGTGTGCAGAAATGGAAGAAATTCAATTTGTATGAAAGAAACAGGAGACTCCGCCCACCAACTCCAGTTATACACCACAGCACAGGAGAAGTGCCCTGCAGGTCCTCACCACACCAGGGACTATCCAAAATGACCAAGCGGAAGAATTCCCCTCAGAAGAATCTCCAGGAAATAACAACAGCTAAGGAGCTGATCAAAAAGAATTTAAATAATATAACAGAAAGTGAATTTTAGAATAATAGTCATAAAATTAATCGCTGGGCTTGAAAACAGTATAGCTGGCACAAAAACAGACACATAGACCAATGGAATAGAATAGAAACCCCAGAACTAGACCCACAAACGTATGGCCAACTCATCTTTGACAAAGCAGGAAAGAACATCCAATGGATGTAAGTTTTATGCAATTAGAAACACATATCTTCAAATGTATTTGGAACCACAAAAAGACCCCAAGTAGCCAATGCAAGAAAGAACAAAACAGGTGGCATCACACTTCTTGATTTCAAGCTGCATTCTAACACAAAGAAATCAGTTATGTCATTGGCATAGGCACACACACACAAGGCAATGGAATGGAAATTGAGAGCCCAAACTAAAGCCATGCATGCACAGTCAACTAGTATTTGACAAGGGAGTCAAGAATACTCAGTGGAGAAGAGTAGTCTCTTGAATAACTGGAGCTGGGAAAATTGGATAGTCACATGTATAAGATTAAAGCTTAGCACCTTATGTTACATCACTCCAAGAATTAACTTGAAATGGATTAAAGATGTAAACGAATGATATGAAAACAAAATTCTTCCTCACCATTTCAGCTCTTATTATGCCAAGACGTAGCTGTTGAAGTGGTGAAGGGCTGGATAGAGAGTAGTCCTGGAAATAGAAGCCTGTGTGTGTGAAACAGACTTTCTTTAGTAGTCTGTAATTATCCCCCTGATGCTTTAAGAGTAGCCACTTCCTTCCCTACATTTTCAGGCACAGCTAGTACCATGCTTGCTGCCAGCAATGCACTGCTTTGTCTCCACAAATGCCTAGAAGCTCTAGGTTGGACCCATTGGGAAGGGTGGAGTTTTGTGGCAGTAATGCTGCCCTGTTGAAACCAGGTGGAGGGGAAGGAGAGAGGTGCCATTCCGGCTTCACTGGGGTTCAGGTATGTTAGTGTTGGTGTTGGATTTTTCACCTTTTACTCTAACACATCTCAAAAGTTTAATTTCTGTCCGGCATGTCAAAATGGCTTCCAGAACAGTTCCTCCTTTCTCAGAAGTGTCCTCCGTGTCATACCCCGTTGGGCTGCTCTTTATCACCATCCAGGGTCTTTGGGCCACCACCAACTTCTCCAACCTGGTGGCCTCTGGGACCTCACCCTCCACCTCCACCATCTGGAAAGATGATTGAAACAGTATGAGTTGACTTATAAAACACGTTTTGTCTTTTTACTTGTTGAGTGTTTGGAGAGGATGCAGTGATGGCACCACAGGGCTTTCAGGTTAGCCTGAGTGAGGACAGTGTAATGTGCTTCCAATTTCTCAGGAAATGAATGAAATGGGCAGTCGTTTCCACCCAGTGAGCTGGGCAACACATGTCTCTGAGAAGGAAAGAGGCCTTATACATGCTGACTCCCTAGGATGTAGCTTGTACAGAGACCATGTGCTGGGCTCTCTGAGGGATGAAACACACCCCTAACTTTATTTCTAGCTAGTTGAGACCTGAACTGTTCACAGATGCTTGATTAGTTATAAAAACTCCTGAACCAGGGCCATGTAGACCTTCCTCAAAGGACAGGATCAGATCTCCCTCTTGTCCTCAAGGGTCACCTGAGGCACCTGAAAAACCCTCTGCCCCTAGTACGGGACATGAGAATGTGAAAGAGTTGAATATAATGAAACCTGTTGCGGATGGTTTGTTTTTCTTGCACACAGTCTATGCAAGTCAGAATCAACTTCCATCCCCCTCCATCTTTTATGAGACCTAGGACATGGTGCAACTCCCATGGGGAATATCAGTTGTGTCTCTACCATGGATGCAGAGAAAGACAAGGTAAATTCTGTTGCCTATTTCAGTTGCAATGCTTTCTGGAAAATTTATCTGACCTTGTCTGGTTTTCTATGCCCTCTGGTATTTTTACTGTTTGATTTACATCCTCACAAGCCTCCAGACTTCTCCAGTTTAAGATCATCATGTTAGCTAGTGCCTCTGGACGCCACAAGTGTGTGGAGGTGGAGGACCACGTGGCTATCACTTTGTGTTTGTGGAAATAACTTGAGGAGAATGACACTTCACTGCACCCTCAAGTCTTCTGGAGCATGGGACACCTTTCTCACTTTCTTTGCATGGGATTATCCTGATTATTTTCATTTTTTTTCCTATTTCAGAGTAGGCCATGAATTTGTTCAGAATGTCTGCTATGAGCCTCGTGACTGGAAAAGATAACAACACTTTCCAACATTATATTGTGTGCTTTGTGCAGTGTTGAGGGTTCTTAGTTAAATTTCAGAACTCATTACTGGTCCTTCTGTGTTGGTCAATGTGCAATAGAGAAGTTCTCCCAAGCTTTGCGCAGTGGCAGTATCATAGCCAATGAGGTTTATCCGAGGCGCGATTATTGCTCATCGAGAATTTCTCCAGTTGTCCCCTAGGTGGAAATACTCTGAATTTTCAGAAGCGGCATGTGTAATCGAAAATGTACGTGGAACTTCAGTCGTGAAGGGAGAGAATCAGTGATTACCTGCAGGGCCAGTAACTCACAGAGTTCTTCAGTTGTATTTATATGAGCAGGTTCAATTGTGTCCCAGGAACAGTTGCAACTGGTACTTTGTCTCATGATGCCTTATGGGAGTTTTACACCTGAAATTGAGACATGTTTCTGTTCATTCTTTTACGTAGAATTTCTACCTCCCTTTTACAATGGGACAAAATAGCTCTGCAATTCATATTGTATTTAAAAGCTGAATTACCTGTGAATTAAGGTAAACACTCTTAAGACCATGAATGTGCACAGGTAACGTGTTTCTCTCAGAAAACACATTTCTAGGCCCCCTGCAGGACTCCAGGAATCCCCATCTCCTCAAAGGTCTCTGTGCCCTTGCACAGAAGATGTCTTTGTCAGTGAGGGAAGCAGAGTAAGGACATGAATGGGATGGCAATTTGAGCTTTGACCCTGGGGTGGCCCTGAATCTCTGTGTGGTGCTGGGCTTTTCTTTCATTCCTTCATGTTTTGTCTGTTCTCAATGTGTAAGTAAAAAGTCTGCAGATCTGGTGGAAGAGGGGTGTCCTGAACACAGATGCCTGCCTCTCTGGAATACGTTCCTTTATTAGACTGGCATTACTGCCATCAATCTTCAAGAATAGGATTCCTTGGCTTTCTGCATTTGTAACCATGTGCAGTGATGTGTGGAGACAGTAGTTTCTCCTTGTGCATCTGGTACCTTCAGGCTGTAGGTGGGACCTCATAGGAGGTCCTCGTGAGACCTTCAGGTTGTAAGTGGGATCTCGTGGGAGGGTAGAGTTTTCTGGCACTGATGCTGCATTCTACTAGAACCCGTGAATGAACAAGGGGCCAGGTGCTGACACCTGCTTCATTGTGTTTCAGCTCCTGTGGGCGTTCTACTTCTGTCTGTCATACCAACATACCTGTCGCTTCTGTTCTGTAGGTCCTTATGGTTGCAAGAGGACCTCCTCTTTTACCAGGTCCACCCTGCATGCCCTCCCCCACAGATCCCCTTTATCACTGTTCATGGACTCTATAAGTCACCACCAGCTCATTGGTGCCCTCAGTGACCTCCACCTCGACTATTTGTAAGATGATCTGAACAGTATGAGTTGACATGTTCAGCATATTCATCTACTGTCTTGTTGAGTCTCTGAGAAGATGTAGAGATGGCCTCACAGGCTTTTCAATGCAAGGGTGCTGCTGACTGAAACACTGTTAAGATTCCTCAAGTTTCTTAGGCCATACATATGTTGGGCTGTGCCTAAGTGTGTGTATCTCTGTGAGACTAAATGCGACGAAAGGTTGTAGATTAGCTGTGTGGCTTCCTTGGCTTCAGCCTGAGTCACACTCTTAGCGGGGAATTCAGGGTTGACCAGGAAATGCCCCTGCTGGACTCCTGTCACCGCAACCCTGAACCTACTTTCACCACCCTGCCTGAAGGTTTGCATCTCCGACACTTCCCTCACAATTTCCTGAGGCTTTGCGTGTGTTCCTCTTGTCTCAGACCTAATGCCAGCTCTCAGTGGGGAGAGCCTCAACTCAGAGCATCAGCTTTGTGATCTGAGAAGCAGGGATAATGTTGATCTCTGAGGTCAGCGCGATGAAGAGGTGGTTAAGCACATGAGGAATTTGTAAAATATATGGGATGAGTGAGCACTCACCCTTTTCAGCGTGGAAACGAATGTATCTGCACAGAGAAGATCATCAACAGATGTTCATTCAATTTCATGAAACTAAGGGTATAATGCCTGAGGCTGAGAGATTGGCAATTCTAGTTTCAAAGGATGCAACAAAGATTCCTGTGTGTTTTCTATTAAAATTCAGGTCCTACTTTACAAGGAAGGAAAAGATAAGTATGAGAATATGGATGTTCAGGGATCTGAAGATAATCCTCTTCCATTACAGGTAGACACACAAATGCACCCTGACAAATATGTGCTCATCCAAGGCCACAGATGTATCGAAGAAGAAAAAACGCATATAGAAGAACAGAAGATCCCTTTGCAATAACTCAATCACTTTGACATAGAGGGCAATCAGTTTGAAATTTGAAGAGCACACTGAACCATTACAAACCAGCTGTGGTTATTATATATTTAGAGATGGGGTCTAATCTACCCCTTGGTCTGAATGCTTTCCCTGTCCACCCCGTCCCCTCCACATTGTCCTTCCTAATATCCCCTAATACACTTGTCATAGTTGTGTTTCTATGTCAGCGTCTGCCTCCAGGAAAATCGACACTCATTCCCCATCAAGTGTACACTTTGGCGTTCTTGTATATGCAGTTAACAAACAGGTAGAATGTATAGTATTGGTGTACGAAGACAGATCATTGTTTGGGGTTGTATTGCCTGGAAGGGACCAATAGTTCCATCTGAGGGGTTGGATACATCCTTTAGGGAGATATGGTGGTGGTTGTTCATGTATAGATTGATGCTCATGAGCACATGGCACATGTGCTAGTTGATGTGGTTTGTGCTGATGAGCAGGGCAGGTGTCTGTCTCCAGGAAAGGGTCTCTTCTGATGGTGAGGAATGGATTCAGGAGACCAGTAAGGAGGCCCTGCATTAATTCAGCTTTTGCGCCCTTGTGCACCTTACCAGCTGCTACCAATAGCACCAATCCAGGTGGCCTCCAAGGGGGCAAATGGCACAATTTTTGTGGCGAGTCACATGGTGTCCCATAAAGCTCCCCCTGAAGCCATATTGAGGCATGGGGAGGGCAGAGGACCATGGTCTGAGAAAGGTTCCTTCAACACAATCCAGGGAGAGTTGGGTGTAAGCATACGGCTCCTTCTACATCAGCCAATCCAATCTACATCAGGGACCCTGAACCCTGTGAGCTTTTTTTTCCTTCCAGCTTAGGGAAGCAGCCAGCCCTCCAGCAGCTTTTGGGTCATGGCTGGGCCACCAACGGTAAATGTCTGGCTGTCCACATTCTGCCAGCATTGCTTTAGCAAATGTCAATATGAGCAGCTGCTGTATGGGGGATTCTCCTCCATTTTGATCAGGGCCTGGGACAAAACATGACGAGAGAGAGAGAGACAGGAGTTCCCTGTGCTCCTGGACAGGGCTGCAAGCACAGAGCAGATAGCCTGAAGCCTGGGGAGAGGTGGACAAAGAGGTAAGGAGAGAGAAACTGGATGAGTGATAGGGGAATTGGGCAAGACCTAGAGAGTGAAAGAAAGAAACACAGAGAGGTGTGGTTAGAGAGAAACAGAGACAAAGAGGAAGTACAAGGAGAAAAGTGGAGCCCTGGTCCGGGTATGTGAACGGGGTGAGATGAGCCAGGGGAGAGGGGATGTGTGAAGTGGCTCTGAGTGCTGGGGCCGAAAGGGCTGGTATCATGGGCATCATAGTTTCATAACTCTAAGACTCCAACATCCCTGGGGTCAAGCTCTGCAGAGGCCATTGCAATCGAAAAGATGGGCATCCGTCATTTCTACTGGAATTGTGGGGCTCAGCGTTATGTTCTGTCATGGAGACAGATGTCTTCAGGGAGAATGTGCTGCTCTTTGGCAGCTAAACTCCAGAGCCCGCCCTGTGAGGAGGTGTCCCGGGGTCATCTCCCTCACTGCCCCAGGCCCTGTTGGATTTCCCCCCTCCCCCCCCCCAACCAGCTGGCGTTCCTCATGTTCTGAACCCAGGCATGAGACATTGTGTTGCCCCCAGGTTCTGCAGTCTGGACCTGGCAGAGGTGGACTGTTGATATTGATTAAAAAAAATATTTGACAATAAGGTCCATATTCTCCCTCTGGAACGAGCGGTGTGCATCCAAATCGTGGGTTGCTATCCTCCTGTCCACAACCAATCTGAGGATTCCAGAAGGTAGGTGAACCTTTTAAAACACCATAGTCTTCTCTTACCTCATTCAAAGACAATTTCTTTCCCAGTTTCTTTTAATTTTGAAGAGATGGCAATTCCTAATTGAAAGCATAATGGTCCTGTAGGAAATTGACCTACATGAGTGATGGGCATTATTTCATCCATCCGTATCCCTAAAGCACATTTCATTGGAAATATAAGCCATGGATACATGTCATAAATTCATAACAGATGTGTAGCTCCTGTAAGTTGCATTCTGACCTTGTCACATATGTGTCATCAGATATTATTAGTGACTTTTCAGATAAGCTCTAAACATCAAGATGGTCATGTTAGAGAATCTGGTATATATGGAATTTCACAGATTCTAAATTAGGAATGATTTTTCATTTTTAATGTTCCTATTTTTTTCCTTTTGTGAAAGAGCCCGAGCTGGGGATGGGGGAGAGAGTGGGAGATACTGAATCTGAGGCAGGCGCCAGACTCTGAGCTGTCAGGACACAGCGTGACGTGGGGCTCAAACTGATGGACTGCAAGATCATGACCTGAGTGGAAGTCGGACGCTTAACCAAGTAAGCCACCCAAGCGCCCCAGGAATGATAGTTTATTGGCAAAGAAAGAGAAATTAAAGATAGCGTAAAGGATGTCGACTTTTAATTGAAATATTCTTCACACATTTGTTGTATTAGTTTTAGACATACATTGTAGTCCTTCCATATGTCTATAAATTATGTTGTACTTAAGCACAAGTGTAGCTATCCTGTGAAAGTATGCAACAGTATTATTACAGGATTGACTCTCTTCCATTGGCTGTCCCTTGTATCCCTAGGACTCATTCATTCCGTAGCTGGAAGCCAGTATCTCTCTCTCAAAGGTGTCCATTCTTTATCTAACCTAAACACTTAGGTGGTAAACACAATAACCTCTTGTTCATCATGTGTAATTTGGTGGTCTATTTTTCTGGGAACATTGCTTAAAGCATTACAAATGATGCCATTACCTTAATAAATTTGGTTTCATTCTTCACTCACAAGAACGGAGAAGGAAAAGATTTCTTTGTGCCCTAGGTCCTGTCACTAAGACCCTTCCCAGTGTAGAGAACAGGCTTAGTGGCCCAGAGCACCTTCGGTCCCTCAGCTGAGCCACCAGGGTCTTCAACATTGCAGGAATTCCCATGGTGGCCAGCAGAGAGAGCTCGAGCACCACAGACCCAGACGGGCGGGTTCCTCTGCCTGGGCAGTGATGGCCAGTAGAGGGCGCAGCATCGGCTTTTCTGACCCAGGGCACCTCAGAGCAGGAAGGGCTTAGACTGCTCTCAGAGGACTCAGGCCTCTGCTGGTGCCTCAGCACAGAGAGCAGAGCTGCATTTCCAGCAGGTTCTGCCACCCGCCCCAGGGGAGACCTTGGGAGCTTAGCAGAAACTTGGCATCTCCTGAGTCGCCAGAGAGAAGCTGCCTTGTTGTACTGAGTGCTGAGGAGGGGGCGCCGGGTGGCTTCCCTGGTCAAGCTGGTCGCTGAGCTGCACAGGCCTTTGCATTTTCTGGGCTGTTCCCATGTTTCATTCCACCCCTTCCCAGACAGTTTTTGAACAAGACGTATTTTACCAAAGGACTTGTGGATTGAGGGGTCCCACGACATCACCTCATAGATGCAGTCGATGGTTTGTTCCAGATCCAGGCTTGTTTCCGACAAGGAACCCTAACAGAAATTCAGAAGCACGGGAGCTGCATTCAATTAGGACGTGGATACATGAAATGCTCGTCTCACGACCTTCTAGAAGAAGGAGCTGGGACCCATGTTCCGAGTCCTGCTGGAACCAGAGACCAAGGTAAGGGCACAAACTGTCCCACACATCATACATGCTTTTTAAAAATGTTCATGGTTATTTTCCCAACTTAGTGAAGTGATTGAAAACTACAGAAAACCTGGTAGGTAGGTGTCATTAACCTTATGTTATCTTTTAATTTAAATTCCAGTGAGTGAAGACACAGTGTAATGTTAGTTTCAGGTGTCCAATATAGAGCAACACTTCCACACGTCACCCGGTGCTCATCCCAGGTGAGCACCAGCAACAGCTTCTTAATCCCCAGCAGCTGTTTCACCCATTCCGTCACCTCACTGTGGAAGCCCTCAGTTTGTTTCCTAGTTAAGAGTCTGTTTGTTTGTCATTGTGTCCTTCACCGCCCCCCCCCCCTTAAATTTGTCTTATTTCCATGTGTTAGTGAAATCATCTGGTGTTTGTCTTTCTCTGACAGGCTTTTTTCACCCAGCATAACATTCTGTCGCTCCTCCAGCTCGTGGCAAATGACAAGATTTCATGTTTTTATGGCTAAATAATATTACATTCCATATACTACATCTCAATTTATTCATCAGTTGATGGATGCTTGGGAAGTTGCTGTAATTTGGTTGTTGTAGAAAATGCTGCTGTAAACATCATGGTGCATGTATCCCTTTGAAGAATTATTTTTGTATTCTTTGAGTAAATACCTCTTAGTGAAATTGCTGGATCTTAAGGTAGTTCCATTTCCATTTTTTTTTTATGAATCTCCATGATGTTTTCCAGTGTGGCTGCACCAGTTTGCATTCCTACCCACAGTGCAAGAGGGTTTCTCTTTCCTCACATCCTTGGCAACACCTGCTATTTCATCATTCATTGATTTTAGTCATTCTGAAAGATATGATGTGTTATCTCATTGTACTTTTGAGTTGTGTTTTCCTGAAGATCAGTATTGTTGAGCATCTTTTCATATGTCTCTTGGCCATGTGTATGTCTGCCTTGGGAAAATGTCCATTCGTGTCTTCTGCCCAGTTTTAATCGGAATTTCTCCTTTTTTTGGGTGCTGTATGACTTTATTTGTTTTGGACACTAAGCCTTAATCAGATGTCGTGTGCAAATAGTATTCTGTAGGTGTTTTAGTTTTGTTGATTATTTCCTTGGTGACAGAGCTTTTTATTTTTACGAAGTCCCATTATTTTTGCTTGTGTTTCCCTTAACTCAGGAGATATATCTGCAAAGATGTTTGTACAGCCAATGTCAAATAAGATACTGTCTGTGTTCATTATCCTCTGGGATTTTTATGGTTTCAGGTTTCACACATAGGTCTTTATCCATGTTGGATTTATTTTTGTGTATATTGTAAGAAGGTGGTCCATTGTTGGTCTTGTTTGGTTTTGCAGGTTGCTGTCTAGTTTTTTCCAAAACCATATGTTGAGGAGATTCTTTTTAAGTGTATGTATTTATTTTTTAGAGACAGAGATAATGCAGAAGGGGGCAGAGAGAAATGGGGATTGAGAATCCCACACATGCTCTGCACTGCCCTGAGATCATGACCTGAGCTGAATCCCCAATCACACGCTTTGCAGCCTCCCATGTGTCCCAAGACTATCTTTTTTTTCCATTGGATATACTTTCCTGCTTTATTGAGAATTAATTGACCATATAGGTTTGAGTTCATTTCTGGGTTTCCGTTCTATTGATCTCTGCGTCTGTGTTGTTGTTGTTGTTGTTGTTGTTGTTGTTGATGTTGTTGTTTTTTGCCAGTACCATACTGTTCTGTTCAGTACAGCTTTTTAATATAACCTGATGTCTGTAATTGTGATGCCTCCAGCTTTAGTTTTCTTCTTCAATTTTGTTTTTGCTGTTTGGAGTCTTTGTCGTTCCATACAAATCTTGGAATTATATGTTGTAGTTCTGTAACAAATGTTTTTGTTAATGTGATAGGGATTTCATTACATGTGTAGATTGTTTTGAGGAGTGTAGACATTTTAACAGTATTTTTGCTTCCCATCCATGAGGGTGAAATATATTTCCTTTTCTTTTCGTCCTCTTCCATTTCTTTCATCAGTGTTTCATAGCCTTTAGAGTACAGGTCTTTCACCTCTTTGGTTAGGTTCATTCTAGGTATCTTGGGGTATTTGGTGCACCTGTCAATAGGATTGATCCCTTACTTTCTCTTTCTGTTAATTCATTACTCGTCTATAGAAATGCAATAGATTTCTGTACATTGATTTCTGTATATTGTGATTTGTGGAATTCATATATAAATCCTAGAAATTTTCATTGGAGTATTTCATGGTTTTTATAGAGAGCATCATGTCAGTTCCAAACAGCGAAAGTTCTACTTCTTCCTTGCCAATTTGGATGCCTCATTTCTTTTTTTGTCTGATTGCTGTAGCTAGGACTTCTTGTACTATGTGGAATAATAGTGGTGACGGGTCATCCCTGTCTTGTCCCTGACCTTGGAGGAAACACTTTCAATTTTTCCCCATTGAGGATGAGCTGAGCTGTGGCTTTTTCCTAGGTGACCTTTATATGTGTAGGTAGGTTTAGTCCAAGTCTACTTTGCTGAGGGTTTTTATCATGAATGGATGTGACATTTTGTCAAATGGTTTTACCGCATCTGAGGAAAGCATCATATTGTTCTTATCATTTCTTCTAATACTGTGGTGCATCATGTTGATTGATCGGCGAATGTGGAGCCACCCTTGCAGCCCAAGAATATATCCCACTTGATTATGGTAAATGATTCTATTAATGTATTGTTGACTTTAATTTGAAGGTATTTTAATGAGAATTTCTGCATACATACTCTCAGGCTATTGGTCTGCAGTTTTATTTTAAATTTTTAAACATTTTTTTAAAATGTTTATTTCTTTCCTTAGATAGAGTACATAAAAGTGAGGGAGGGGCAGAGAGACAGAGAGAGAGAATCCTGGCCATGCTCCACACTGTCAATGCACTGTCCAATGTGGGACTGGAACCCACGCCCCGCAAGATAATGTCCTAATCCAAAATTAAGACCTGGACAATAAACCAACTGAGCCACACAGGCGCCCCGGCAGTTTTCGGTTTTAGTGGAGGCTTTATCTGGGTTTGGTATCAGGGCAATGATGGCCTCATAAGATGAATTTGTAAGTTTTTCTTCTTTTTTATTTTTTGTAATCATTCGAGGAGAATACATATTACCTCTTCCTTAAATGGATGGTAGAATTAATCAGTGAAGCCCTCTGCCCTGAACTCTTGTATTGGGGGGAGTTTTTTTTTCTTATTGATTTGATTTCTTTCTGTTTTCAGATTTTATGTATCTTCCTGTTTCAGTTTTGGTAGTTTTTGTGTTTCTAGGAATTTGTCCATTTTTCTCAGAGTGTCCAATTTGTTGCATATAGTTTTTCATAATATTATCTTCTAACTGTATTTTTGTAGTGTTGACTGTTGTTTCTCCTTTCTTATTTGTGATTTTATGTATTTGAGTCCTTTCTCTCTTCTTTGTGAAAACTCTGCCTAGGAGGTTTTCATGTTGATTACTGTTTTCAAGGAACCAGCCCCTTGTTTCATTGATTTGGTTTAGTGTCTTTTTGGTTTGTATATCCCTCATTTCTGCCTTAATCTCTATTATTTCCTTCCTTCTGCTGTTCTTCTCATTCCTTTAGTTGTAAGTTAGGAGGGTTTGAGATTTTTCTTGCTCTTTAAGGTAGGCTTGTATTGCTATATACTTCCATCTTAGATTGCTTTTGCTGCATTCCAAAAGTTTTTACCAGTGTATTTTCATTTTCATTACTTTCAGTGTATTTTCTTATTGATTTCCTGTTTGACCCATTCATTTCGTAACATGTTATTTAACCTCCCTTTATTTGTGGCCTTTCCCCCTGTGTGTGTGTGTGTGTGTGTGTGTGTGTGTGTGTGTGTGTATGATTGTGGTTAACTTCAAGTTTCCTAGCGTGTGGTCAGAAAAGATGCTTGGTCTGATCTCTGTCTTTAGGTACCTGTTGAGGCCTGATTTGTTACCTAGAATGTGATCATTTTTGGAGAATGCCCCATGTGCGCTTGAAAAGAATGTGTACTCTGCCATTTTAGTATGGAGTGTTCTGAATATATCTGTTAAACGCATCTGGTCCAGTGTGTCATTCAAAGCCATTGTTTCCTTGTTGATTTTCTGTTTAGAGGTTCTGTCCATTGATGTGACAGATGTGTTAAAGTCCTCTATTATCATTATATTATTATAAATTCTTTTATGGTTTTGTTGAATGTTTTTGATATTGGTGATTGCATATTGGGTGCATCAAAATTTACAATCATTGGGTCTTTTTGTTTGGTTGTCCCCTTTAGTATGAGATAGTGTCTATCTTCGTCTCTTGTTACAGCTTTATTTATTTTTTTAATGTAAGTCTTAGTTGACATATAGTGCATTCTCTGTTTCAGGAATAGAATCCAGTGATTCATCCCTTACATACAACACCCAGTACTCATGACAACAATTGCTCTCCTTAATACTCGTCCGCCACCTAGCCCAGCGCCGACACATCTCCCTCTATCAACCCTCACTTTTTTTCCGCTATGGCTAAGAGACTCATGTGGTTTGTTACCACTCTTCTCTTTTCCTGCCCCCTTCCCATATTTTCATATGTTTTGTTTCTTAAATTCCACATGAGTGAAATCATATATGTGTCTTTCACTGATTGATATATTTCACTTAGCATAATACATTCTAGGTCCATCCATATCGTTGCAAGTGGCAGGGTTTCGTTCTTTATGAAGCTGAGTTTCATTTCATTGTATATATGTATGTATATTTGTATGTATATATGAACATACACGTGAGTACATATGCAAATACATGCACACACACACACACACAAGTTTATACCTTCATCAGTTGATGGATACTTGGGCTTTCTCCATAGTATGGCTACTGTTGATAATGCTGCTATAAATATTGGGTGTATGCATTTTACTACTAGGTATTGACCCAAAGGGTACCAAACTACACTCTCGGTTTTGAAGTTTATTTTGCCTAATATAAGTATTGCTACTGGCTTTCTTTTACATTATTGTCATGATAAACGTTTTTCATTCCCTCCTTTTAAATCTGCAGGTGACATATGTCCAAATAACGCTTTGTAAGCAGCATCTAGATAGGCCTTGTTTTGTTTTTGTTTTTGTTTCTTTCTTTTTTTTCTGTCCATTCTGACACCCTATCCTTGTCTTTTGATTGGAGCATGTAGTCGATTTACATTCAGAGTAATTATTGACAGGTATATATTTAGTGACATTCTACTAGTTGTTTTCCATTGTTTCTTGATGTTTTCTCTGATCCTTTCTTGTCTGTAACACTTTTGGTCTTTCATTTCCACTCCAAGAGTCTGATTTAAATATTCTTTTCTTTTGACTGGTAGTACATTTCTTTACTTATTTTTATATTTCTTCTTCGTTAAAATTTAAGCCCCAGTTAGTTACCTTATAGTGGAATACAGTTTCAGGATTAGAATTTAGTGATCCATCAGTTACAAAATATATCCAGTACTCATTCCAAGTGCCCCCCGGGTTCCCATCACCTATTTAGCCCACACCCCTATTCAGAAACCTTCCTGGAGTCCTGAGCTTCTTCCCTCTATTTAACAGTTTCTTATCGTTTGATTCCTTCTCTGTATCTTATTTTTGCTTTCCTTTCACTATGTTCATCAGTGTATTAAATGCCACAGATGAGAAAAATCATATGATGTGTGTCTTTCTCTGACATATTATGGTTAGCATAATAAAGTCTGGTTCCATCCACCTTGTTGCAAATAGCAAGATTCCACTCTTTTTGATTGCCGAGTAATATTCCACTGTATGAATATACCACATCTTCGTTATCCATACATCTCTCAATGGTCATTTGGGCTCTTTGCATAATTTAGCTATTGTTGATAATCCTGCTATAAACATTGGAGTGCATGTGCCTCTTCGAGTCAGCGTTAGTGTGTCCTTTGGATAAATGCCTATTAGTGCAATTGCTGGGTTGTAGTGTAGTTCTCTTATTGTTTCTTGTAACGAATCTCCATACTATTTTCCAGAACGGCTACACCACTTTGCATTCCCACCAGCATTGCAAAAGCATTCCCTTTCTCTGCATTCTTGCCAACATCTGTCGTTTCCTGAGATGTTAATTTTAGCCATTCTGATAGGTGTGAGGGGATATCTCATTGTGGTTTTGATTTGTATTTCACTTATGATGAATGAGGTTGAGCATCTTTTCATGGTATGACCAATCTGGATGTGATCTTGTTAAAGTGTCTCTTCATGTCTTTTGCCCATTTCTTCACTGGGTTATTTGGTTTCTGGGTGTTGAGTGTGATATATTCTAGATATGGAAGAATGCTGATGTTATTTTGATAGGAATTACATTGAATTTGTCCATTGTTTTGGGTAGTATTGATATTTTAACAATATTTGTTCTTCCAATCCATGAGATGGGATGTTTTTCCATTTCTTTGTGTCTTCTTCAACTTCTTTCATAGATGTTGTATGGTTTGTTCTTTTATTTTTTTAATTTTTATTTATTTTTAAGAGAGTGAGCGAGTGAGCAAGAGCCCATGAGCAGGGGAAAGGCAGAGATAGGGAGACACAGAATCTGAAGCAGGCTCCAAGCTCCAAGCTGTCAGCACAGAGCCTGTCACAGGACTCAAACCCACAAACGTGGGATCATGTCCTGAACTGAGGTCGGCACTTAACCGACTGAGCCACCCAGGCACCCCTCTATTGTTTGAATGTACTGATCTTTTACCTCTTTGGTTAGATTTACCCCTGGGTATTTTATGCATTTCTGTGCAGTTGTAAATTAGATCAATTCCTTAACTTTCTTTCTGTTGATTCATTATTGGGGTATAGAAATGCAATCAACTTCTGTATATTGATTTTATATTCTGAGACTTTCCTGAATTCCTGTATCAGTCCTAGAAGTTTTTTGGTGGAGTCGTTTGGATTTTCCACGGAGAGTATCATATCTGTGAGGAGGGAAATTTTGACCCCTCCTTGCCAACTTGGACACCTTGTAATTCTTTTTGTCGTCTGATTGCTGAGGCTAGGACTTTCAAAAGAATGGTGGGGGCGCCTGGGTGGCACAGTCGGTTAAGCGTCCGACTTCAGCCAGGTCACGATCTCGCGGCCCGTGAGTTCGAGCCCCGTGTCGGGCTCTGGGCTGATGGCTCAGAGCCTGGAGCCTGTTTCCGATTCTGTGTCTCCCTCTCTCTCTGCCCCTCCCCCGTTCATGCTCTGTCTCTCTCTGTCCCAAAAATAAAAAAAAAAATAAACGTTGAGAATGGTGAATAACAGTGTTGAGAATGGACATCCCTGTCGTGTTCCTGACCTTAGGGGGAAAGCTCTCAGTTTTCCCCATTGAAGATATTATTAGCTGTGGGACTTTCATATCTGGACATTCTCACATTGAGCCACGACCCTTCCATCCCTCCTTTCATGAGGTGTTTTTTTTCCATCAAGAAAGGATGCTGCTGCGTTTTGTCAAATGTTTATTCTGCAACTATTGAGAGGATCATGTGGTTGTTATCCTTTCTTTTATCAACGAGATATATCACATCAGTTGATTTGCAGATATTGAGTCGGTTGTGCATCCCAGGAATAAAATCCACTTCATTGTGCTGAATAATTCTTTTAATGTATTTTTGAATCCAGTTTGCCACTTTTTGTTGAGATTTTTTGCATCCATGGTCATCAGGGAAATTTGTCTCTAGTTTTCCTTTAAAGTGGGGTCTTTGTTCAGTTCGGACTCAAGGCCATGCTGGCCTCATAGAATGAGTTTGGAAGTGTTCCCTCCATTTTTCTGCCCATGACCTTATCTTGTTCTTTCATTTGGGATACCTCCCTCTTGTGTTGGAATTTTGGTTGAGTATTTGCCATCTCTGTGTTACCAAAGCTCATTGTGTTACCTGCCTATGAGTTGAATGGTTTTATGAAGAGGAGGTCATCCAATGTCCAGGGCCTGGCACATCACGGAGTGTCTGTGGTGTGTGTCGCATGCACTATTTTTTGTGTTCTGGCTGCACTATCCTTCAGGTCAGTTGTATGGGAAAGGTAGGGTCCTTGGCTAGAATGTGGTGAGTCTTACCGAGGTCGCAACTGGGATCCCTGGAAACTGCAGTACAGTCAGAACTGGGTTCACTGCATGGTGCAGTGCGCGGGCACTGGGTTCACTGGAGGGGGCAGTAAGTAATCTGAGGATTCCAGAAGGTAGGTGAACACTGTAAAACACTCTAGTCTTCTCTTACATCAAATTCAAAGACATTTTCTTGCCCCAGCTTTCTTTTAATGCTGAAGAGATTGCAATTAGTAATTGAAGGCATAATGGTCCTACAGGATATTTACCTATATGACTGGTGGACATTATTTCATCCATCCGTGTCCCTAAAGCACGTTTCATTGGAAATATTAGCCAAGGATACATACTGTAAATTCACAACTGATTCACAGCTCCCTGTAAGTTTCATTCTGACCTTGTCACATATGTATCATCAAAGATATTATTAGTGACTTTTCAGATACGCTCCCCACATCCAGATGGTGATGTTAGAGAATCTGGTATAAATGGAAATTCACAGGTTCCAAATTAGGAATTATTTTTCATTTTTAATGTTTCTTTTTTCTTTTTTTGAGATAGCCCGAGCTGGGGAGGGGGGAGAGAGTGGGAGATACCGAATCTGAGGCAGGCTCGAGGCTCTGAGCTCTCAGGACAGAGCCTGACGCGGGGCTCAAACTCATGGACTGCAAGATCACGACTTGCGTCAAAGTCGGACGCTTAACCGACTAAGCCACCCAAGCGCCCCAGGAATGATAGTTTATTGGCAAACAAGGAGAAATTAAAAATAGTGTAAAGGATGTCTATTTTTAATTGAAATATTGTTCACACATTTGTTGTATGAGTTTTCAGCATACATTGTAGTCATTCCATATGTCTATGAATTATATTGTACTTAAGCACAAGTGTAGCTATCCTGTGAAAGCATGCAACAGTATTACAAAATTGACTCCATTACATTGGCTGTCCCTTGTATTCCTAGGACTCATTCATTCCATAGCTGACGCCAGTATCTCTCTCAAAGGTGTTCATTCTTTATCTAACCTAAGTATTTTGGTGGTAAACACAATTACCACTTGCTCAGCAAGTGTAAATTGGTGGTCTATTTTTCTGTGAACATTGCTTAAACCATTACAAATGATGTCATTACGTTAATAAAGTCGGTTTCATTCTTCACTCACAAGAAAGGAGAAGGAAAAGATTTCTCTGTGTCCCAGGCCCTGTCATTAAAACCTTTCCCACTGTGGAGAACAGGTTTAGTTGCCCAGGGAACTTCAGTGTCTCAGCTGAGCAACCAGGGCCTTCCACATTGCAAAAGTACCCATGATGGCCAACAGAGAGAGCTCAAGCACCACAGACCCGGAGAGGCGGAGTCCTCTGCCCAGGCAGTGATGGCCACCAGAGGGCGTACCATCGGCTTTTCTGACCCAGGGCACCTGAGAGCAGGAAGGGCTTTGATTGCTCCCAGAGTACTCAGGGCCTTTTCAGCTGCCTGAGTACAGAGAGCAGAGCTGCATTTCCAGCAGGTTGTGCTGCCCGCCCCAGGGGAGATCTTGGGAGCTTTGTAGCAACTTGGCATCTCCTGAGTCGCCAGAGAGAATTTGTCTTATTGTACTGAGTGCTGAGGAGTGGGCTCTGGGTGGCTTCCCTGGGCAAGCTGGTTGCTGAGCTGCACAGGCCCTTGCGCTTTCTGGGCTGTTCCCGTGTTTCATTCCTCCCCTTCCCGGACAGTATTTGAACAAGACATATTTTACTAAAGGTCTCGTGGATTGTGGAGTCCCACGACATCACCTCATCGATGCAGTCGATGGTTTGTTGTTCCAGATTCAGGCTTGTTTCCGGGAAGAAACCCTGACAGAAATTCAGAAGAACGGGAGGTGCATTCCATTAGGACATGAATACATGAAATGCTCGTCTTAGGAACTCCTAGAAGAATGAGCTGGGACCCACTTTCCAAGTCCTGCTGGAACCAGTGACCGAGGTAAGGGCACAAACTGTCCCCCACATCATACATGCCTTTTAAAAAGTTTCATGGTGATTTTTCCAACTTAATTAAGTGATTGCAAACTACAGAAAACCTGGTAGGTACCTGTCATTAACGTACGTTATCTTGAATTTAAATTGCAGTGAGTAAAGATACAGTGTAGTATTAGTTTCAGGTGTAAAATATAGAGCAACCCTTCCACACGTCATCCGGTGCTCATCCCAGGTGCACTTCTTAATCCCCAGCAGCTGTTTCACCCATTCCCCACCTTGCTCTGGAAGCCCTCAGTTTGTTTCCTAGTTAAAAGTCTGTTTGTCACTGTCTCCTCCCCGCCCCCCCCCACTTTGTTTTGTTTTATATCCATGTGTTAGTGAAATCATCTGCTATTTGTCTTTGTCTGAAAGGCTTATTTCACCCAGGATAACATTCTCTTGCTCCATCCAGCTCATGGCAAATTACAAGATTTCATGTTTTTATGGCCTAATAATATTACATTCCATAGACCACATCTCAATTTATTCATCAGTTGATGGATGCTTGGATAGTTTCTGTAATTTGGCTGTTGTAGAAAATGCTGCTGGAAACATCATGGTGCATGTATCCCTTTGAAGATTTTGTATTCTTTGTGGAAATACCTTGTAGTGAAATTGCTGGAACATAAGTTACTTCCATTTCCAGTTGTTGTTTTTTTTTTTTAGAAATCTCCATAATGTTTTCCAGACTGGCTGCACCGGTTTGCCTTCTTACCCACAGTGCAAGAGGGTTATTCTTTCCCCACATCCTTGGCAAAACCTGCTGTGTCATCCTTCATTGATTTTAGTCATTGTGACAGAAGTGATGTGTTATCTCATTGTACTTTTGAATTGTATTTGCCTGAAGATCAGTATTGTTGAGTATTTTTTCATGTGTCTCTTGGCCAGGTATATGTCTTCCTTCAGGAAATGTCCATTTTTGTCTTCTGCCCATTTTTAATCAGATTTTTCATTTTTTGGGTGCTGTATAACTGTATATATTTTGGGCACTAACCCTTTATCTGATGTCGTTTGCAAATATCATTCTGTAGGTGTTTTAGTTTTGTTGATTATTTCCTTGGTGATTGAAGGTTTTAATTTTTATGAAGTCTCATTGTTTTTGCTTGTGTTTCCCTTACCGGTAGAGATATATCTGCAAAGACGTTTGTACAGGCAATGTTAAATAAGATACTACCCGTGTTATCCTCTGGGATTTTTATGGTTTCAGGTTTCACATATAGTTCTTTATCCGTGTTGGATTTATTTTTGTGTATGTTGTAAGAAAGTGGTCCATTGTTGTTTTTGTTTTGTTTTGCAGGATGCTGTCCATTTTTTCCAAAACCATTTGTTGAGGAGCCTTTTTTTTTTAAGTTTATTTACTTATTTTCGAGAGAGAGAGAGCATGCAGAAGAGGGGCAGAGAGAAATGGAGACAGAGAATCCCACGCATGCTCTGCACTGCCCTGAGATCATAACCTGAGCTGAATTCACAATCACACGCTTTGTTGACTGAGCCACCCCTGTGTCCCAAGACTATCTTTTTTTCCATTGGATGTTCTTTCCTGCTTTGTTGAGAATTAATTGACCATATAGGTGTGAGTTCATTTCTGCATTTATTTTCTATTGATCTATGCCTCTGTGTGTTGTTGTTGTTGTGGTGGTGGTGGTGGTGGTGGTGGTGGTTGTTCTTTTGCCAGTTCCACTGTTTTGATCAGTATAGCTTTGTAATATAACCTAAAGTCTGGAATTGTGATGTCTCCAACTTTGCTTTTCTTCTTCAAGTTTGTTTTGGCTGTTTGGGGACTTTTGTTATTCCATACAAATTTTGAGATTATTTGTTCTTGTTCTGTCACAAATGTTTTTGTTAGTGTGATAGGGATTTCATTATATGTGTAGATTGTTTTGAGGAGTGTAGACATTTTAACAGTATTTTGTGCCTCCCATCCATGAACATGAAATGTATTCCATTTCTTTGTGTCCTCTTCCATTTCTTTCATCAGTGTTTCATAGACTTTAGAGTACAGGTCTTTCAATTCTTTGGTTAGGTTTATTCCTGGTTTCTTGTGGTATTTGTGAGCCTGTCAATGGGATTGATCCCTTACTTTCTCTCTGTGTTAATTCATGATTTGTGTTAGAAATTCAATACATCTATGTTCCTTGATTTCTGTATATTGTGACTTGTGGAATTCATATATCAATTCTAGCCGTTTTTAAGGGAATATTTCATGCTTTTTAGAGAACACATCACGTCAGTTCCAAATAGCGAAAGTGCTACTTCTTCCTTGCCGATTTGGATGCCTCTTATTTCTTTTTGTTGTCTGAGTGCTGTGGTTAGGGTTCCTGTACTATGCGCAATAACAGTGGTGAGAGGCGTCATCCCTGTTTTGTCCCTGACCTTGGAGGAAATTTTTTCAATTTTTCCCCATTGAGGATGAGATGAGCTGTGGGTTTTTCCTAGATGACCTTTATTATGTGCAGGTAGGTTGACTCTCAATGTACTTTGCTGAGGGGTTTTATCATGAATGGATGTGACATTTTTTCAAATAGTTTTCCTGCATCTGTTGAAAGCATCGTATTGTTCTTATCCTTTCTTCTACTACTGTGGTGCATCATGTTGATTGATCTGTGAATGTGGAACCACCCTTGCAGCCCAAGAATATATCCCACTTGATTATGGCAAATGATTCTATTAATGTATTGTTGACTTTAATTTGAAGGTATTTTAATAAGAATTTCTGCATACATAGTCATCAGGCTATTGGGCTGCAGTTTTATTTAAAAAATTTTTAAACATTTTTTAAATGTCTATTTCTTTCCTTTGAGTACATAAAAGTGAGGGAGGGGCTCAGAGATAGGGAGAGAGAGAATCCTGGCCATGCTCCACACTGTCATGGCAGGGTCCAACATGGGACTCGAACCCACGCACTGCAAGATAATGTCCTAGTCCAAAATGAAGAGTTGGACAGTAAACAGCCCGAGCCACACAGGCGCCCCACCAGTTTTCGGTTTTAGTGGAGGCTTTATCTGGTCTTGGTATCAGGGTAATGATGGCCTCATAAGATGAATTTGTAAGTTTTCCTTCTTTTTTATTTTTCATAATAATTCAAGGAGAATACATATTAGCTCTTTCTTAAATGGATGGTAGAATTCATCAGTTAAACCATCTGGCCCAGAACTTTTGTGTTGGGGGGAGATTTTTGTTATTACTGATTTGATTTCTTTCTCTTTTCAGAATATATGTATCTTCCTGTTTCAGTTTTGGTAGTTTGTGTGTTTCTAGGAATTTGTCCATTTTTCTCAGTGTGCAATTTGTTGCATATAGTTGTTCATAATATTAACTTCTAACTGTATTTTTGTGGTGTGGACTGTTATTTCTCCTTTCTTATTTGTGATTTTATTTATTGGAGTCCTTTCTCTCTTCTTACTCAAAAGTCTGCCTAGAAGTTTTCGTGTTGATTTCTGTTTTCAAAGAACCAGCCCCTGGTTTCATTGATTTGGTCTAGTGTCTTTTTGGTTTGAGTATCCCTTATTTCTGTCTGAATCTCTATTCCTTCCTTCCTTCTGCTCTTGTTCTTCTGATATGTGACCTAGAATATGATCAACTCTGGAGAATGTCCCATGTGCGCTTGAAAAGAATATGTACTCTGC
Source organism: Prionailurus viverrinus (assembly GCF_022837055.1). Lineage (NCBI taxonomy): Eukaryota > Metazoa > Chordata > Mammalia > Carnivora > Felidae > Prionailurus > Prionailurus viverrinus. The sequence goes on along the minus strand of NW_025927634.1, from coordinate 116,340 downwards.
CATTTTAGTATGGAGTGTTCTGAATATATCTGTTAAACCCATCTGGTCCACTGTGTCAATCAAAGCCATTGTTTCCTTGTTGATTTTCTGTTTACAGCTTCTGTCCATTGAAGTGAGCAATGGGTTAAAGTCCTCTACTATCGTTATATTATAAAAAATGAGTTCCTTTATGGTTGTTGTTAAATATTTTATATACTTGGTGATCGCATGTTGCGTGCATCAAAATTTATAATCATTGGATCTTCTTGTTTCATTGTCCCCTTTAGTATGAGATAGCGTCTGTCTTCATCTCTTGTTATACCTTTATTTATTTATTTATTTACTTACTTACTTATTTATTTATATTAATTTAAGTCATAGTTGACATAGTGCACTCTCGGATTCGGGAGTAGAATTTGGTGATTCATCCCTTACATACAATACCCAGTGCTCATCCCAACAAGTGCTCTCCTTAATACTCATCCCACATCTAGCCCAGCCCTGACCCATTTCCCTCCATCAACCTTCGGTTTTTTTCTCTAACATTAAGAGACTCATGTGGTTTGTTACCACTCTTCTCGTTTCCTGCCCCCTTCCCATGTTTTCATCTGTTTTGTTTCTTCAATTCCACATGAGTGAAATCATATATTTGTCTTTCACTGATTGACATATCTCACTTAGCATAATACATTATAGCTCCATCCACATCATTGGAAATGGCAAGATTTCATTCTTCTTGAAGTTGAGTTATATTTCTTTGTGTATACATATGTTTGTATATATGAACGTACACATATGTACATCTGTATATATGCGTATACATACATACACACGCACACACACCACAACTTCTTTATACCTTCATCAGTTGATGGATACTTGGGCTTTCTCTATAGTTTTGCTACTCTTGATAATGCTGCTATAAATACTGGGTTCATGAAATGTCACTATTAGGTATTTACCCAAAGTGTACCAAAAAAGAGTCTCGGTTTTAAAGGTTATTTTGCCTGATATAAGTATTGCTACTGGCTTTCTTTTAACATTATTGGCATAATAAATATTTCTTCATTCCCTCACTTCAAATCTGCAGGAGACTTAAGTCCAAATAAGGCTTTGTAGGCAGCTTCTAGATAGACATTGTTTTTTGTTTGTTTGCTTGTTTGTTTGTTTGTTTTGTCCATTCTGACGCCCTATCCAATGTCTTTTGATTGGAGCATTTAGTCCATTTATATTCCGGGTGATTATTGATAGGTATATATTTAGTGCCATTCTACTAGTTGTTATGCCTTTGTTTTTTGATGTTTTCTCTGATCCTTTCTTGTCTGTAACACTTTTAGTCCTAGATTTCCACTCAAAGAGCCCGATTTAAATATTCTTTTCTTTTGACTGGTAGTACATTTCTTTACTTCTTTTTCATATTTCTTTTTTTTAATTTAAGCCCAAGTTAGTTACTTTATAGTGGAATACAGTTTCAGCAGTAGAATTTAGTGATCCATCAAGTACAAAATATACCCGATACTCATCCCAAGTGCACCCGTAATGCCCATACCCATTTAGCCCATACCCCTATTCAGTAACCCTCCTGGAACCCTGAGTTTCTTCTCTGTATTTCAGAGTCTCTTATCGTTTGACTCCCTCTCTGTTTGTATCTTATTTTTGCTTTCCTTTCACTACGTTCATCAGTTGTATTAAATTCCACAGATGAGAGATATCATATGATGTGTGTCTTTCTCTGACATATTTTGCTTAGCATAATCAAGTCCGGTTCCATCCATGTTGTTTCAAATAGCAAGATTTCATTCTTTTTGACTGCCGAGTAAAATTCCATTGTATGAATATACCACATCTTCTTTATCCATTCATCTGTCAATGGTCATTTGCGCTCTTTGCATAATTTAGTTATTGTTGATAATGTTGCTATAAACATTGCAGTGCATGTTCCACTTGGACTCAACGTTAGTGTATCCTTTGGATAAATATGTAGTAGTGCAATTGCTGGGGTCTAGTGTAGTTCTATTTTTAGTTTTTCTGACAAATCTCCATACTATTTCCAGAGTGGCTACACCACTTTGCATGCCCACCAGCATTTCAAAAGCGTTCCCTTTCTCTGCATCCTTGCTAACATCTGTCTTTTTCGGAGATGTTAATTTTAGCCATTCTGATAGGTGTGTGGGGATATCTCATTGTGGTTTTGATTTGTATTTCAGTGATGACAAGTGAGATTGAGCATCTTTTCATGTGTGACCAATCTGGATGTCATCTTTCTTAAAGTGTCTGTTCATGTCTTTTGCCCATTTCTTCACCAGATTATTTGGTTTTTGGGTGTTGAGTGTGATAAATGTTTATAGATTTTGGATACTAACCCTTTATCTGATATGTCACCTGCAAATATCTTCTCCCACTTCATTCAGTGGCCTTTCAGTTTCGCTGATTATGTCCTCTTCTGTGCAGATGCTTTTTATCTCCAAGTCCCAATTGTTCACTTTGGTTTTCATTGCCCTTGCTTTGGAGACATGACAAGCAAGAGGTTGTTGTGGCCAGGATCAAGGAGTTAGATTGCGTGTTTTCTCCTCTAGGATTTTGATGGTCCCTTTCTTACATTTATATCTTTCATCCATTTTGAGGTGTGTGTGTGTGTGTGTGTGTGTGTGTGTGTGTGTGTGTGTGGTTTAAGAACATAGTCCAGGTCCAATCTTCTCATTGTTCAGTTTTCCCAGTACCATTTGCTGAAGAGACTTTTGTTTTTCCATTGGATATTCTTTCCAGTGTTATCAAAGATTACTCGGCCATATGTTTGAGCATCCATTTATGGGTTCCCTATTCCGTTCCATTGATGTCTGTGTCTGTTTATGTGCCCGTACCATACTGTCTTGATGATTGCGGTTTTCTAATGCACCATAAATTCCAGATTTTAATGTCTCCAGCTTTGTTTTCTTTTTCAACATGACTTTGGCGATTTGGGGTCTTTTCTGGCTCCCTACAAATTTTAGGGTTGTTCTAGTTCTGTGAGGAATGCTGGTGTTGTTTTGATAGGAATTGCATTGAATGTGTCGATTGCTTAGGGTAGTATTGACATTTTAATAATATTTGTTCTTCTCATCCATGAGCATGGAATGTTTTTCCGTTTCTTTGTGTTTCTTCCATTTCTTTCATAGATGTTGTATGGTTTGTTCCTTTATGTTTTTGATCTTTGTTTATTTTTGAGAGAGAGAGAGAGAAAGAGAGAGCACATGAGCAGGGGAAGGGCAGAAAGAGGGAGAGAGGGAGACACAGACTCTGAAGCAGGCTCCAGGCTCCGAGCTGTCAGGACAGTGCCCATCACGGGACTCAGACCCACAAATGCGGGATCATGTCCTGAATTGAAGTCGGCACTTAACCGACGGAGCCACCCAGGCGCCCCTCTATTGTTTTAAGTGTACTGATCTTTTACCTCTTTGGTTATGTTTACCCCTGGGTGTTTGATGGTTTTCAGTGCAGTTGTAAAGTACATCAATCCTTGATTTCTCTCTGCTGACTCATTATTGGTGTATAGAAATGCAATCAACTTCTGTATATTGATTTTATATCCTGAGACTTTCCTGAATTCCAGTATCAGTCCTAACAGTTTTTCCATGGAGTCTTTGGGATTTCCTTGAAAAGTATCATGTCTGCGAAGAGGGAAAGTTTGACCCTCCTTGCCAATTTGAACGCCTTGTATTTCTTTTTGTTGTCTTCTTGCTGAGGTTAGGACTTCCAACAGTTTGTGGAATAACAGTGGTGAGAGTGGACATCCCAGTCGTGTTCCTGACCTTAGGGGGAAAGCTCTCAGTTTTTCCTCATTGAAGATGATATTAGTTGTGGGACTTTCATATCTGGACATACTGATATTCAGACAAGATCTTTCTATCCTTCCTTTCATGTGTGCTTTTTTTCCATCAAGAAAGGATGCTGCATTGTGTCAAATGCTCTTTCTGCATCTATTGAGAGGATCATATGGTTGTTATCCTTTCTTTTCTCAATGTGATGTATCACATCAGTTGATTTGCAGATATTGAATTGGTGGTGCATCCCAGGAATAAATCTAATTCATTGTGGTGAATAATTATTTGTATGTATTGTTGGATCCGGCTTGCTACTTTTGTTGAGAATTTTTGCATCCAGGTTCATCAGGGAAATTGGTCTGTAGTTTTCCTTTCTGGTGGGGTCTTTGTCCAGTTTGGTATCAAGGCCAAGCTGGCCTCATAGAATGACTTTGGAAGTGTTCCTTCCATTTCTCTGTCCATGACCTTATCTTGTTCTTTCATTTGGGATGCATTCCTCTTGTCTTGGCATTTTGGCTGAGTTTTTGCCTTCTCTGTGTTACAAACGCTCATTATGTTAGCTGCCTGTGAGATGAATGGCTTTAATAAAAGGAGGTCATCTAGTGTCCAGGGGCTGACACATCAGGGAGTGTCTGTGGTGTGTGTTGCATACATTGTTTTGTGTTCTGGCTGCACTGTCCTTCAGGCCAGTTGTATGGACAATGTATGGTCCTTGGCCAGAATGTGCTGAGTTTTGTCTAGGTCAGCTCCGATCTGCCTCTTAAATGAGACTTGAAATGACTGCCACTCGAAGCGAAGTTCTGCAGAACTGTCTGGTCAAGAGAGGTGGTGTGGTCATGGGCTTCCGCTGGTCACCTGCGGAAGGGGACACCTCCATTGGGACTGAGGCAAGCCTGATTGACCTAGAAGGCCAGTCTCACCAGAGCACAGGAATGTGGGGTTGGTGTTAGCATCTTAGGCAGCCAGTGTGGGGATGACATTGTTTCCAGCAGATGGCTCTGTGTCTATGCTGTGGGGAAGAGGAGGAAAATGGTCCCACACACTTCCTCTGTCCTGGCTCCTTTGTCCCCTTGTGAACACTGCCTCTCAGGGGTGCTCTATGAGAGTGTATAATCGCTCCACTGTGTACACCAGGCGATGTACAGGTCACTGTTTCCATACCGTCTGCCTGTATGTAGATTGCTGCCTTCTCTGAAGGATTAGGCCAGTGCCCTCAGGGATGTATCCCAGCCAAGCCTTCTGACCTTTGAAACTCCACATTCTCGGGGTCTGGATCGCTTGGTTAAGTGTCCGAGTCTTGATCCTGGCTCAGATCATGACCTCGTGGTAATGGGCTTCTCTCTCTCCCTCTATTCCTGCCCCTGCCTTGCTTGTGCTCTCTTTCTCTGTCTCTCTCTCAAAATAAACTTAAAACAAATTTAGTGGCATGGAATACCTTATTTAGGCGAGATTTCCTCCCTGAGGGAATGGCAGCCGTCTATCAGTCAAATTTCTGGCAATGAATAGGAATTTCACTGTTGACCTGTTAAAGGTTACATTCCTACAGGAGTAAATTTAGGGTTAGTGACATGAGGCCTTAACGTAAGTAACTCCATGATGGCAGGCACTGGGTTCATGGAGGCTGCATTGCCTCGGACAGTGGGTTCACTGTAGGCAGCAGTGCTTCGGACAGTGTGTTCACAGGTGTCAGCAGTGCTTCGGGTGGAAAATTTACTGGAGGCTGCAGTGACACTGGCAGCGGGTTCACTGGAGGCTTCACTGTGTCGGGCAGTGCGTTCACTGGAGGCTGCATTGCCCCAGGACTGGGTTCACTGGACAATGCAGTAGAGCGGGCACTGGGTTCACAGGAGGCTGCAGTGTCTTGTGTACTGAGTTCACTGCAGGCTGCAGTGCTGCGAGAACTGGTTTCACTGGTTCCTGCAGTGCCGCGGGCACTGGGTTCACTGGAGGCTGCAGTGCAGCGGTTACTGGATTCACTGGAGGCTCCAGTGCTGCAGGAACTGGCTTCACTGGAAGCTGCAGTGCCGCGGACACTGGCTTTACTAGAGTGTGCAGTGCCATGGGCACTGGTTCACTTGAGGCTGCAGTGGCGTGGACACTTGGTTCACTGGAGGGTGTAGTGCCACGGGCACTGGCTTCACTGGAGGGTGAAGTGCCAGGGACACAGCCTCACTGGAGGTAGAGACCCGCAGGCCCTGGGTTCACTGCATGCTGCAGTGCCGTGGTCACTGGGTTCACTGGAGGGTGCATTGCCGCAGGCAGTTTGTTCACTGAGGGATGCAGTGCCATGGGCACTGGGATCCCAGGAACCTGCAGTGGAGTCGGAAATGGGTTCACTGCAGGGTGCATTGCTATGGTCACTGGGTTCACTGCAGACTTCAGTGCATGGAACACTGGAATAACTGGAGGCTGCAGTGCAGTGGGCACGTGTTTCACTGGAGTCTGCAATGCCCTGGGCACTGGCTTTACTGGCAACTGCAGTGCCACGGACTCAAGGTTCAATGGAGAGTGCAGTACGGCGGACCCTGGCTTCAATGGAGGCTGCAGAGCCGCGGGCACTGGGTTCATAGGAGGCTGCAGTGCCGGGGCACATTGTTCCCTGGATGGTGTAGTGCCTTGGGCACTGGGTTCACTGGAGGGTGCATAGCCGCGGGCACTGGGTTGACTGGAGGGTGCAGTGTCACGGACAGTGTGTTCACTGGAGGGGGCAGTGTCGCAGGCAGTGGGTCACTGGAGGATGCAGTGTGTGGGCAGTGGGTTCACAGCATGCTCCAGTGCCACGGGTATTGAGTTCACTGGATGGTGCAGTGCCACGGGAACTGGGTTCACCGGAGGCTGCAGTACCCTGCGCAGTGGGTTCCATGCAGGATGCAGTGATGCGTGCACTGGGTTCAATGGAGGGTTCCGTGCCTCCCGCACTGGGTTCACTGGAGGCTGCAGTGCCGCGGGCAGTGGGTTCACAGCAGGCTCCAGTACCATGGGTCCTGGGTTCACGGCATGGTGCAGTGCTGCGGGAACTGGGTTCACCGCAGGCTGCAATACCCTGGGCACTAGGTTCCATGCAGGATGCAGTGATGCGAGCAATGGGTTTACTGCAGGCTGCAGTACCCTGGGCAGTGTGTTCAATGCAGGATGTAGTGACACGCGCACTGGGTTCAATGGAGGGTGCAGTGCCGCGGGCACTGGGTTCACTGGAGGCTGATGTGCCGCAGGCAGTGGGTTCACAGTAGGCTCCAGTACAACGGGTACTGGGTTCACTGGATGGTGCAGTGCCGTGGAACTGGGTTCAGTGGAAGGGCAGTGTCTCAGGCAGTTGGTCCCTGGAGGTTGCAATGCCACAGGCAGTGGGTTCACTGGATGGGGCAGTGCCGCCAGATCTGGGTTCACTGGAGGCTGCAGTGCTGCGGGCAGTGTGTTCATTGGAGGCTGCATAAAAACTGGAACTGGTTCCACTGCATGCTGCAGTGCCCGGGCACTGGGTTCACAGGAGGCTACAGTGCAGTAGACACTGCCTTCACTGGCGGGTGCAGTGCTGCGGGACGTGGGTTCACTGGAGTCTCCAGTGCTGCGGGATCTGGCTTCACTGGAGGCTGCAGTGCTGCAGGCACTGTGTTCACTGCATGCTGCAGAGAAGCGGGAACTATGTTCACTGCATGGTGCAGTTACGAGGGCACTGGGTTTATTGGAGGGTGCTGTGTGGCAGGCACTGCCTCCAATGGAGGGTGCAGTGTTGCGGTCAGTGGGTTCACTGGAGGCTGCAGTGCGGCGGGCAATTGGTTTACTTGAGGCTGCATAGAAGCGGGAATTGGGTTCACTGCATGGTGCAGTGCTGCGGGCACCCTGTTCACTGGATGGTGTAGTGCCGTGGGCACTGGGTTCACTGGAGGGTAGAGACCCGCAGGCCCTGGATTCACTGCACACTGCAGTGCCACGGGCACTGGGTTCACTGGAGGGTGCATTGCCGGAGGCACTTTATTCACTGGAGGTTGAAGTGCCATGGGAACTGGGATCCCAGGAACCTGCAGTGCAGTCAGAACGAGGTTCACTGCAGGGTGCAGTGCTGTGGGCACTGGGTTCACTGCAACTGCAGTGCACGGATCACTGGGAAACTGGAGGCTGCATTGCTCTGGCACGTGTTTCACGTGAGGCTGCAATGCCGCAGGTACTGGCTTTAGTGGCGGCTGCAGTGCCAGGGACCCAAGGTTCAATGGAGAGTGCAGTACGGCGGGCACTGACTTCAATGGAGGCTGCAGAGCAGCGGGCACTGTGTTCATAGCAGGCTGCAGCGTGGCAGGAACTTTGTTCATGGGATGGTGTAGTGCTGTGTGCACTGGCTTCACTGCAGGGTGCAGTGCCAAGGGCACTGGCTTCACTGGAGGGTGCAGTGCCGCGGGCACTGGCTTCACTGGAGGGTGCAGTGCCGCGGGCACTGGCTTCACTGGAGGGTTGAGACCCACAGGCCCAGGTTTCACTGCAGGCTGCAGTGCCGCATTCACTCGGTTCACTGGAGGGTGCATTCCCGCGGGCACTTTGTTCACTGGAGGCTGCTGTGTCATGGGGACAGGGATCCCTGGAACCTGCAGTACAGTCGGAACTGGGTTCACTGCAGGGAGCAGTGCTTTGGGCACTGGGTTCACTGCAGACTGCAGTGAACGGATCACTGGGATAACTGGAGGCTCCAGTTCAGTGGGCAGGGGTTTCCCTGGACGCTGCAATGCCATGGGCACTGGCTTTACTGGCCGCCACAGTGCTGCGGACCGAAGGTTCAATGGAGAATGCAGTATGGCAGGCACTGGCTTCACTGGAAGCTTCGGTGTCGTGGGCACTGGGTTCATAGCAGGCTGCAGTGCTGCTGGCACTTTGTTCACTGGATGCTGTAGTGCCCTGAGCACTGGGTTCCCTCAAGGGTGCAGGGCTGTGGACATTGTGTTCACTGGAGGGGGCAGTGTCGCAGGCATTGGGTTCCCTGGAGGGGGCAGTGCCGCCGGATCTGGGTTCACTGGAGTCTGCAGTGCTAAGGGCAGTGTGTTCACTGGAGGCTGCATAGAAGCTGGGACTGGGTTCACTGCATGGTGCAGTGCCGCGGGCACTGGGTATACAGGAGGCTACAGTGCAGCATGCACTGCATTCACTGGCGGGTGCAGTGCTGCGGGAAGTGGGTTCACTGGAGGCTCCAGTGCCGTGGTATCTGGGTTCACTGGAGGCTGCAGTGCTGCAGGCACTGTGTTCACTGCAGGCTGCATAGAAGTGGGAACTGGGTTCACTGCATGGTGCAGTTCCACGGGCAATGGTTTCACTGGAGTGTGCAGGGCGGAGCCACTGTTTTTTTTTTTTTTAACTTTTTTCTCAACGTTTATTTATTTTTGGGACAGAGACAGAGCATGAACAGGGGAGGGGCAGAAAGAGAGGGAGACACAGAATCAGAAACAGGCTCCAGGCTCTGAGCCATCAGCCCAGAGCCTGACGCGGGACTCGAACTCACAGACCGCGAGATCGTGACCTGGTTGAAGTGGACGCTTAACCGACTGCACCACCCAGGCGCCCCAAGGAGGCACTGTTTCAATGTAGGGTTTAGTGCCACGTTCAGTGTGTTCACTGGAGGCTGCAGTGCTGCAGGCAATTGGTTTACTTGAGGCTGCATAGAAGCGGGAACTGGGTTCATTGCATGGTGTAGTGCTGCTGGCACTTTGTTCACTGGATGGTGTAGTGCCGTGGGCACCGGGTTCACTGGAAGGTGCAGTGGCACGGACACTTGGTTCACAGGAGGGTGCAGTGCTGCGGGCACAGGCTTCACTTGAGCCTGCATTGGCGCGGACACTTGGTTCACTGGAAGGTGCAGTTCTGTGGGCATTGGCTTCACTGGAGCGTGCAGTGCCAGGGACATTGGCTTCACTGGAGGGTAGAGATCCGTAGGCACTGGGTTCACTGCAGACTGCAGTGCTGTGCCACTGGGTTCACTGCAGGGTGCAGTGCCGCGGGCACTGTGTTCACTGGAGGGTGCAGTGCCGTGGCACTGGCTTCATTGGACGGGGCAGTGCCAGGGACACTGGCTTACTGGATGGTAGAGACACGCAGGCCCAGGGTTCACTGCAGGCTTCCCTGCCACGGGAACTGGGTTCACTGGAGGGTGCATTGCCGTGGGCACTTTGTTCACTGGAGGCTGCAGTGACATATGCGCTGGGATCCCTGGAACCTTCACTGCAGTCAGAACTGGGTTCACTGCAGGGTGCAGGGCTGTGGGCACTGCGTTCACTGCAGACTGCAGTGCACCGATCACTGGGATAACTGGAGTGCTGTGCAGTTGGAATGTGTTCCACTACAGGCTGCAATTCTGCGGGCACTGGCTTTACTGGCGGCTGCGTGCCTCGGACACAACGTTCACTACAGAGTGCAGTATGGCAGGCACTGGCATTAATGGAGGCTGCAGATCCTTGGGCACTGAGTTCATAGCAAGCTGCAGTGTTGCAGGCACTTTGTTCCTGGGATGGTGTAGTGCCTTGGGCACTGGATTCACTGGATGGTGCAGTGCCGGGGACACTGGCTTTACTGGAGGGTAGAGACCCGCAGGCCCTGGGTTCACTACATGCTGCACTGCTGCCGGCACTGGGTTCACTGGAGGGTGCATTGCCCCAGGCACTTTGTTCACTGGAGGATGAAGTGCCATGGGCCCTGGGATCCTTGGAATCTGCAGTGCAGTGGGAACTGGGTTCACTGCAGGGTGCAGTGCTGTGGGCACTGGGTTCATTGCAGACTGCAGTGCATGGATCACTGGGATAAATGGAGGCTGCAATGCTGTGGGCACGGGTTTCACTTGAGGCCGCAATGCCACGGGCACTGGCTTTACTGGTGGCTGCAGTGCCACGGACCCAAGGTTCAATGGAGAATGCATTATGGCAGTCACTGGCTTCACTGGAGGCTGCAGAGCCGTGGGCACTGTGTTCATTGCAGGCTGCAGTGTCGCAGGCACTGTGTTCACGGATGGTGTAGTGCCGTGGGCACTGGGTTCACTGGAGGGTGCAGTGCCGCCGACACTGGCTTCACTGGAGGGTGCAGTGCCAGTCTCACTGGCTTCACTGGAGGGTAGAGACCCGCAGGCCCTGGGTTCACTGCAGGCTGCAATGCCTGGGTCAAAGGGTTTCCTGGAGGGTGCATTGCTGCGGGCACTTTGTTCACCGGAGGCTGAAGTGCCCTGCGCACTGGGATCCCTGGAACCTGTAGTGCACTCGGAACTGGGTTCACTGCAGGGTACAGTGTTGTGGGCACTGCGTTCACTGCAGACTGCAGTGCACGGATCACTGGGATAACTTGAGGCTCCAGTGCAGTGAGCACGGGTTTCACTGGACGCTGCAATGCCGCGGACACTGGCTTTACTGGGGGCCGCAGTGTCGCCGACCCTAGGTTCACTCGAGAGTGTGGTACGGTGGGCACTGGCTTTAGTGGAGGCTGCAGATCCGCGGGCACAGGGTCCATAGCAGGCTGCAGTGCCACGGGCACTTTGTTCACTGGATGGTGTAGTGCCCTGGGAACTGGATTCGCTGGAGGCTGCAGTGCCGTGGGCACTGGGTTCACTGCAGGCTGCTTGCCGCCTGAACTCGTTTCAGTGTTGCCTGCAGTGCCGCGGTCACTGGGTCCATTGGGGGCTCCACTGCAGCGATCACTGGGTTCACTGGAGGCTCCAGTGCAGCGGGAACTGGCTTCACTGGAAGTTGCAGTGCCGCGGACACTGGCATTACTAGAGTGTGCTGTGCCGCGGGCACTGGCTTCACTTGACCTGCAGTGGCACGGACACTTGGTTCACTGGAAGGTGCAGTGCTGCGGGCACATGCTTCACTTGAGTTTGCATTGGCATGGACACTTGGTTCACTGGAAGGTGCAGTTCTGCGAAAACTGGCTTCACTGGAGCATGCACTGCCTGGGATACTGGCTTCACTGGAGGGTAGAGATCCGTAGGCACTGGGTTCACTGCAGGGTGCAGTGTTGTGCCACTGGATTCACTGCAGGGGGCAGTGCTGTGGGAACTGGGTTCACTGGAAGATGCACGATCGCGGGCACTGGCTTCACTGGACGGTGGAGTGCCAGGGATATTGGCTTCACTGGAGGGTAGAGACACGCAGGCCCTGGGTTCACTGCAGGCTTCACTGCCGCGGGAACTGGGTTCCCTGGAGGGTGCATTACCGCAGGCACGTTGTTCACTGGAGGCTGCAGTGCCATATGCATTGGGATCCCTGGAACCTGCAGTGCAGTCAGAACTGGGTTTACTGCAGGGTGCAGGGCTGTGAGCACTGGGTTCACTCCAGACTGCAGTGCAAGGATCACTGGGATAACTGGAGGCTGCAGTGCAGTTGGCACGTGTTTCACTGGAGGCTGCAATGCTGCGGGCACTGGTTTTACTGGTGGCTGCCGTGCCGCGGACCCAAGGTTCAATGGAGAGTGCATTACGGCGGGCACTGGCTTCAATGGAGCCTGCAGAGCCGCCGGCCCTTTGTTCACTGGATGGTGTAGTGCCCTGGGCACTGGGTTAACTGGAGGGTGCCGTGCCAGGGACACTGGCTTTACTGGAGGGTAGAGACCCGCAGGCCCTGGGTTCACTGCAGGTTGCAGTGCCTCGGGCATTGGGTTCACTGGAGGGTGCATTGCCCCAGGCACTTTGTTCACTGGAGGCTGAAGTGCCATGGGCACTGGGATCCTTGGAACCTGCAGTGCAGTGGGAACGGGGTTCACTGCAGGGTGCAGGGCTGTGGACACTGGGTTCACTGCAGACTGAAGTGCACGGATCACTGGGATAACTGGAGGCTGCTGTGCTGTGGGCACGGGTTTCCCTTGAGGCCTCAATTCCGTGGGCACTGGCTTTACTGGGGGCTGCAGTGCCGCCGACCCATGGTTCAGTGGAGATTCCTATACAGCAGGCCCTGGCTTCACTGGAGGCTGTAGAGCCTTGGGCACTGGGTTCATAGCAGGCTGCAGTGCCGCATGCACTTAGTTCACTGGATGCTGTAGTGCCCTGGGCGCTGGGTTCCCGGGAGGGTGCAGTGTCGCGGACACTGGTTTCACTGGAGGGTGCAGTGCCACGGACACTGTGGTCACTGGAGGGGCTGTGTCGCAGGCATTGGTTTCATTGGAGGGGGCAGTGCCGCCGGAACTGGGTTCACTGGAGGTTGCAGTGCTATGGGCATGTGTTCACTGGAGGCTGCATACAAGCTGGAACTGGTTTCACTGCATGGTGCAGTGCCGTGGTCAGAGGGTATACAGGAGGCTACAGTGCGCCATGCACTGCATTCACTGGCGGGTGCAGTGCTGCGGGAAGTGGGTTCACTGGAGGCTCCAGGGCCGTGGGATCTGGGTTCACTGGAGGCTGCAGTGCTGCAGGCACTGTGTTCACTGCAGGCTGCATAGAAGCGGGAACTGGGTTCACTGCACGGTGCAGTGCTGCAGGCACTTTGTTCACTGGATGGTGTAGTGCCGTGGGCACTGTGTTCACTGGAGGGTGCAGTGGCAGGGACACTGGCTTCGCTGGAGGGTAGAATCCCGCAGGCCCTGGGTTCACTGGAGGCTGCAGTGCAGCGGGCACTAGGTTCACTGGAGGGTGCATTGCCGCAGGCACTTTGTTCACTGGAGGCCAAAGTGCCATGGGCCCTGGGATAGTTGGAACCTGGGTGCATTCAAAACTAGGTTCACTGCAGGGTGCAGTGCTGTGGGCACTGGGTTTACTGCAGACTTCATTGCACAGATCACTGAGAAAACTGGAGGCTGCAGTGCTGTGGGCACGAGTTTCACTTGAGGCTGCAATGCCGTGGGCACTGGCTTTACTGGCGGCTGCAGTGCCGTGGACCCTAGGATCACTTGAGAGTGCAGTACGGCGGGTGCTGGCTTCAATGGAGGCTGCAGAGCCACGGGCACTGGTTTCATTGCAGCCTGCAGTGTTGCAGGCACTTTGTTCACGGGCTGGTGCAGTGCCGTGGGCACTGGGTTCACTGGAGTGTGCAGTGCCAGGCTCACTGGCTTCACTGGAGGGTAGAGACCCGCAGGCCCTGGGTTCACTGCAGGTTGCAGTGCCGCGGTCAATGTGTTCCCTGGAGTTCATTGCCGCGGGCACTTTGTTCACCGGAGGCTGCAGTGTCATGCACACTGGGATCCCTGGAACCTGTAGTGCACTCAGAACTGGGTTCACTGCAGGGTGCAGTGTTGTGGGCACTGTGTTCAATGCCTACTGCAGTACACGGATCACTGGTCTAACAGGAGGTTCCAATGCAGTGGGCACGTGTTTCACTGGAGGCTGCAATGCCGCGGGCACTGGCTTTACTGGTGGCTGCAGTGCTGTGGACCCAAGGTTCACTACAGAGTGCAGTACGGTGGGCCCTGGAATCAATGGAGGCTGCAGAGCCACGGGCACTGGGTTTATCGCAGGCTGCAGTGTCGCAGGCACTTTGTTCCCGGGATGGTGTAGTGCCGTGGGCTATGGCTGCACTGGATGGTGCCGTGTCGCCAGCACTGGCTTCACTGGAGGTTGCAGTGCCAGGCTCACTGACCTCACTGGAGGGTAGAGACCCGCAGGCCCTGGGTTCACTGCAGGCTGCAGTGCCGCGGTCAATGGGTTCCTTGCAGGGTGCATTGCCACGGACACTTTGTTCCCCAGAGGCTGCAGTGCCATGTGCACTGGGATCCCTGGAACCTGTAATGCACTCGGAACTGGGTTCACTGCAGGGTGCAGTGTTGTGGGCACTGGGTTCACTGAAGACTGTAGTGCATGGATCACTGGGATCACTGGAGGCTCCAGTTCAGTGTGCACGGGTTTCACTGGACGCTGGAATGCCACGGGCACTGGCTTTACTGGGGGCTGCAGTGCCGCCGAACCTAGGTTCACTCGAGAGTGGAGTACGACGGGCACTGGCTTCAATGAAGGCTGCAGAGCCACGGGCACTGGGTTCATAGAAGGCTGCAGTGTCACAGGCACTTTGTTCAGTGGATGGTGTAGTGCCCTGGGCACTGGGTTCACTGGAGGTTGCAGTGCCGCGGGCAATGGGTTCACTGCAGGTTACAGTGCCACGGGAAATGGTTTCCCTGGTGCCTGCAGTGCTGCGGGCACCTGGTTCACTGGAGGCTCCACTGCAGTGATCACTGGGTTCACTGGAGGCTCCAGTGCCGCGGGAACTGGCTTCACTGGAAGGTGTTGCACCACGGACACTGGCTTTACTAGAGTGTGCAATGCCGCGGGCACTGGCTTCACTTGAGGCTGCAGTGGCATGGACACTTGGTTCACTGGAGGGTGCAGTGCCGCGGGCACAGGCCTCACTTGAGCCTGCATTGTCACAGACACGGTTCACTGGAAGGTGCAGTTCCGAGGGCACTGGCTTCGTTGGAGCGTGCAGTGCCGGGGACACTGGCTCCACTGGAGGGTAGAGACCCTCAGGCACTGGGTTCACTGCAGGCTGCAGTGCTCTGCCACTGGGTTCACTGCAGGGTGCAGTGCCGCGGACACTGTGTTCAATGGAGGGTTCAGTGCCGCGGCACTGGCTTCACTGGACGGTGGAGTGCCAGGGACACTGGCTTCACTGGAGGGTAGAGACACGCAGGTCCTGGGTTCACTGCAGGCTTCACTGCCGCGGGAACTGGGTTCACTGGAGGGTGCATTTCTGCGGGCACTTTGTTCACTGGAGGCTGCAGTGCCATATGCACTGGGATCCCTGGAACCTGCAGTGCAGTCAGAACAGGGTTCACTGCAGGGTGCGGGGCTGTGGGCACTGGGTTCACTGCAGACTGCAGTACACGGATCACTGGGATCACAGGAGGCTGAAGTGCATTTGGCACGTGTTTGACTGGAGGCTGCAATGCCGCGGGCACGGGCTTTACTCACGGCTCCAGTGCCGCGTACCCAAGGTTCACTACAGAGTGCAGTATGGGCGCACTGGCATCAATGGAGGCTGCAGAGCCACGGGAACTGGGTTCATAGCAGGCTGCAGTGTTGCAGGCACTTTGTTCCCGGGATGGTGTAGTGCCGTGGGCACTGGGTTAACTGGAGGGTGCAGTGCCAGGGACACTGACTTTACTGGAGTGTAGAGACCTACAGGCCCTGGGTTCACTGCAGGCTGCAGTGCCGCGGGCACTGGGTTTACTGGAGGGTGCATTGCCCCGGGCACGTTGTTCACTGGAGGCTGAAGTGCCATGGGCACTGGGATCCTTGGAACCTGCAGTGTAGTCGGAACTGGGTTCACTCCAGGGTGCAGTGCTATGGGCACTGGGTTCACTGGAGGGGGCAGTGTCACAGGCATTGGGGGCCCTGGAGGGAGCAGTACCACCGCATCTGGGTTCACTGGAGGCTGCCGTGCTATGGGCAATGTGTTCACTGGAGGCTGCATACAAGCTGGAACTGGTTTCACTGCATGCTGCAGTGCCACGGGCACTGGGTACACAGGAGGCTACAGTGCAGCATGCACTGCATTCAATGGCGGGTGCAGTGCTGTGGGAAGTGGGTTCACTGGAGGCTCCAGTGCCATGGGATCTGGGTTCATTGGAGGCTGCAGTGCTGCGGGCACTGTGTTCACTGCAGGCTGCATAGAAGCGGGAACTGGGTTCACTGCATGGTGCAGTGCTGCGGGCACTTTGTTCACTGGATGGTGTATTGCCGTGGGAACTGGGTTCACTGGAGGGTTCAGTGGCATGGACACTGGCTTCACTGGAGGGTAGAGTCCTGCAGGCCCTGGGTACACTGCAGGCTGCAGTGCCACGGGCACTGGGTTCACTGGAGGGTGTATTGCTGCAGGCACTTTGTTCACTGGATGCTGTAGTGCCCTGGGCACTGGGTTCCCAGGAGGGTACAGTGCCGCGGACACTGGCTTCACTGGAGAGTGCAGTGCTACGAACACTGTGTTCACTGGAGGGGCAGTGTCGCAGTCATTGGGTTCCCTGGAGGGGGCAGTGCCGCCGGAACTGGTTTCACTGGAGGCTGCCGTGCTGCGGGCAATGCGTTCACTGGAGGCTGCATACAAGCTGGAACTGGTTTCACTGCATGGTGCAGTGCCGTGGTCAGAGGGTATACAGGAGGCTACAGTGCACCATGCACTGCATTCACTGGCGGGTGCAGTGCTGCGGGAAGTGGGTTCACTGGAGGTTCCAGTCCCATGGGATCTGGGTTCACTGGAGGCTGCAGTGCTGCAGGCACTGTGTTCACTGCATGCTGCATCGAAGCGGGAACTGGGTTCACTGCATGGTGCAGTGCTACGGGCACTTTGTTCACTGGATGGTGTAGTGCCGTGAGCACTGGGTTCACTGCAGGCTGCCGTGCTGCAAGCACTGGGATCACTGCAGGCTGAAGGTCTGCGGGCACTGGTTTCACTGGAGGCTGCAGGCCGCCAGCACTGAGTTCACTACAGGCTACAGTGCCGTGGGCACTGGGTTCACTTGTGGGTTCACTGGAGGGTGCAGTGCTGTGGCAGTGAGTTCACTGGAGGCTGCAGTGCGGTTGAACTGGGTTCACTGCAGGCTGCAGTCCCCCGGGCACTGGGTTCACTGCAGGATGCAGTTCCGCGGACACTTTTTTCACTGGAGGGTGCGGGTCCGAGGGCACTGGGCTCACTGGAGGCTCCAGTGCCGCGAGGACTGGGCTCACAGGAGGCTGCAGTGGGGCGGGCATTGGGCTCACTGATGGCGGCTGTTCTGCATGAACTGGGATCACTGGATGTTGCAGTGCCGAAGGCTCTGGGTATACTGGAGGCTCCAGTGCCACCGACACTGGGCTCACTGGAGGCTCCAGTTTCGCAGGCACAAGGCCCACAGGAGGCTTCAGTAATGCGGGCACTGTGGTCACTTGAGGCTGCAGTGCCGTGGAAACTGGCCTCAATGGAGGCTGCATTACCGCAGGCACTGGGCAAACTGGTTGCTCCAGTCGCTTGCACTTGGCTCACTGGAGGGTCCAGTGCCATGGGCAATGGGCTCACTGGAGTCTGCAGTGTTGCGGGCACTGGGTTCCCTGGAGGCCGCAGTGATGCGGTCACTGGGCTCTCATGAGGCTGCAGTGCTGTGGAGACTGGGCTCACTGGCGGCTACAGTGATGTGAGCACTGGGCCGACTGTAGGCTGCAGTGGCGCGGGCACTGGGTTCACTGGAGGCTCCAGTGCCGCATGCACTGGGCTCATTGGAGGATGCAGTGCCGTGGGCAGTGGCCTCACTGGAGGCTACAGTGCCGCGGGCACTGGGCTCCCTGGCAGCTGCAATGCTGAGGGCACTGGTTTCACTGGAGGGTGCAGTGCCGCGGTCACTGAGTTCACTGGGGGCTCCAGTGTCGCAGGTACCACGTTCACTGGATGCTGCAGTGCCTGGGTCACTGGGTTCACAGTAGGCTCCTGTGCTGTGGGCTCCTGTGCATGTGGGCATGCAGTGCCGGGATCACTGGGTTCACTGCAGGCTGCAGTGCCGGGATCACTGGGTTCACTGAGGCTGCAGTGCCACGGGCACTGGGTTCACCGGAGGATGCTGTTCTGCGGGCACTGGGTTCACCAGAGACTCCAGTGCTTTGGGCATGTGTTCATGGGAGGCTGCAGTGCCACGGGTACTGGGTTCACTGGAGGCTGCAGTGCTGCGGGCACTGTGTTCACTGGAAGCTGCAGTGCCTCGGGCACTGAGTTCACTGGGGGCTGCAGTGCCGCTGGCAGTTCACTGGAGCTGGAGTGCAGTGGGCATTTGAGCACTGGTCGTTCCAGTGCCATGGTCCCTGAGTGCCCGAACACTCGGGCACTGGAGCCTGGGGGTTGCTGCTTGGGATTTTGTGTCTCCATCTCTCACTGTCTTTCCCCGGGAGGCTCTCTGGTTTGAGCACAGACCTGGAGGCTGCATGGGATTCTGTGTCTCCCTCTTCCTCTGTCCTTCCCAGGAGTTTCTGTGCTGAGACCAAAGAGCCTGGAGGGTGCTTGGAATTCTGTGTCTCCTCTCTCTGTCCTTCTCCTCCAGTTCCTTCACGCACTGGGAAATAGGACTTCAGTCACTGGGAGTGACGACTGCAGTCATTAGAAGTAACTGCAGACATTGAGTGTGTCTTTGACTTCAGTCACTGGGAGTGACTATGACATCAGTCACTGGGAGTGACGTCAGGAGTGACTTCAGTTAGTGGGAGTGACTTCGGGAGTCTTCCGTCAGTGGGATGACTTCGAGAGGGCCTTCCATCACTGTGTGTGACTTCACGAGGGACTTCCGTCACTGGGAGTGACTTCAGTCATTGGGGGTGACTGACTTCAGTCACTGGGCATGCCCTCAGGCCTTGGGCATGCCTGTGCCCTTCAGGCAGTCTTCTAGCCTTCAGGCACAGGGTGAGAATTCAGGCATGGGGCAAGCCCTCAGGCATGGGGCCTGCCTTCAGGCAATGGGCGTGCCTTCAGGCACTGGGCGGGGCTTCATGCATGGGGCAAGGCTTCAGGCACGGGGCTTTCCTTCAGGCATGGGCCTTGCCTGCGGGCAAGGGGCTTGAGTACAGGCACCTGGAGCTGTTTCAGGCAAGAGGCATGCCTTCATGAACACGGGTGACTTCAGGCACATGGAGCGTTTTCAAGCACGGGGCGCATCTTCAACCATGGAGTTTGTCTTCAGGCACTGGGAGCATCTTCAGGTACAGTGAGAGGCTTCATGCACAGGGTGAGACTTCAGGCATGGGGAGCCTCTGTGCTCTTCAGGCACAGGTCGCTCCCTTAGCCACTGGGCTCGCCCTCAGGCACAGGGTGCACTCAGGCAAGGGGTGCGCGGTCACCCATGGGTGCGCCCTCAGAGAGTGCTTGTGCCTTTCAGGCAAAGGGAGTGCCTTCAGGAACGGTGAATGCCTTCAGGCATGGTGAGTGGCTTCAGGAACTGGAGGCTCTGTGCTGGGAGCACCGGGGCCTGGAGCCTCGGTGCTGGGAGCACAGAGCCTGGAGGGGCTGGAAGGGATTCTGTGTCTCCCTCTGTCTCTGTCCTTCCCTGGGAGTTTCCGTGCTGAGACCACAGAGCCTGGAGGCTGCTTGGAATTCTGTGTCTCGCTCTCTCTGTCCTTCCCCTGTGATTTCTTCAGGCACTGGGAGTGCCAACTTCAGGCACTGGCAGTGAAGACTTCAGGCACTGGTAGTAACCACTGCAGTCACTAGGAGTAACTTCAGACACTGTGTGTGACTTTGACTTCAGTCGCTGTGAGTGACTATGACATCAGCCACTGTGAGTGGCTTTGACTTCAGTCCCTGGGAGTGACTTCAGTCCCTGGGAATGACTTCGGGAGTGACTTCTGTCACTGGGAGAGGGACTTCCAGAGGGACTTCCGTCACTGGGAGTGAATTCGCGAATGACTTCTGTCACTGGGAGTGACATCGGGAGTGACTTCTGTCACAGGGAGTGACTTCAGGAGAGACTTCCCTCACTGGGAGTGACATAGTGAGTGATTTCCATCACTGGGCATGACTTCGGGAGAGGCTTCCATCACTTGGAATGACTTTGGGAGTAACTTCCTTCACTGGGAGTGACTTTGACTTCAGTCACTGGGAGTGACTTTGGGAGTGACTTCATGCACTGGGCATGACTCAGTCATTGGGGGTGACAGACTTCAGTCACTGGGCATGCCCTCAGGCACTGGGCATGCCTTGCCATTCAGGCATAGAGCAAGCCTTCAGGCATGGTGCGTGCCTTCAGACAAGGGGTGTGCCTTCAGGCACTAGGCGGGGCTTCATGCATGGGTCTTGTCTTCAGGCACTTGGAGCCCCTTCAGGTACAGTGAGCAGCTTCATGCACAGGGCGCGACTTCAGGCAAGGGGAGTTCTGTGCTCTTCAGGCACAGGGCGTGCCATCAGGCACTGGGCTCGCCATCAGGCACAGGGCGCCCTCAGCCCGGTGTGCGCCGTCAGGCATGGGGCACGCCTTCAGGGAATGCCTGTGCCCTTGAGTCAAGTGGAGTGTTTTCTGGCATGGGGCTTGCCTTCAGGCATGTGGAGCATCTTCAGGCATGGGGTGCGGCTTCAGGCACAGAGAGCTCCTGTGCCATTCAGGTAAGGGGAGCACATGTGCCTTTCAACAAGGGATGCCCCATCATGCACAGGATGCTCATTGAGACTCACAGCATGCCCTCAGGCATGGGGTGCGCCCTCAGTACCTCTGCCTTTCAGGCAAAGGGAGTGCCTTCAGGCATGGTGAGTGGCTTCAGGAAGTGGAGCTGTGCAGGGAGCACAGGGCCTGGAGGCTTCATGAGATTCTGTCTCCCTCTCTCTCTGTCCTTCCCCGGGAGGCTCTGTGCTGAGACCACAGAGCCTGGAGGCTGTTTGGAATTCTGTGTCTCCTTTTCTCTGTGTCCTTCCCCTGCAGTTCCTTCAGGCACTGGGAGTGACGACTGCAGTCACTAGGAGTAACTGCAGACACTGAGTGTGACTTTGACTTCAGTCACTGTGAGTGACTATGACATCAGTCACAGGGAGTGACTTTGACTTCAGTCACTTGTCGTGACGTCAGGAGTGACTTCAGTCACTAGGAGTGACTTCGGGAGTGACTTCTGTCACAGGGAGTGACTTCAAGAGGGACTACCTTCACTGGGTGTGACTTGGCAAGGGACTTCGGTTTCTGGGAGTGACTTTGCCAGTGACTTCCATCACAGGGAGTGACTTTGTGAGAGACTTCCCTCTCTGGGAGTGACTTTGGGAGTCACTTTATTTACTGGGAGTGACTTTGACTTTAGTCACTGGGAGTGACTTTGGGAGTGTCTTCACTCACTGGGCAAGACCTCAGTCATTGGGAGTGACTGACTTCAATCCTTGGACATGTCCACAGGCACTGGGCATGCCTGTGCCCTCCAGGCAGGGGGCTAGCCTTCAGGCACAGGGTGAGAATTCAGGCATGGGGCAAGCCTTCAGGCATGGGGCAAGCCTTCAGGCATGGAGCGTGCCTTCAGGCAAGGGTGTGCCTTCAGGCACTGGGCGGGGGTTCATGCATGGGGCAAGGCTTCAGGCACAGGGCTTGCCTTCAGGCAAGGGGCTTGAGTACAGGCACGTGGAGCTGTTTCAGGCAAGAGGCATGCCTTCAGGAACAGGGAGCAGCTTCAGGCACAGGGAGCTTCTTTAGGCACGTGGCACACCTTCAACCATGGGGCTTGTCATCAGGCACTGGGAGCACCTTTAGGTACAGGGAGCAGCTTCATGCACAGGGCGCAACTTAAGGCACAGGGGGAGTCTGTGCTACAGGCACGGGGCGCCCTCTGGCGAGGGGTGCTCTGTCAGGCATGGTATGCGCCTTCAGGGAGTGCCTGTGCCTTTCATTCAAGGGGAGCGCCTTCAGGCATGGAACATGCCTTCAGGCACAGGGTGTGCCTTCAGGCACTGGGAGAGGCATGATGCATGGGCGCTGCTTCAGTCAATGGGCTTGCTGTCAGGCAGTGGGCTTGCCTACAGGCATACAGAGCTCTATCAGGCATGGGTCGTGTCTTCTGGAACAGGGAGTGGCTTCAGGCACAGGGAGCATCTTCAGGCAAGGGGTGCACCTTCAGCCATGGGGCTTGTCTTCAGGTACTGGGAGCGCCTTCAGGCACAGGGAGCAGCTTCATGCAAGGGGCGCGCCTTCAGGCAAGGGGAGCATCTGTGCTCTTCAGGCATGGGGCACGCAGTCAGGCATGGGGCGAACCATTAGGCATAGGGAGTGGCTTCAGGCATGGTGCATGGCTTCAGGCATGGGGCGCAGCTTCAGGCAAGAGGAGGTCCTGTGCCATTCAGGCAAGGGGAGCGCCTGTGACACTCAGGCACGGAATGCCCCATCCTGCGCAGGGAGCTCAGTCAGACTCAGGGCATGCCTTCAGGCATGGGGTATGCCTTTAGAGAGTGCTGGTGCCTTTCAGGCAAGGGGAGTGCCTTCAGACAAGGGGAGTGCCTTCAGGCATTGGAGGCTCTGTTCTGTGAGCACAGAGCCTGGGGGTTCTGTGCTGGGAGTACAGAGCATGGAGGGGCTTCTTGGGATTCTATGTCTCCCTCTCTGTCCTTCCCCAGGAGGCTCTGTGGTGAGAGCACAGAGCCTGGCGCCTGCTTGGGGTTCTGTGTCTCCCTCTCACCCTGTCCTTCCCCTGGAGTGTCTTCACGCACTGGGAGTGCCAATTTCAGGCACTGGGAGTGATGACTGCAGTCCCTGTGAGTGGAGACTCCATTCACTGGGAGTAACTGCAGACACTTAGAGTGACTTTGACTTCAGTCTCTGGGAGTGACTATGACATCAGTCACTGGGAATGACTTTGACTTCAGTCACTTGGAATGACTTCAGGAGCAACTTCAGTCACTGGGAGTGACTTCGGGCGTGACTTCAGTCACTGGGAATGACTTCGAGAGGGACTTCCCTCATTGGGAGTGACTTCGGGCATGACATTTGTCACTGGGAGTGATATCTGGAGTGACATCGGTCACTGGCAGTCACTTATTGAGTGACTTTCATCACTGGGAGTGACTTCGGGAGAGACTTCCATCACTGGGAGTGATTTTGGGATGACTTCCTTCACTGGGAGTGACTTTGTCTTCAGTCACTGGGAGTGACTTTGACTTCATTCCCTGGGATTGACTTTGGGAGTGACTTCATTCACTGGGCATGACTTCAGACATTGGGAGTGACTGACTTCAGGCACTGGGTATGCCCTCAGGCACTGGGCATGGCTAACCCTTCAGGCAAGGGGCGAGCCTTCTGGCATGGGTGGAGACTTCAGGCAAGGGGCGAGCCTTCAGGCAAGGGCGAGCCTTCAGGCAAGGGCGAGCCTGAAGGCATTGGACCTGCCTTCAGGCATGGGACATGGCTTCATGCTCCGGGCATGGCTTTAGGCAAGGGGCTTGCCTTCAGGTAAGGGGCTTGTCTTTAGGCATGGGGCATGCCTTCAGGCACAGGGAGCGGCTTCAGGCAAGGGGCTTGCCTTCAGGTACTGGGAGCATCTGTGCCCTTCAGGACACTTTCCATGGAAAGTAATACTGCACCACTTCTGTCCCCACATGTGTGTGGTCATATCAGATTTAGGAATTTTGTCCTCATTGAGAGAGAGAGAGAGAGAGAGAGAGAGAGAGAGAGGGAGAGAGAGAGAGAGAGAGAGAGAGAGAGAGAGAGAGAGAGAGAGAGAGAGTCTTAGCTAGTGTTTGGGTTTGGGCCAGGGACTTAGATAGGGCTGAATGGACAGGAGACCTGTGATCACCCTGGAAGGCTGAAGTGAGGGCCCATGCACTAATGCGTGTAAGGTTTAGGATTATGGTAAGAGTTGGTGTGAACTTTAGGTTGAGGGGTATGGTGCGGGTCAAGGTTACTGTTAGGTTTAGGTCCCAGGAGGTTCTAGGCATTGAACCCCTAGCAGTGCAGTGGTCTCCACATAGGGTTGAATGGAGACTGCATGAAAGCCTCTAGTTCAGGCTTCGTCTTTCCATGCCAGAGCCAGCCTCCCGTGTGTGCCACTCTTCAGTTGGGCCTCAGCACCCTCCCTGTGCAACTCCATGCCGGCAGTGGAATTGACATGATGATGTTCCAATTCCATACCGAATAATACTTCAGGGGTCTGGGCCCTATGGGCGTGGTGTTCTCAGAATTAGGAACTCTATCCCCATTGGGAGAGAGCCATCGCTAAGGTTAGGGTATGTTCCAGCGCCATAAGCACGGCTGAAGCGACACCAGTCCGTTGAGCTACATAGGGGGCTGAATAGGGCACATGCACAGTTGCAGGTCAGATGTAGGGTTACGGTTAGAGTTGGTGAGGTGGGTGTGTATAGTTATGTTCATTGTTATAGTTCTGTTCATAGTTATGTTCATGGTGAGGTTGGTGTGTATAGTTATGTTCATTATTGGGTTTGGGGTTAAGTCCTAGGTGGCTCCTAGCGATAAGCCAACAGCAATGCAGTGAGCTTCCCGGAGGGCTCAGTGGAGGGCATATTGCAGGTTGTCCGTCATGCTTAGTCTTTGTTTGCCAGGGCAAGCCTCCATCGTGGGCCATTCTTTGAGCCTCAGTAAAACCACTTCTGCAGCAACATCTGGGCTTTGGATATTACATGGTGATATTCCACATTCCACGCCGAGTAATACTCCTCCTCCTCTGGACTCCATGTGTGTGGTATCCTCAGACTAAAGAATTGGGTCACCATCAGGAGAGAGCCTTAGTTTGAGTTAGGGTTTGCTTCAAGGCCATAAGCATGCTGAAGCAACACTACTCATGTTATCTACATGGGGTGTTGGCTGAGGGACCATGCGCATGTGAGGGCTGGTGTAGGATTAGCGTTAGAGTTGGAGTGAGGTTTAGGTTGAGGAGTACTGTGAGGGTCACGGTCAGGGTTAGGGTCCAGGAGGCCCTAGGTGCTGAAACCCAAGCAGTGCAGTGATCTCCCTGGAGGGCTGAGGGAGGTCGCATTGGAGGGTGCCGGCCAGGCTTAGTCTTTAGGGGCTAGGGCCAGCCTTGGATATGGACCACACTTTGGTTGGGCCTCAGCCACCCCCTTGTGCAGCTCCCTCTGGGCTTTGGCAATTACCTGGTCATGTTCCACGTTCCATGCCGAGGAATCCGGCTCCTTTTCTGAACCCCACATGTGTGGTTTGCACAGAAGTAAGTATTGGGTCACCATCGGGAGACAGCCTAAAATGGAGTTCGGGTTCGGTCCAGGGACGTAAGCAGGGCTGAAGCGACAGCAGTCCCGTGATCTCCCTGGAGGGCTGAAGTGAGGGTCCCTGCGAGGGTGCGGGTCAGTTGTAGGTTATGTTTAGGGGTGATGTTTAGGTTGAGGTGTACTTTGAAGGTCATGGTTATTGTTAGGTCTCATGAGGCTCTAGGTGCAACAACCCCAGGAAGGATATGGTCTCCAAGAGGGGCTGAGTGGATCCCACATGGGATTGTGCTGATCAGGCTTTGTCTTTGAGTGCCCGATCAAGCCTCCTGTGTGAGTCACTCTTCAGTTGGGCCTCAGGAACCCCCTTGTGCAGCTACTTGTGGGTAATGGAAATGACACGATTATGCTCCAAGATGCATGCCGAGGAATCCTGCAAAGCTTTGGGCCCCATGTGTGTGGTCTCTCAGAGTTAGGCATTGGATCACCATCGGGATTCAGCCACAACTAGGGTTAGGGTTCGGTCCAGGGAGGTAAGCAAGGCCGAAGCAACAGCAATCCCGTTACCTTCATGGAGGTTTCAATGAGGGCCCATGCGCGGGTGAGGGTCTGGTGTAGGGTGTCAGGTGAAGCCTTAGAGCTGGGGTGAGGTTGAGGTTGAGGAGTATGTTGATGGTCACGTTTACGGTTTGGGTTAGATTCCAGGAGGTACGAGGTGCTGTACCCCAAGGAGTCCAGTGGTCTCACTGGAGGAATCAGTGGAGGGCAAATGGTAGGTTGCCCTCAGGCTTAGTCTTTGGGTGCCGAAGCCAGCATCAGTTGTGGGGCAATCTTCGGATGGGCCTCAGCAAACCCTTTGTGCAGCTTCCTCTGGGCTTTGGAAATTACCTGTCGATGTTCCACGTTCCATGTGAGTAACGCTGCAGTGCTTCTGGGCCCCATATGCGTGGTGACTGAGACTTAGGAATTTGTTCCTCAATGAGAGAGAGTCATTACTAGGGTTAGGTATCGGCCCAGGGATGTCGATAGGGCCAAATCCACATGAGTCCGTGATCGTTCTGGAGGACTCCATAGGGCCCATGCTTGGGTGCGGGTCACGTGTAGGGTTAGCGTTAGAGTTGGTGTGAAGTTTAGGTTGAGGTGTATGGTGAGGGTCAAGTTTAGTGTTAGGGTTAGGTCCCAGGAGGTTCCAGGCAATGAATACCTAGCAGTGCAGTGGTCTCCACAGAGGGCTGAGTGGAAGCTGCATGCAAGTCTACAGTTCAGACTAATTCTTTGCATGCCAGGGCAGCATCCTATGTGTGACACTCTTCAGTTGGGTCTCAGCAACCTCTTTGTTCAGCTCCATCCCAGCAGTGCAAATGAAATGATGATGTTCCAATTCCATCCTGAAGTATACTGCAGGGGTTTGGACCCTATGTGCATGGTGTTCTCAGAGTTAGGAACTGTATCCCCATTGGGGGGAGCCATAGCTAGGGTCAGGATTCGGTCCAGGGACATAAGCAGTGCGAGGTGACACCAGTCCCATTATCTACATGGAGGGCTGTATGAGAGCCCATGCAGGGGAGCAGGTCAGGTGTAGCATTACCTTTAGAGTTGGGGTGAGGTTGAGGATGATGTGTATGGTTCTGGTCAATATAATGGTTAGGTTTTGTCCCAGGTCCCCCAGACGCTGAAGCACCAGCAGTGCTGGTCTTCCTGCAGGGTTCAGTGGTGAGCACATGGGAGGGTGTAGGTCATGCTTAGTCTTTGAAAGCCAGTATGAGCCTCCTTTGCGGGCCACACTTTGGTTGAGCCTCAGGAACTGCTTCTGAAGCAACATCTGGGCTTTGGATATTACATGGTGATATTCCATGTTCCATGCCGAGGAATCCGCCTCTTCTTCTGGAAGGGAGGTATCCTCAGACTTAAGAATCGGGTCACCATCTGGAGAGAGCTTTAGATAGAGTTCGATTTCAGACCAGGGCCATAAGGGGGGCCACAGCTACCCCATTCCACTTACCTCCATGGGGTGATGAATGATAGCCAGTGTGCAGGTGAGGGTCAGTTGTAGGGTTAGCGTTAGTGTAGGAATGAGTTTGAGGTTCAGAGTATGGTGAGGGTCACGGTTAGTGTTAGGGTTATTGCCCAAGTAATTCCAGGCGGTGAATCCCTAGCATCGCAGTGGTCTCCACAGAAGGCTGAGTGGTGGCTGCATGGGAGCCTTCAGTTCAGACTTATTCTTTGTGTTTCAAGGCCAGCCTCTTGTGTGTGCCACTATTCATTGGGTCTCAGTAGCCTCCTGGGGCAGCTCCACCCCAGCAGTGGAAACGAAATGATGATGTTCCACTTCCATACCGAATAATACTGTAGGGGTTTTGACCTATATGCATGGTGTTTCAGAATTAGGACCTGGATATCCATTGGGAGAGAACCACGGATAGGGTGAGGTTCTGTCCAGGGACATAAGCAGGGCTGAAGAGACACCGGTCCCGCTATCTCCATAAGGGCCTGTATGAGGGCCAATGCACGGGTGAGGGTCAGGTGTAGGGTTAGCATTAGGGTTGGGCTGAGGTATAGGTTGAGTAGTATGGGGAGGGTCACGGTTGGGGTTAGGGCTAGGTTCCAGGAGGCCCAAGTTGCCGAATCCATGGCAGTGCAGTTGTTTCCCTTGGGGACCCAGAGGAGGGTGCATGGGAGGGTGCCGGTCATGCTTATTCTTTGGGTGCCAAGGCCAGCCTCTTGTGTGGGCCACTCTTCAGTTGGTTCTCAGCAACCCCCTTGTGCAGCTCCCTCTGGGCTTTGGAAATGGCATGGTGTTGTTCCCCGTTCCATGCCAAGTAAGCCTGCACCGCATCTGGGATACATGTGCGTGGTTTTCTCCGAGTTAGGAATTGGGTCCCCATCGGGAATGAGCCATAGCTAGGGCAAGGGTTTGATCCAGGGAAGGGATGTAAGCAAGGCCGAAGGAACAACAATTCTTTACCTCCATGAGGGCTGAATGAGGGCTCATGCACGGATGCGGGTCACGTGTAGGGTTAGCGTTAGACTTAGGGTGAGGTTCCGATTGAGGAGTATGGAGTGGGTCATGATTAGGGTGAGGGATAGCTCCAAGGAGTCCCCAGGTGATGAACCCCATGCAGTGCAGTGGTCTCCTGGGATGGCTCAGTGGAGGGCACACGGGAGGGTTCTGGTCAGGCTTAGTCTTTGGTTACCAGTGCCAGCCTTGCATGTGGGCCACTTTTGGGCCTCAGCAAGCACTTTGGCACCTCCCTCTGGTATTTGGACATGACATGGTGGTGGTCCATGCTCCATGTGGAGTAATCCTGCACCGCTTCTGGGCCACAGGTGCGTGATATTCTCTGCATTAGGAATTGGATCCCCATCGGGATAGAGAAATAGCTAGGGTTAGAGTTAGATCCAGGGACATAAGCAAGGCCAAAGCAACAACAATCTATTTATCTCCAGTGAGTATGAATGAGGGCCATGTGCGGTAGCTGGTCAGGTGTAGGGTTAGTGTTAGAATTGGGGTGAGGTTTAGGTTGAGGAATACAGCGAGGATCATGGTTAGGGTTAGGGGTAGGTTCCAGGAGGCGCTTAAGTGCAGAAACCTAAGTAGTGCAGTGGTCTCCTAGAGGGTTGAGTGGAGGGCGCAAAGGATGGTGCCATTCCTTCTTAGTCTTAGGGTGTCAAGGCCACCCTTTGGTGTAGGACACTCCTTAGTTGGGCCTCAGCAGAGCCCTTGTTCAGCTCCCTCTGACCTTTGGAAATGACATGGTGATGTTCCAGGTTCCAAGCCGAGTGATTTACACCATGAGCGTGCTGTTGTCAGTCATTGGAATTGGGTTCCCACGAGGAGGAGACTTAGCTAGGGTTAGGGTTCAGTGCAGGGACATCACCAGGCCAGACTGACTCCAGTCTTGTGAATTTCATGGAGGGCTTAAGTGAGAAACCTTGCGAGGGTACGGGTCTGGTATAGAGTTAGTGTGAGAGATGGGTTTCAGTTTAGGTTGAGGGCTAGGTTCAGGGTTCTGGTTACGGTTGGGGTTAGGTCCCAGGAGGCTCCAGATGCTGAACCCACAGCAGTGCAGTGGTCTCCCTGAAGTGCTGACTGGAGTACACAATGGATGCTGCGGGTCAGGGTTAGTCTTTCGGTTGCCAGGCCAGACAAGTGTTTCTGGCACTCTTCGGGTAAGCCTCAGGAATGCTCTCGGGCACAACGGAGGCTGCCGGTCAGGATTAGTCTTTGGGTTCCAAGGCTATACAAGTGTATTGGACACTCTTTGGGGGAGACCTCAGGAATCCTCTTATGCAGCAGCAGCTGGGCTTTGGAAATGACATGGTGATGTTCCACATTCCACGCCGAGTGATCCTGCACTGCTTCTCAACCCCATGTGCATTCTGTTGTCAGACATTGTAATTGGATACCCATGGGGAGTGAGTTTTAGCTAGGGTTAGGGTTCAGTGCAGGGATGTGGCCAGAGCCAAAGGACTCCAGTCTCGTGATCTCCCTCGAGGGCTGAAGTGAGGGCACATGCGCTGGTGTGGGTCTGGTGTAGAGGTATTGTGAGATATATGGTCAGGTGAGATTGAGGGTTATCATCAGGGTTATGGTTAGGGTTAGGGTAGGTCAAAGAAGGATCCAGGCGCTGTACCCACAGCAGTGCAGTTGTCTCCCCGAAGGGCTGAGTCAGTGCACAATGGAGGCTGCTCATCAGAATTAGTCTCTGGGTTCCAAGGACGGACAACTCTGTAAGGTCTGGTGTAGATAGGTGGGTCTAGTGTGATAGAAACTGTTAGATTTAGGTTGAGGGTTATGGTTAGGGTTACGGTTAGGTTTACAGTTAGGTCCCAGGAGTCTCCAGGCATTGAACCCACAGCAGTGCAGTCGTCTCCTGGAAGGGTTGAGCGGAGTGCACAATAGAGGCTGCCAGTCAGGAATAGTCTTCGGTTTCCAAGGCCAGACAACGGTATTGGGCACGCTTCAGTTAGGCCTGTTGAATCCTCGAGTGCAGTGGCAGCCGGGCTTTTGAAATGACATGATGATGTTCCACATTCCACACCAAGTATTCCTGCACTGCTTCTCAATTTCATGTGCGTGCTGATGTCAGACTGTGAATTGGGTCCCCATGGGGAAGGAGCCTTAGCCAGGGTTAGGGTTCGGTGCAGGGAAGTCACCAGGGCCAAAGCAACTCCAGTCTAGTGATATCCCCCAAGGGCTGACCTGAGATCCCATGCGAGGGTGTGGCTCAAGTGTAGGGTTAGGGTTAGAAACAGGGTTACGATTAGGTTGAGGGTTATGGTTAGGGGTACAGTTAGGGTTTTCTTCGTTCCCAAGGCTCCATGCGCTGAACCCACAGCAGTGCAGTTGCCTCCACAAATGACTGAGTGGTGTGCACAACGAGGCTGCGGGTCAGGATTAATCTTTGGGTTCTAAGGACAGACAACTGTATCTGGTCTGGTGTAGATAGGTTTGTCTAGTGTGAGTGTTAGGGTTAGGTTTAGGTTGAGGGTTAGCATTGGGTCCTGGTTAGCATTAGGGTTAGGTCCCAGGATGTTCCAGGCACTGAAACCATAGCAGAGCAGGTGTCTCCCCAAAGGGCGGAAGGGCGTACACAAGGGAGGGTGCTGGTCAGGCTTAGTATTTTGGTTCCAAGGCCAGACAACTGTATGGGCCACCCATCGTTTAGGCCTCAGGAATCCTCTTGTGCAGCTGCAGCCGTGCTTTGGAAATACATGGAGATGTCCACATTCAATGCTGAGTGTTCCTGAACCGTTTCTGGTCCTGGTGTGTGTGCTGTTATTAGTCTTTCGATATGGATCCCCATGGGGAGAGGGCCTTAGGTTATAGTTTTAGATTTAGCGGGTAGAGTTAGAGCGTTAGGATGAGGGTTTTAGGGTTAGAGTTAGAGGCTGATGGTTAGAGGGTTAGGGTAAGGTTAGGGTTAGTTAGGGTTATGTTTATGTTTACGGTTAGTTAGAGGTAGGACTAGGGTTAGGGGAAGGGTAGGGGCAGGATTTAGCATTAGGGTTATGGTTAGGGTTAGGTGTTAGGTTTAGGTGGTGGGATTTTGTTTAGTGATAGGGTTAGGAATTGTGCAAAGTGTAGGTCATGCTTGCATCCCCACTTTGAGCGGGAAGGTGTTCATGCGTGGACACCACCCTCCATGTTCAAGGGATTGTGTTCTTGCTATCGCCCCAGTCTCTCTGCACTGTAGGTTGTTCTTGCCTTGCCCATTCCAGCTTTGCTCTGGTGTTTTTCACACTGTCACCCCACCCCTTCTCGGTATGGTAAGAATTCACGTTCCACCCAATCGCTTTTGGTGCAAGGGGTGTGTTCACACATGCGACCCTCCACACCCTCTCCGTGCGATGGTGCAACCCATGAGCCTCACCGCTCCTTAGATTGGGATTACTGATGCCAGTATTAAATCTGATACTGATGCCAGTATTAAATCATGAATATCTCTTTTCTCTTTCACAACTGAAGAAGTAGGCGTTTCTTAAGGTAAGGTTTATGGTTAGGATTAATGTTAGGTGTCAGTTAAGGTTTAGGGCATGGTGCAATCCCTCTTGGTGTGGGATGGCTTCACGAATGTGTCCCATCTGCTTCCCTTTATCCGTGATGTAGCAGTGATATTCCTTGTAATTCAGATGTTTTCCTTGGCACCTGGATGTCTCTGAGTTAAGCGTCCCACTTCATCTTGGTTCATGATCTCTCGGTTTCTGGTCTTGAGCCCTGGGTAGCTTCTGTGCTGATTGCTGGGAATCTGGAGCCTGCTTCAGATACTATCTGTCTGTCTCTCTCTCTCTCTCTCTCTCTCTCTCTCTCTCTCTCTCTCTCTCTGCCCATGCCCCACTTGTGTGCTTTGTGTCTTTCAAAAATTAATGTACCTAAAATCATTTGCAATCCGACATTTCCTGGATGGCTCATTTCACTTTCATTGCTGAAGTAGCAGGCGTCTGTCTCGTTCATTGTTCTTTTGTTATCTTTGGCATAGCTGACAACATATACGACATTTCCCCAGCCAGCATCGGGGATGCACAGCATTTCTTCTACTAGCCGGACACCTCTCATCCACTGTAACACTGCATTCCTCTAGAGCATCCCACATGCTCTCGGAAACTGGACTGTAACTGTGGATGGTAGCAGTGTCCCATAGTCTTCTGATGGTATTTCAGGAGGTTTTTCATTCGTATCTTTGGTTACCTGAGTGTCTTCTGACATCTCTCATGTTTCCACTAGGCCGCCGCTATGATGCTCCACAGGGAACCTGAAGCACACAGGGATTCAGGAGCAGACCAACTACCGCTTGGCTCCCACAAATGGTCGCCTTGGAACTCTTTATGGAAGAGGAGAAAACACCCACCACCACCGTTTCATAACCCTGCACCGAATGTGGAGACAACAATCACCTACCCCCAAAGGAACTCTACCAGGGTACATGTATCAAACCTAAGGTGTTGGTTATGTATTTTGGGTCAATAAGTGAGGTTGTACTTTTGACTGGTAAGTGTACATCTAAATCCCTCAGAGGGGATATTCTCTGAGGTCACCCCAACCTAAATTGTTGGCCCATGGGGCGATGTGTTGTCCCTATTGACTGTATTGATGTTGTCTCTGTAGGCCAGTGAATTAAAGCTCCATAGGGTCTTGTCCTGTTCTTGCCTCTTCACGGGAATGTCCATTTCACCTATTGAAAAAGAGCAAGTGAGTAGTGTTGCCACTATTAAATCTGACGTTTCATGAATGAGTCTTTTCACTTTCATGGCTGAAGAAGCAGCATCTCTTATAATGAGGGTTAGGGTTTGGGTTACCCTGAGGATTAGGGTAAGGGTTAAGTCATGCTTGCATCCCCGTTTTGGCAAGGGAGGAACGTCACACCTGACCCCCGCCACCGTCCTTGCGGAACGGTGTTCAGGCATGCAGCCTGCCTCCCCTCCACAAGGGAGTAGTGATGCCACTACTTAATGTGTTGTTTCATGAATGGCTCTTTTCCCTTTCACAGCTGAGGAAGCAGGCATTTCTTAAGGTAGGTGTTACGGTTAGGATTGCCGTTCATGGTTAGGGTAAGGGATAGGCCATGCCTGCACCCTCCGTTGGAGTGGGAGGGTGTTCACACATGAGCCACACCCCCCTCATCTCGGGAGGGTGTTCACCAATAGGAACCAGTCCCCTTCAGCGGGGATGTTGATGTATGCGCCTGCACCCATCTCGTGTGCGAGGGTGTTCATGCATGGACACCACAACCCTTGGCGAGGGAGGGCATTTGTCCATGCACCATGCCCTCCTTGGCTCAGGAGGTGTTCACGCATGAGCACAGTGACCCCTTGGCTTGAGAAGGTGTTCAGGTAGGTGCATGAACCTGCCCCCCAGCGTGGGAGGGGGTTCACGCATGTGCCCTCCCCCCTCAGGCGCTGGAGGGGGTCACCTGTGCATAGCACCACTAGTCAGCAAGGGAGTAGTGATGCCACTATTAAATCTGACATTTCATGGACGGCTGCTTTCACTTTCACAGCTGAAGAAGCATGCTTCTCTTAAGGTCAGGGGTAGGGTTAGCATTACAGTTAGGGGTTAAGATAAGGGCTAGGTCATACTTGCTCTCCCCCCTCAGCATGGGAAGACTTCACGCATCACCCCACTAACCTGAGCAAGGGAGAGTGTTCACCCTTTCACCCCAATCCCTGAGAGTGGTAAAATATTGAAGCACGTGCTCCACTCCGCTTCCGCTGGGGAGGGCTTTCACACATGCGTGGATCCCCCTTTCGGGACACATTGTTCACGTATGTGCATGACCACCTGTCGGGTCGGGAGGGTGTTCACTCATGGGCACACCCCACCTCTGCATGAGAGATGGTTCATGCATGTGTCTTGCTCACCTCAGCAGGGAGGGTTTTTACGCATGTGCACAGCCCCACCTTGGTGTGGGAGGAGGTCACCCATGCAGAGTGCCACCCTTCAATCAGGGAATAGTGATGCCATTATTAAATGTGACGTTTCATGAATGGTTCTTTTCAATTTCACAGCTGAAGTAGCAGACAACTCTTAAGGTAAGGGTCTGGGTTAGCATTACCATTAACAGTTAGGGTAAGGGTTAGGTCATGCTTCCACACCCACCCCCTCGTCTCCAGAGTGTATTCACGCAATAGCACCGCCCCTCAATGTGGGAGAATATTCATGCATGTGTCCTGCCCCCTTCAGGGTGGGAGGGTGTTCACACACGTGCCCCATCCTCTTCAGCTTGTAAGTGCGTTCATGCATTCTCACATTTGCACCACCCGTCCCAAGGTGAGGGAGGGTGTTGACACCTGTGCCCTGTCTCCCTCGGCATGGGAGGTGGTTCACACATGCTCCTCATCCCCTCGGTGATGGAGGGTGTCACCCATGAACAGTGCCACCCCTCGGAGAGGGAGTACTGTTGCCGCTATCAAATGTGACCTTTCATCAATGATTCTTTTCACTTTCACAGCTGAAGAAGCATGCATCACTTAAGGTAAGGGTTAGGGTTAGCATTACATTTAGGCTTTAGGGTAAGGGTTAGGTCATGCTTGCTCCCCCTCTCTGCACGACAGGTGTTTCACTAATACTCCATGCCCCCCCCTGGCACAGATGGATACAGCCCTCCGTCCGTGTAGAAGGGTGTTCTCACGCACAACCCTCCTTGTTGACGGAGGGCGTTTGTGCACGCACCCTGCCCCATTAGTGCGGGAGTTTGTTCTCGTGTGTGTAAGGCCCCCTCCTGGCGGAAGGGCGTTCACCCATGTGCACCATCCCCCCACTTTGGCATGGGAAGGTGTTGACCTATGTGACGTGACACGTCAGCATGGGGGAATATTCACGCATCTGCCCCGCCCCCCTCTGCCTAGGAGGGTGTTCATGCATGAGCACAGCCACCAGTCAGTGAGGGACGGTATTCATGCATGCACACAACAACCCCTCCATGAAGGAGGGCAGTCACATACACGTCATGCATCCCTCCACAAGGGAATGGTTCAAGCGTGTGCCGCATACGCATTTTGGCACAGGAGGGTGTTGACCTATGCACCTTACCCCCTCAGCGCTGGAGGGTGTTCATAGATGTGCACAGCCTCCGTTGTGGCGAAAGTGTGAACCCCGGCTAGGGGAGGGATGCCATTCGCACGTAGGCCCCGCCCCATACCCCTGGGTGCTGTTCACACATGTGCACAGCTCTCCCTACTGGCGGAAGAG
This sequence comes from Prionailurus viverrinus, assembly GCF_022837055.1. Lineage (NCBI taxonomy): Eukaryota > Metazoa > Chordata > Mammalia > Carnivora > Felidae > Prionailurus > Prionailurus viverrinus. The sequence goes on along the minus strand of NW_025927634.1, from coordinate 80,845 downwards.
TGTTCACACATGCGCAAAACTCCTGCTCCAAGAGGTAGGGCGTTTCCACATGAGCACAATCCCCATCAGTGAGGGAGGGCATGCATGCATGCTCCTTGCCCACTACCACAGGAGGCTGTACAGGCATGCGCACAGCCCCCCCTACTGGTGTATGTTCACGCATGCACACAGCTCCCCTCAATGAGGGAAGGCATTTGCACATGTGCCCCCTTCCGCTGGGCAAGGAAGGGTGTTCAGGCATGCACAGAACCACTACCTCAGCCAGGGAGGTCGTTGGTGCATGCGCCCTGCCCCACTTAGCACAGGAGGTGGTTCAGGCTTCCGCCTGGCCCCCTGTCAGCATGTGAGTCGGTCACCCATGCACAGCGCCACCCCTCAGGGAGGAAGTACTGATGTCACTATTGAATGTGATGTTTCATGAATGGTTCTTTTCACTTTCACAGCTGAAGAAACACAGCTGAAGAAATGCGGCCAGGGAGGGCGTTGACGTATGCTCCCTGCTCCCCTCGCCAGGATGCTGTTCACGCAGGTGCAAAGTCCCCCTTCCCTGCCAAAGGGGGTTCAGGCATGCCCACAACCCCCGCTCTGTGAGGCAGACCATTTGTATAGGCACACAACCCTCCCTCGGCAAGGGACAGTGTTCATGCTTGGCCCCACTTACCTCGGTGGGAAGGGTGTTCACACATGCACATAACCCCCCTCAACATTGGAGGGCGTTCAAACATGTGCCCCACCCCACTTGACGCCAGAGGTGGTTCAGGATTCTGCCTTGCCCCTGGTTGGTGTGTGAGATGGTCACCCATGCACAGTGCCACCTTTTAGGGAGAGAGTAGTGGTGTCACTATTAAATGTGATATTTCACGAATGGTTCTTTCACTTTCACAGCTGAAGAAACACACATCTCTTAAGGTAAGTGTTAGGGTTGGCACTGACATAAGGGGTAGGGTAAGGCTTAGGTAGTACTTCCTCCACCCTGGGTATGAAAGGTTTTCAAGCATTATCTTTCCCCCCCTTTGGACAGGAGGGGGTTAACACTTGCGCCCTCCCACATCAAGGGAGGGGGTCACCATTGCACCACTGTCTCTGTGATGGAGGGGTGTCACTCATGTTCTTTCCCACACCTTGGCATGGGAGGGGATCATGCATGTGCCCCTTCTGCACCCCTTCATAGGCGATGTAGCCTTGATGTTCCTTTTAGGCCAGACGTATTTTGCACTGCCTTGGCCGCTCAGTGGATTAAGTGTCCCACTTCAGGTCATAGTCTCACGGTTTGTGGTTTTGAACCCTTGCTTCACCTCTGTGCTGATGACTCTGAACACGGAGCGTGCTTCAAATACTGTGTCTCACTTTCTGTCTGCCCCTTCCCCACGTGTGTTCTGTCTGTCTGTCTCTCTGTCTCTCTCTCAAAAAAACAGTGAAGCTAAAAACATTTTAAAGCAGCTCCATCAGTCTACTTGTCTTCTTGCCCTATATCCGCCTCTTCACGGGAAGGTCCATTTCACCGATTGGAAGAGACTAAAACCCTCGTGTGGCCATTCAAATGAGTCACTATTTAGGAAACAAGTGATTATGCTACTTTTCCACGGTCAGGATACCATGGCCATTTCATGAATGTCCCTAGGCAGGCGGGGCCTCTTAAAACTAGAAATGCTAGAGGTGATTTTACTGGTAAACAGGTGGGGTTTGTGTTCGCTGAGTTCCTTTTACTTCGTTTCATCTTTCCTTGATTGCCTATCTGTGTTGGGTCAACAATTGGTTTGATATTGACTTTACAGTTAGGTTATTTTTATCTCATGGTTAACTGTCCATGGTTATCTGCTCTGATAGAGCTTAAGCAAGTACAAATATTTCGCGTGGCACATACTAGCATTAGTGTTTCCTGTGCACCTGCAGCTGTTTCTCCCGGCCCACGGGGAGCAATCACTTCCCATCCAGCACCACCTGCTTTGTCTTCCTATGCCTAGCAGTGCACGTGCCGGTGCCTGCAGAACTTCCCTTGTTTCTCTGTCAGCTGAGTCTGAATGGGCTTCCTCTCCCACTCGTCCCTACTTCTCATCTCTTTAATGGATGACACACATAGCTGAAGGTCACAGTGAAGTCTCAAACTTCAGTATGTGGATTACGTGGCACCATTTTACGGTCTCACTTGATTACCCCCTTTCTTTAAAAATTACTTCCTTCCTCCTCCCACCGTCTGGGCCGCTGCTCACCAGTGTCTGTGTTGGTAGGTCCTCGTCTTCTTCCTGTCCCCCATCTGCTTTCCATCTGCCCTTACTCTGGGGTGATCTCAGCTAGCCTCAGGCTTCTATATGCCAGCATCTGGGGCCTCTAAGTCTTTATGTGCTGCCCACAGCTGTTCATGTCTCCAGACACCTGACTCCAGCTCTGCACCACACAGGTGCTACCCTCCCCAGACTCTGCTACCTCCCTGTAGGCTTCTCCTATTCCCCTCCCCTTTTTTACTGGGCTGCTGCCACACTGGCCCCTCCCTGTTCCCTGAGCTTGTCAGGCACATACTCCTGCTTCAGGTCTTTGCACTCACTTTGCCTCTCTCTGTCGGGGATATACTTCCACGTGCCAACAAGACATACTCCCTCATTTCTGTCATAACCTTGCTCTGACATCAACTGCTCAGTGGAGTCTCTGCTAGCTCTCTATGTAAAACTGAAAACTGTTCCTTCTCCGACCTGAACACCCCATATCCCTTTCCTGCATTCTTTTTCTTCCTGGCCCTTGGCACCATCTGTTTTTCTTTCTTGCTTGCTGGATGTCGCCTACTGTAGTCCCTGCCAGATTATCGGCTCCATGGGATCCAAAGACCAAACTAGCTTTGTTTAGGGCTGGTTCCTTAGGGCCCTCGAACAGTGCCCAACTCCTTCAAAGGCTCACACACTATTTGCTGAGCAAGTAAATATTAGGATTTCTTATTATTTTGCTGGGTCCGCCATCACAATGTACCACAGACTGGGTGGCTTAAGCAACAGAAATTGATTTATTTATTTTCTCACACTTCAGATCAAGGTGTGGCCAGGGTGGGTGTCCTCTCTCCATGACTGGTGGATGGCCTCCTTCCCACTGTCTTCACGTGGTCTTCCTTCTGTGTGTGTAGTTGCCCACTCTCTTCCTATAGGACACCGGTTATCAGACTAGAGTCCCTCCCCACAAATGAGCTCATTCGACCTCCACTTTACCTTTCAAGATCTGGTATCCAAGTACAGTCCCATGGGTAGTTAAGACTTCAATGTATGGATTTTGGGGGCAAATCCATTCCATCACAGGTTTCTGTCTGTTGTACCTAGTCACTACCTACGTGGGTTTTTTTTTTCTCTATGCCCTTGTGCCCGTTATTTGCTCACACAGTGCTAATCCCAGTTTGCCCTTAGCCCAAGTTATAACTCTATTTATTTGTATAGACTTGCATCTTCCCTCTACCTCTATACTCCAAGTTCCTGGCTGGCACTGGAATTACATCTTTAGCACGGACATCATAACCTCCAGGTGAGGTAAGTATGATTATTTTCATTTTGAAAATCAACAATCTGAAGCTCAAAAGAGAGTAGGTCATGTTTCTGAGATCACAGTACTAGTAAGTGCTGTCCTTTGGATAACTTTGTTCTTATGGGCTCCAAAGCCCACTTTCTTTCATCTACCATATGTCCCCAAGATGAACGGGGAAAAGCCATACTTCAGCCTGGTATGATATAAGCAATGGTACGTGTAAAGCTGGTGCAACAATTCAGGAAATGGGATTAAGTCTAGTATCTGAGTAATTATACCCACAGGTTGAATTTCATTCTCACATCCTTTGATTTTTTACTGCTATAATTTCTGTTATCCTTAATGATTATATAAACGTATTCTTCCCTTTGCAAAATTTAGCCAGTAAGAATACTGAGTGAGTTTGTTTCCTTTGTAACAGGTCTGAGTTATACAATGAATTCATAACGTCAAGATAATAGCGGTTATTTTTTTCCTACAATATGGAGGAAAAGGTCATTGCCTTTGTTGTAAGAGTTTACCATGTGTTCTTGGTAACATGACTGAGCTGTATTGGTGAAAACACGTTGTAGATTTTGAAAGTAAGTTATTTATAGTTAAGAGAGTATCGCTCTTTCTTTGGGTGCAGCTGATTGTTTGAAATAGAACTTAGGATTTTTCTGCATAGATTGTCTATTTCAGAATGATCTTTGTTTTAAAAAGTATGTTATATTTGCATTCATGCAAGTTGTACCATCATTAAATTGACAGGAAAGCAGCTGTTAATAGTTGTCATTTGGACATGTAGATGGAAATCCTAAGGGTCATGGTGTGACTCCTTACATGTGTTGAGCTCTGGTTTCATTTGGCATTTCCAAACCATTGCCATGACCTTATGAATGTTGATCAAGTGGCCATATAATGGTTGTTTTAAATTGGCATCAGGGGTGTAGAGATGATTCTTAAGTTGTGTATGAGGAAGCTGTTGGTTTCCTGCTTCTATGTCTGTGTAGCTCCTAAAAATAGAAGACTAGCGCATCTTATCAAAATTACTTTTGTTCAAAGTCATTGCAACTTGTGAATGAGCTAAAGGCTTAGATAATAGTCAGTACTTTTGGAGTCTGATATTTGCAAATTTAAAATAGGTCTTCGGGTATCTGTGTGGCTCCGTTGGTTAATCCTCTGACTTTGGCACAGGTCATGATCTCACTGTTGGTGACTTTGAGGTCCATGTTGGGCTCTGTGCTGGCAGCTGGGAGCCTGGAGCCTGATTGCGATTCTGTGTTCCCTCTCTCTGCCCTTCCCTGGCTCATGCTCTTTCTCTCTCTCTCAAATATAAACTTAAACATAGAAAATAGGTCTAGAATAAATCTGTAGACCATAACATATTTATAGTGACTGCTGATTGAAACAAAGAAATAGCCTGAAATTCCAAAAATACATTACTGTTGTTTCCCTAGGCTCCCATTAAATGCCAGGTTGACCATTAAGCTGAATACAATCAGTAATCTTTTAGTAACTTGGAAGAGATGAGCATACTATCATAGCTAGTAAGGTTTGGAATATGTCGTTTTGGTAGACCTATTTTCTTTAATGATGAAAAAATTGATTTGAGGTCTCTTTTATTTGGGTATTCAGGATTAAGAGAAGTTACCCAAGGCAAATGAATTAAGACCATTTTAGAACTGACCTGGACTTAAAAAACCAGAGACTGGAGTCATGATAAAGATAGTTTGAACATGCCATTTCATCAAATAAAAAAAAATACAGCTCCTGAATGACAACCATCACGTTGGAGGAGAGTTTCTGGTGTTCCCTCCACAAATGGTGCATGATTTTCAGTCAAGGATACAGCCTCACTGACTACTTTTACTGACATGATGGTTCAGATACCAACAATGTTGTCTGTTGGGATTGTCTTTTACAAAACTGATATCCTTTCAGTTTTCAGCTTAATTAATATACTAAGGAGAAAAAAATGTTTCCCTCTTTCTGAAAAATAATCCCATTTGTATTTAGAGTTATCATTAAACATAGTATTTCAAAAAATGGCTAATAAATTGGAAGTCAATATAAATTTGCTTGTGAAGTTATCAAATGGAAAACTGTTGCCAAAGCAGTTATTTTATGTTTTATAGGAAAACTAATCTTTTATGTCCTTACTGCATTTATGTTATATCCTATTCACTTTTGTTTCATGCTATTTGTGTGTGTGTGTGTGTGTGTGTGTGTGTGTTTGCAACTAAGTGAAATGTGCAATATTTGGTCATTTAAATAGATTCACTAATTTAGGCAAAGTCAGCCATAAACAAATGCAATACATTATGTCCAAAGTAGTCAAGCAGATTTTGCATCATGAGTAAAACTTGCTTTATGTTAAATGAATTTGCTTTTCTCTTTTCTTTTTAACAAGCCAAGTCAAAGGTGAATATATTCTTTCTGCTCACCTTGAGGCAGGGCAAGAGCAGATTTGTGTCAGAGCGCACTGTCCATATTTATGAGAAACTAGAGAAATTAAGAAAGCCACTTAGGTACAAACCTTAGTGAGGACTCATGACTGATACCTTTTCAACAATATTCTGTTGGGATGTCTTTTATTAACTGGGTTAATTTTTTTTAATTGTTAGTTAATTTATTTTTAAAATTTACATCCAACTTAGCATAATGTGGAACAATGATCTCAGTAGTAGATTACTTAAAGTCCCTTACCCATTTAGCACATCAGCCCTCCCACAGTCCTTCCAGTAACCCTGTTTATTCTCCACATTTAAGAGGTTTTCTTTAATGTTTTTGACCCCCTCCATGTTTTTATATTATTTTGCTTCCCATCCCTTATATTCATCTGTTTTGTATCTTAAAGTCCTCATATGTGTGAGGTCCTATAATATTTGTCTTTCTCTGACTAAATTCGCTTAGCATAATACCCTCTAGTTCCATCCATGCAGGTTAAATGGCAACATTTTATTCTTTTGGATTGCTAAGCAATACTCTATTGTGTGTGTGTGTGTGTGTGTGTGTGTGTGTGTGTGCGTGTGTGTGTGTGTGTGTGTGTGTGTGGTGTGTGTGTGTACACCACATCTTCTTTATCCATTCATCCATCGATGGACATTTGCGTTTTTTCTATACTTTAGCTGCTGTTGATGGTACTTCTATTACTTTGGGGTTCACCTTTCCCTTCAAAATAGCACATCTGTATCATTTGGATAAATACCTAGCAGTGCAACTGCTGGGTTGTAGGGTAGTCCTCTTTTTCATTTTGTGAGAAACCTACCTACTGGTTTCCAGAGTGACTGTGCCAGTTTGCATTCCCGCCAGCAGTGCAAGAGTTCCTCTTTCTCCGCTTCCTCACCAACATCTGTTGTTGCCTGAGTTGTTAGTGTTAGCCATTCTCACAGGGGTGAGGTGTTATCTCATTGTGTTTTTGATTTGTACTTCCATGATGATGAGTGATGTTGAGCATTTTTTCATGTTTCATTTGGCCATCTGGATGTCATCCTTGGAAAGTGTTTGCTCATGTCTTGGCTCATTTCTACACTGGATTACTTGTTTTTTGGGTATTGAGTTCAATATGTTCTTTATAGATTTTGCATACTAATCCTTTATCTCATATGTCTTTTGCAAATATCTTCTCCCATTCTGTTGGTTGCCTTTTAGTTTTGCTGATTGTTTCCTTCACTGTGCAGAAGCTTTTTATTTTGATGAGGTCCTAATTGTTCATTTTTGCTTTTGTTTCCCTTGCCTCTGGAGACTTGTTGACTAAGAAGTTGTGGAAGCAAACATCAAAGAGGTTTCTGCCAGCTTTCTCCTCGAGGGTTTTGATGGCTTCCTGTGTTACATTTAGGTCTTTCATCCATTTTGAGTGTCTTTCGTCCATTTTGAGTGTGAGAAAGTGGTCCAGACTCATTCTTCTGTATGTCGCTGTCCAGTTTTCCCAGCACTCTTGCTGAGGAGACTGTATTTATTCCATTGGATATTCTATCCTTTTTGTCAAAGATTAGTTGGCCGTACGTTTCTGGGTCCATTTCTGTGTTCGTATTCTCTTCCACTCATCTGGGTGTCTGTTCTTGTGCCAAGAGCATACTGTCTTGGTGATTACTGCTTTGTAATACAGCTTGAAGTCCAGGATTGTGATGCCTCCTACTTTGGTTTTCTTTTTCAAGATAGCTTTGGCTATTCAGGGTCTTTTCTGGTTCCATACATATTGTAGGATTCTTTGTTGTAGCTCTGTGAAGAATGATGGTGTTATTTTGATAGGTATTGTGTTGACTATGTAGATTGTTCTGGGTACTTTTGACATTTTAACACTATTTGTTCTTCCTATCCAGGAGCATGCAATATTTGTCTTTTCTGTGTGTTTGCCATCTGCAATTTCTTTCATAAGCTTTCTATAGTTTTCAGTGTATAGATTTTTCAACTACTTGGTTAGATTTATTCCTAGGTATTTTATGGGTTTTGGTGCAATTTTACATGGGATCGATTCCCTGATCCCTCTTTCTCTTGCTTCATTGTTGGTGCGTAGGAATGTAACTGATTTCTGTGCTTTGATTTTATATCCTGCCAGTTTGCTAAATTCCTGTATTATTTCTAGCAGTTTTTTGTTGACTATTGTGGGTTTTCCACATAGAGTTTCATGCCATCTATGAAGAGTGAAAGGTTGAGCTCCTCCTGGACGATTTGAATGCCTTTTATGTCTTTGTGTTGTTTGATTGCTGAGGCTAAGACTTCCAATATTATGTTGAATGCCAGTGGCGAGAGTGGACATCCTTGTCTTGTGCCTGACCTTAGGAGGAAAGCTCTCAGTTTTGCCCCTTTGAGGATATATTAGCGTCGGGTCTTTCATATATGCCTTTTATGATCTCGAGGTATGATCCTTCTATCCCTACGTTCTTGAGGGATTTTATCAAGAAAGGATGCTGGGGCGCCTGGGTGGCGCAGTCGGTTAAGCGTCCGACTTCAGCCAGGTCACGATCTCGCGGTCCGTGAGTTCGAGCCCCGCGTCGGGCTCTGGGCTGATGGCTCGGAGCCTGGAGCCTGTTTCCGATTCTGTGTCTCCCTCTCTCTCTGCCCCTTCCCCGTTCATGCTCTGTCTCTCTCTGTCCCAAAAATAAATAAAAAAAACGTTGAAAAAAAAAATTAAAAAAAAAAAAAAAAAAAAAAGAAAGGATGCTGTATTTTGTCAAATGCTTTCTCTGCATCTATTGAGAGGATCATGTGGTTCTTGTCCTTTCTTTTATCGATGTGATAACTCACATTGATTGTTTTGTGGATATTGAACCCGATTTGCATTCCAGGTATTAATCCCACTTGGTCGTGGTGAGTAACGTTTAAATGTATTGTTGGATCTGGTTGGTTCATATCTTGTGGAAGATTTTTGTATCCATGTTCATCATGAAAATTTGTGTATACTTCTCGTTTTTAGTGAGTCTTTTTCTGGTTTTGGAATCAAGGTAATGCTGGGTTCAGAGAAAACGTTTGGAAGTTTTCCTTCCATTTCTTTTTTTGGGACAGCTTCAAGAGCATAGGTGTTAACTCTTCCTTAAATGTTTGGTAGAATTCCCCTGGAAAGCCATCTGGCCCTGGGCTCTTTTCTTGGGAAATTTTTGATAACTAAGTCAATGTCTTTACTGGTTATGGGTCTGTTCAAATTTTCTATTTCTTCCTGTTTCAGTTTTGTTAGTTTATATATTTCTAGGAATTTGTCTCTTTCTTCCAGATTGTCCATTTTATTGGCATATATTTGCTGATAATATTCTCTTATTATTTGTATTTCTGCTGTGTTGGTTGTGACCTCTCCTCTTTCATTCGTGATTTTATTTCTTTGGGTCCTTTCCTTTTTCTTTTTGATCCAACTGGCGAGTGGTTTATCAATGTTATTAATTATTTCAAAGAACAAGCTTCTGGTTTCATTGATCTGTTCTACTCTTTTGTGTGTGGGTGGAGGGTGGTTATTTGTTGTTGTTTTTTCTGTGTGTGTTTTTGTTTTTGTCTTCAGTTTCGATAGCATTGATTTTTGCTGTAATCTTTATCATTTCTTGTCTTCTGCTGGTTTTGGTTTTATTTGTTGTTCTCTTTCCAGCTCTTTAAGGTATAACGTTGGGCTGTGTATCTGAGACCTTTTTACCTCTTTTGGAAGGCCTGGATTGCTATAAACTTCCTCTTAAGACTATCTTTGCTGAATCCCAGAGGCTTAGGGGTGCGGTGTTATCCGTTTCGTTGGCTTCCATGTATTTTTTAATTTTCTCTTTAACTTCTTGGTTCACCCATTCATTCCTTTTTTTTAATTTTATTTTTTATGTTTTAAAATTTACATCCAAATTAGTTAGCATATAGTGCAACAATGATTTCATGAGAATATTCCTTAATGCCCCTCACCCATTTAGCCCAACCCCCTCCCACATCCCGTCCAGTAACACTCTGTCTGTCCTACATAGTTATGAGTCCATTCTGTTTTGTCCCCCTCACTGTTTTTATTTTATTTTTGTTTCCCTTCCCTTATGTTCACATGTTTTGTCTCTTAAAGTCCTCATGTGAGTGAAGTAATATGATTTTTGTCTTTCTCTAATTTCACTTAACATAATACCCTACAGTTCTAACCACGTAGTTACAAATGGCAAGATTTCAGTCATATATATATATATATATATATATATATATATATATATATATACACACACACACATATACATATATATCACTCATATATATGTGATATATATATATATCACCTATACATATCAATATATGTGTGTGTGTGTGTGTATATGTGTGTGTGTGTGTGTGTGTGTGTGTGTGTGTGTGTGTGTGTATATATATATATATATATATATATATATATATATATCACTTCTTTATCCATTCTTCCATTGGTGGACATTTGGGCTCTTTCCATACATTGGCTATTGTTGACAGTGCTGCTATAATCATGGGGGTGGTGCATGTGTCCCTTCAAAACAGCACACCTGTATCCCTTCAATAAATGCCTAGCAGTGCAATTGTTGGGTCGTAGGGTAGTTTTGTTTTTAGTTTTTTGAGGAAACTCCATACTGTTTACAGAGTGGCTGCACCAGCTTGTATTGCACCATTCATTCTATAGTAGTATGTTCTTTAGTCTCCAAGTGTTTGTTATCTTTCCAAATTGTTTCTTGTGGTTGAATTTGAGTTTTATAGCATTGTGGTCTGATAATATGCACGGTATGATCTCGAACTTTTTGTACTTGTTGAGGGCTGATTTGTTTTCCAGTATGATATCTATTCTGCAGACGTTCCATGTGTCCTGGAGAAGAATGTACATTCTGCTGCTTTAGGATGAAATGTTCTGAATATAACTGCTAAATCCATCTGGTCCAGTGTCTCACTCAAATCCATTGTTTGTTTGTTGATTTTCTGTTTAAATGATCTTTCTGTTGTCATAATGGGGTGTTGAAGTCCCATACTATTATGGTTTTATTATCAATGAGCTTCTTTATATTTGTGACTAATTGATTTATATCTTTGGGTGCTCTCACATTGGGAGCATAAATGTTTACAATTGTTAATTCTTCTTGGTGGGTAGACCCCCTCAATTAAGATACAACACACTTATTCATCTCTTGTTACAGTCTTTATTTTGAAGTCTAGATTGTCTGATATGAGTAAGGCTACTCTGTCTTTCTTTGGCTATCATTAACATGATACAAGGTTCTGCAGCCCCTTACTTTCAATCTGAAGGTGTGTTTAGGTATAATATGGGTCTCTTGTAAACAGCATATAGATAGACCTTGCTTTTTCCCCACCCTGTTACCTTGTGTCTTTTGATTGGAGCATCTATGCCATTGACGTTTAGAGTGAGTACTCACAGATATGAGATTATTGCCATTATGTGTCTTGTAGCGCTGGATTTTGTGGTATTTGTTTGTGCTATCCAGTCTTTGGTACTTTTGGTGTTTTTTTATTTTTATTTTTATCTTTTCTCCCCTCAGGGAGCCCCCCTGAATATTCCTTGAGGAATTGCTTAGTGGTCACGAACTCCTTTAAGTTTTATTTGTCTGGGAAACTTTTAATCTGTCCTTCTATTTTGAATGACAGATTTGCTGGATAAGGAACTCTTGGCTGCATAGTTTTCTGATTCAGCACATTGAGTATATCTTGCCACTCCTTTCTGGCCTGCCAAGCCTCTGTGGGTAGGTCTGCTGCAAACCTGATCTTTGTTGTCTTCCCTTGTTGGTCAAGGACTTTTTTCCCTTGCTGCATTCATGATTCTTTCCTTGCCTGAGTATTTTGTGAATTTGAATATGATATTCCTTTTACTGGTGGATTTTTGTGGAATCTTATGAGAGTCCTCTGTGCTTCCTGGACATTAATGTCTGTGCCTTTTCCTAGGTAAAAAAAATATATATATCCGCTATGATTTGCTGACTTAACACTTCTACCCCTTTGTCTCTCTCTTCATCTTCTGGGAGCCCTCTGATTCTGATGTGTCCTTTTTAATGAGACAGGGTTAGGTGTAGGTTGAGGGTTATGGTTAGGGTTAAGGTTAGGGTTAGACTTAGGACCCAGGATGCTCCAGCCACTGAAACCCCAACAGTGCACGTGTCTCCACGAAGGGCTGAGTGGAGTATACAAGGGAGGGTACCAGTCAGGATTAGTCTTTGGGTTCCAAGACCAGACAAATGTATGGGACGTTCTTCAGGTAGGCCTCAGAAATACTCTCTTGTAGACACACTCGTGCTTTGGAAATCACATGGTGATGTTTCAGGTTCCATGCCAAGTGTTTCTGCACCTATTTTCGAACCCGTGTGCGTGTTGTAGTCAGACTTTGGAGTTGGGTCCTATGGGGAGAGAGCCATAGCTACGGTTAGGGTTCGGACCAGGGACATCGACAGGGCTGAGGCGACACCAGTATCATGAATTCCATGGAGGACTGAGGTGATGGCACATGCACAGCTGTGGGCCTGCTGTAGAGTTAGTGTGATAGATAGGGTTAGGAGTAGGTTGAGGGCTAGGGTTAGGATTATGGTTAGGGTTAGGGTGTGTCCCAGGAGACTCCAGGACTGACCCCACATCAGAGCAACTGTCTCCCCGGAGGGCTGAGTGGAGTACACAAGGGAGGATGCCGGTCAGGATTAGTCTTTGAGTTCCAAGGCCAGACAAATGTATCGGTCACCCTTCAGGGAGGCCTCAGGAATCCCCTTGGGCAGCTGCAGCCAGGCCTTTGAAAGGACATGGTGATGTTCCAGGTTTTTTGCCGAGGGATTCTGTACCGCTTCATGCACCCAGACACGTGGCGTTTTCAGACTTTGGTATTGGGTCCCCATGGGGAGAGACCTTAGCTAAATTTGGGGTTCGATTGAGTGACATCACCAGTGCCAACGTGAATCCAGTCTTGTGATCTCCATAGAGGGTTGTATTGAGGGCCCATGCGAAGGTGCAGGTCATGAGTAGGCTTTGAATTGAGATAGGGTTAGGGATCTGTTGAAATCGTGGCTAGTGTTAGGGTTAGGGTTAGTTCCCAGGGAGATCCAAGCGCTGACCCCACAGCACTGCAGTTCTCTCCCTGAAGGGCTGAGTGAGGGCACAGTGAATAGTGCTTGTCAGGATTAATTTTTGGTTTCAAAGGCCAGACAACTGTATGGGCCACTGGTCGGGTAGGCCTCAGGAATTCTCAGGGGCAGCTACAGTGGCGCTTGGAAACAACATAGTGATGTTCCAGGTTCTATGCCAGGTGATCTTGCACTGCTTCAGGACCCCAGGCACGTGGGGTTGTCAGACTTTGATATTGGGTACCCATGGGGAGAGAGCCGTAGCTAGGGTTAGGGTTCGATCCAGGGACATCGCCAGTGTTGACGAGACCAGTCTCGTGACCTTCCTGGAGGGCTTAAGTGAGGGCCCATGTGACGGTGCGCTTCAAGTGTATGCTTAGAGTTCGTATAGGGTTTGGGTTCGCCTGAGGGTTCTGGTTAGAGTTTCTGTTAGGTTTAGGTCTCAGGAGCCTCTAGACACTGAACCCAAGGTAGTGCAGATGTTTCCCCAAAGGGCTGAGTGGAAGACACAAGGGAGGGTGCCGGTCATGCTTAGCCTTTGGATTCTAGGCCACACATATATATGGGCCACCCTTCGGGTAGGCCTCAGTAAACCTCTCTTGCAGCTGCAGTCACCCTTAGAAAATGACATACTGATGTTCCACGTTCCATGCCGAATATTTCTGCACCGATGTTTGAACCCTTGAGCGGGCTGTTGTCAGACTTTTGAATTGGGTCCCCATGGTGACAGATTCTTAGCTAGGGTTAGGATTCGGTCCAGTGAAATAGACCCGGCTCAAGCGACTCCAGTTTTGTGATCTCCCTCAAGGGCTGAAATGAGGGCACACGGGAGGGTGCGCATCAAGTGTATGGTTAGTGTTAGAGAATGGGTTAAGTGTAGGGTGAGTGTTACAATTAGGGTTATGTTTAGGGTTAGTGTTAGGTCCCAGGAGGCTCCAGGCACTGACACCACAGCAGAGCCTTCGTCTCCCCAAAGGGCTGAGTGAGGGACATGAGGGAGGGTGCTGGTCAGGATTAGTCTTTGGGTTCCAAGGCCAGATGAATGTATGGGCCATCCTTCGGGTAGGCCTCAGGAATCCTCTTGTGCAGATGCAGTCGCGCTTTGGAAACGACATGGTGATGTTACACGCTCCATACCGAGTATTTCTGCACCGATTCTTGAACCCGTCTGCGTGGCATTGTCAGACTTTGGAATTGGGACCCCATGGGAAGAGAAGCGTAGCTGGGTTTAGGATTGGGTCCAGCGAAGTTGCCAGGGCTGAAGCGACACCAGTGTTGTTAACTCCATGGAAGATGAAGTGAGGGAAAATGTGTGGCTGTGAGTCCACTATAGAGTTAGTGTGCTAGATAGGGTTAGGTGTAGGGTGAGGGTTATGGTTTGGGTCATGGATAGGGTTTGTGTTAGGTCCCAGGAGACTCCAGGCACTGAACCCACAGTTGTCTCCCTGAAGGGTTGAGCGCACTACACAAAGGAGGGTGCCGGTCAGCATTAGGCTTTGGGTTCCAAGGCCAGAAAAATGTTTTGGCCACCCTACACGTAGGCCTCAGGAATCCTCATGCAGCTGCAGTCGCGCTTTGCAAATGACATGGTGAATTTCCATGTTCCATGCCGAGTATTTTTGCACTGATTGTCGATCTCATGTGTGTGCTGTTGTCAGACTTGAAATTTATTCCACATGGGGAGAGAGCCTTAGCTAGGGTTAGGGTTCTGTCCTGGGAAGTCACCAGGGCTGAAGCGACTCCAGTTTCATGATCTTCCTAGAAGGCTGATTGAGGGCCATGCGAAGTTTCAGGAGAAGTACAGCGTTAGGGTTAGAGATAGGGTTAAGTGTAGATTGAGGGATATGGTTTGGGTTACGGTTTCGGGTAGTGTTAGGTCCCAGGAGGCTCCAAGCACTGATTCCACAAGAGTGCCATTGTCTCCCTGAGGGGCTGAGTGGTGCCCCCAGGGAGGATGTCAGTCAGGATAAGTCTTTGGGTTCCAATTCCAGACAAATGTATGGGGGACACTTCGGATATGCCTCAGGAATCCTCTCGTGCAGCTGCAGTCGTGCTTTGGAAATGACGTAGTGATAGTCTCTTGAATAACTGGTGCTGGGAAAATTGGATATTTATGTGTATAAGAATAAAGGTTAGCACCGTATGTTACACCACTTCTAAAGACTGAAAGGAAGAAACATAGAGAGATGTGGTTATAGAGAAACAGTGACAAAGAGGAAGGTAGACACCTGCTCGAGGTATGTGGATGGCGTTAGATGCATCAGGGGAGAGGGGATGTATGAGGTGGCTCTGAGTGCTGGGGAAAAAAGGGCTTGTATCATGGTCACCAGAGTTCCATGACCCCAAGACTCCAACATCCCTGGGTTCAAGCTCTGCAGAAGCCATTGGAATTGAACAGATGGGTATCCCTCATTTCTTCTGGAATTGTGAGGCTCAGCCTCATGATCTGTCATGGAGAGGGATGTCTTGAGGGAGATTGTGCTGCTCTTTGGCAGGTATACTCCAAGTCTGCCCTGTGGGGAGGTGTCCTGGGGCCATCTCTCTCACTGCCCCAGGCCCTGTTGGATTTCCCCCCTCCCCCACCAGCTGGCCTTCCTCAAGTTCTGAACCCAGGCATCATGTTGTCCCCAGGTCCGGAAGTCTGTACCTGGCATAGGTGGACTGCTGATATTGATTAAAAAAAAATTGACAATAAGGTCCATATCCTCCCTCTGGGACCAGCGATGTGCATCCCAATCGTGGGTTGCTATCCTCCTGTCCACAACTAATCTGAGGATTCCAGAAGGTAGGTGAACACTATAAAACACTCTAGTCTTCTCTTACATGAAATTCAAAGACATTTTCTTGTCCAAGCTTTCTTTTAATTCTGAAGAGATGGCAATTAGTAATTGAAGGCATAATGGTCCTATAGGATATTTACCCCTATGACTGGTGGACATTATTTCATCCATCCGTGTCCCTAAAGCACATTTCATTGGAAATATTAGCCAAGGATACATACTGTAAATTCACAACTGATTCATAGCTCCCTGCAAGTTTCATTCTGACCTTGTCACATATGTCATCAAAGATATTATTAGTGACTTTTCAGATAAGCTCCCCACATCAAGATGGTGATGTTAGAGAATCTGGTATAAATGGAATTTCACAGATTCCAAATTAGGAATTATTTTCATTTTTAATGTTTCTTTTTTCTTTTTTTGAGAGAGCCCAAGCTGGGGAGGGGGGAGAGAGTGGGAGATACTGAATCTGAGGCAGGCTCAAGGCTCTAAGCTCTCAGGAAAGAGCCTGACGTGGGGCTCAAACTCATGGACTGCAAGATCACGTCTTGTGTCAAAGTTGGACGCTTAACCGACGAAGCCACCCAAGCGCCCCAGGAATGATAGTTTATTGGCAAAGAAGGAGAAATTAAAGATAGTGTAAAGGATGTCTATTTTTAATTGAGATATTGTTCACACATTTGTTGTATGAGTTTTAGGCATACATTGTAGTCATTCCATATGTCTATGAATTATATTGTACTTAAGCACAAGTGTAGCTATCCTGTGAAAGCATGCAACAGTATTATTACAGGATTGACTCCATTACATTGGCTGTCCCTTGTATCCCTAGGACTCATTCATTCCATAGCTGCTGCCGGTATCTCTCTCAAAGGGGTTCATTCTTTATCTAACCTAAGTATTTTGGTGGTAAACGCAATTACCACTTGCTCAGCAAGTGTAAATTGGCGGTCTATTTTTCTGTGAACATTGCTTAAACCATTACAAATGATGTCATTACGTTAATAAATTCGGTTTCTTTCTTCACTCACAAGAAAGGAGGAGGAAAATATTTCTTTGTGTCCCAGGCCCTGTCATTAAAACCTTTCCCAATGTGGACAACAGGTTTAGTTGCCCAGGCACCTTCAGTGTCTCAGCTGAGTGACCAGGGCCTTGCACATTTCAAAAATTCCCATGATGGCCAACAGAGAGAGCTCGAGCACCACAGACCCGGAGAGGCAGGTTCCTCTGCCCAGGCAGTGATGGCCAGCAGAAGGTGTACCATCGGCTTTTCTGACCCAGGGCACCTGAGAGCAGGAAGGGCTTTGATTGCTCCCAGAGTACTCAGAGCCTCTTCAGCTGCCTGAGTACAGAGAGCAGAGCTGCATTTCCAGCAGGTTTTGCCGCCCGCCCCAGGGGAGATCTTGGGAGCTTTGTAGCAACTTGGCATCTCCTGAGTCGCCAGAGAGAATTTGTCTTATTGTACTGAGTGCTGAGGAATGGGCGCTGGGTGGCTTCCCTGGGCAAGCTGGTTGCTGAGCTGCACAGACCCTTGCATTTTCTGGGCTGTTCCCGTGTTTCATTCCTGCCCTTCCTGGACAGTATTTGAACAAGACATATTTTACTAAAGGTCTTGTGGATTGCGGAGTCCCACGACATCACCTCATCGATGCAGTCGATGGTTTGTTCCAGATTCAGGCTTGTTTCCGGGAAGAAACCCTGACAGAAATTCAGAAGAACAGGAGCTGAATTCCGTTAGGACATGAATACATGAAATGCTCGTCTTGGGAACTCCTAGAAGAATGAGCTGGGACCCATTTTCCGAGTCCTGCTAGAACCAGAGACCAAGGTAAGGGCACAAACTGTCCCCCACATCATACATGCTTTTTAAAAAGTTGCATGGTTATTTTTCCAACCTAATTAAGTGATTGCAAATTACAGAAAACCTGGTAGATACCTGTCATTAACGTACGTTATCTTTAATTTAAATTGCAGTGAGTGAAGATACAGTGTAGTATTAGTTTCAGGTGTAAAATATAGAGCAACCCTTCCACACGTCATCCGGTGCTCATCCCAGGTGCACTTCTTAATCCCCAGCAGCTGTTTCACCCATTCCCCACCTTGCTCTGGAAGCCCTCAGTTTGTTTCCCAGTTAGAGTCTGTTTGTCACTGCCCACCCCCCGCTTTGTTTTGTTTTATTTCCATGTGTTAGTGAAATCATTGGGTATTTGTCTTTGTCTGAAAGGCTTATTTCACCCAGCATAACATTCTCTCACTCCATCCAGCTCATGGCAAATGACAAGATTTCATGTTTTTACGGCCTAATAATATTACATTCCATAGACTACATCTCAATTTATTCATCAGTTGATGGATGCTTGGATAGTTTCTGTAATTTGGCTGTTGTAGAAAATACTGGTGTAAACATCATGGTGCATGTATCCCTTTGAAGATTTTGTATTCTTTGTGG
The DNA here is from genome assembly GCF_022837055.1 of Prionailurus viverrinus. Taxonomy (NCBI): domain Eukaryota; kingdom Metazoa; phylum Chordata; class Mammalia; order Carnivora; family Felidae; genus Prionailurus; species Prionailurus viverrinus. Next base: position 62,621 of record NW_025927634.1, on the reverse strand, counting down.
AAATACCTTGTAGTGAAATTGCTGGATCATAAGGTACTTCTATTTCCAGTTGTGTTTTTTTTTTTTGAGAAATCTCCATAATGTTTTCCAGACTGGCTGCCCCAGTTTGCATTCTTACCCACAGTGCAAGAGGGTTATTCTTTCCCCACTTCCTTGGCAACACCTGCTGTTTCATCCTTCATTGATTTTCGTCATTGTGACAGATGTGCTGTGTTATCTCATTGTACTTTTGAATTGTATTTCCCTGAAGATCCGTATTGTTGAGTATTTTTTCATGTGTCTCTTGGCCAGGTATATGTCTTCTTTCGGGAAATGTCCATTCGTGTCTTCTGCCCATTTTTAATCAGATTTCTCATTGTTTGGGTGCTGTATAACTGTATATTTTGGGCACTAACCCTTTATCTGATGTCGTTTGCAAATATCATTCTGTAGGTGTTTTAGTTTTGTTGATTATTTCCTAGGTGATGGAAGGTTTGAATTTTTATGAAGCCTCATTATTTTTGCTTGTGTTTCCCTTACCTCTAGAGATATATCTATAAAGACATTTGCACAGGCAATGTCAAATAAGATACTACCCGTGTTATCCTCTGGGATTTTTATGGTTTCCGGTTTCACATATAGGTCTTTGTCCATGTTGGATTTATTTTTGTGTATGTTGTAAGAAAGTGGTCCTTGGGGCGCCTGGGTGGCTCAGTCGGTTGAGCGGCCGACTTCGGCTCAGGTCACGATCTCGCGGTCCGCGAGTTCGAGCCCCGCGTCGGGCTCTGTGCTGACGGCTCGGAGCCTGGAGCCTGCTTCCGATTCTGTGTCTCCCTCTCTCTCTGCCCCTCCCCCCTTCATGCTCTGTCTCTCCCTGTCTCAAAAATAAATAAAGGTTAAAAAATTTTAAAAAAAAAGAAAGTGGTCCATTGTTGTTTTTGTTTTGTTTTGCAGGATGCTGTCCAGTTTTTCCAAAACCATATGTTGAGGAGCCCTTTTCAAAGTTTATATACTTATTTTTGAGAGAGAGCATGCAGAAGAAGGGCAGAGAGAAATGGAGACAGAGAATCCTACGCATGCTCTGCACTGCCCTGAGATCATAACCTGAGCTGAATTAACAATCACACCCTTTGTTGACTGAACCACCCCTGTGTCCCAAGACTATCTTGTTTTCCATTGGATGTTCTTTCCTGCTTTGTTGAGAATTAATTGACCATATAGGTGTGAGTTCATTTCTGCGTTTCTATTCTATTGATCTATGCCTCTGTGTTTTTTTGTTGTTGTTTTGTCAGTACCATACTGTTCTGATCAGTACAGCTTTGTAATATTACCTGAAGTCTGGAATTGTGATGTCTCCAGCTTTGCTTTTCTTCTTCAAGTTTGTTTTGGCTGTTTGGGGACTTTTGTTATTCCATACAAATTTTGAGATGATTTGTTCTTGTTCTGTCACAAATGTTTTTGTTAGTGTGATAGGGATTTCATTATATGTGTAGATTGTTTTGAGAAGTGTAGACATTTTAACAGTATTTTGTGCTTCCCATCCATGAACATGAAATGTATGTCCATTTCTTTGTGTCCTCTTCCATTTATTTCATCAGTGTTTCATAGCCTTTAGAGTACAGGTGTTTCACCTCTTTGGTTAGGTTGATTCCTGGTTTCTTGTGGTATTTGTGAGCCTGTCAATGGGATTGATCCCTTACTTTCTCTCTGTGTTAATTCATGATTTGTGTTAGAAATGCAATACATCTATGTTGCTTGATTTCTGTATATTGTGACTTGTGGAATTCATATATCAATTCTAGCAATTTTTAAGGGAATCTTTCATGTTTTTTTATAGAACACATCATGTCAGTTCCAAATAGTGAGTGTGCTACTTCTTCCTTGCCGATTTGGATGCCTCTTATTTCTTTTTGTTGTCTGAGTGCTGTGGTTAGGGTTTCCCGTACTGTGTGGAAAAACAGTTGTGAGACGTGTCATCCCTGTTTTGTCCCTGACCTTAGAGGAAAAATTTTCAATTTTTCCCCATTGAGGATGAGATGAGCTGTGGGTTTTTCCTAGATGACCTTTATTATGTGCAGGTAGGTTGACTCTCAATGTACTTTGCTGAGGGGTTTTATCATGAATGGATGTGACATTTTGTCAAATAGTTTTCCTGCATCTGTTGAAAGCATCCTATTGTTCTTATCCTTTCTTCTATTACTGTGGTGCATCATGTTGATTGATCTGTGAATGTGGAACCACCCTTGCAGCCTAGGAATATATCCCACTTGATTATGGCAAATGATTCTATTAATGTATTGTTGACTTTAATTTGAAGGTATTTTAATAAGAATTTCGGCATACATACCCATCAGGCGATTGGGCTGCAGTGTTATTTAAAAATTTTTTAAACATCTTTTTAAATGCTTATTTCTTTCCTTAGATAGAGTACATATAGTGAGGGAGGGGCAGAGAGACAGGGAGAGAGAGAATCCTGGCCATGCACCACACTGTCATGGCAGGGTCCAACATGGGACTCGAACCCACGCACCGCAAGATAATGTCCTAGTCCGAAATTAAGAGTTGGACAGTAAACACCCCGAGTCACACAGGCACCCCGCCATTTTTCGGTTTTAGTGGAAGCTTCATCTCGTTTTGGTATCAGGGTAATGATGGCCTCATAAGATGAATTTATAAGTTTTCCTTCTTTTTTATTTTTCGGAATAATTTGAGGAGAATACATATTACCTCTTTCTTAAATGGGTGGTAGAATTCATCAGTTAAACCATCTGGCCCAGAACTTTTGTGTTGGGGGGAGATTTTTTTTTTATTACTGATTTGATTTCTTTCTGTTTTCAGATTTTATGTATCTTCCTGTTTCAGTTTTGGTAGTTTGTGTGTTTCTAGGAATTTGTCCATTTTTCTCAGTGTGCAATTTGTTGCATAGAGTTGTTCATAATATTAACTTCTAACTGTATTTTTGTGGTGTGGACTGTTATTTCTCCTTTCTTATTTGTGATTTTATTTATTGGAGTCCTTTCTCTCTTCTTACTGAAAAGTCTGCCTAGAAGTTTTCATGTTGATTACTGTTTTCAAAGAACCAGCCCCTGGTTTCATTGATTTTGTCTAGTGTCTTTTTGGTTTGAATATCCCTTATTTCTGTCTGAATCTCTATTACTTCCTTTCTTCTGCTGTTCTTCTTCTGATATGTGACCTAGAATATGATCAATTCTGGAGAATGTCCCATGTGCGCTTGAAAAGAATATGTACTCTGCCATTTTAGTATGGAGTGTTCTAAATATATCTGTTAAACCCATCTGGTCCAGTGTGTCATTCAAAGCCATTGTTTCCTTGTTGATTTTCTGTTTACAGCTTCTGTCCTTTCATGTGAGCGATGTGTTAAAGTCCTCTACTATCATTATATTATAAATAATCAGTTCCTTTATGGTTGTTGTTAAATATTTTATATACTTGGTGATCGCATGTTGGGTGCATCAAAATTTACAATCATTGGATCTTCTTGTTTCATTGTCCCCTTTAGTATGAGATAGCATCCGTTTTCATCTCTTGTTAAAGCTGTATTTATTTATTTATTTATTTATTTATTTATTTTAATTTAAGTCATAGTTGACATACAGTGCATTCTCGGATTTGGGAGCAGAATTTGGTGATTCATCCCTTACATACAATACCCAGTGCTCATCCCAACAAGTGCTCTCCTTAATACTCATCCCACATCTAGCCCAGCACTGACCCATTTCCCTCCATGAGCCTTCGTTTTTTTTTTTTCTCTAACATTAAGAGAGTCATGTAGTTTGTTACCACTCTTCTCGTTTCCTGCCCCCTTCCCATGTTTTCATCTGTTTTCTTTCTTCAATTCCACATGAGTGAAATCATGTATTTGTCTTTCTCTGATTGACATATTTCACTTAGCATAATACATGCTAGCTCCATCCACATCATTGCAAATGGCAAGATTTCATTCTTCTTGAAGTTGAGTTATATTTCTTTGTATATACACATGTTTGTATATATGAACGTACACATATGTACATATGTATATATCCGTATACATACATACACACACACACCACAACTTCTATATACCTTCATCAGTTGATGGATACTTGGGCTTTCTCTATAGTTTGGCTACTGTTGATAATGCTGCTATAAATACTGGCTTCATGAAATGTCATTATTAGGTATTTACCCAAAGTGTGCCAAAATAGAGTCTCGGTTTTAAAGGTTATTTTGCCTGATATCAGTATTGCTACTGGCTTTCTTTTGACATTATTGGCATAATAAATGTTTCTTCATCCTCTCACTTTAAATCTGAAGGTGACTTAAGTCCAAATAAAGCTTTGTAGGCAGCATCTAGATAGGTGTTGTTTTTGTTTGTTTGTTTGTTTGTTTGTTTGTTTGTTTTGTCCATTCTGACTCCCTATCCAATGTCTTATGATTGGAGCATTTAGTCCATGTACATTTAGAGTGATTATTAATAGGTATATATTGAGTGCCATTCTACTAGTTGTTTTGCCATTGTTTCTTGATGTTTTCTCTGATCCTTTCTTGTCTCTAACACTTTTAGTCCTAGATTTCCACTCAAAGAGCCCGATTTAAATATTCTTTTCTTTTGACTGGTAGTACATTTATTTACTTCTTTTTAATATTTCTTTTTTTTTAATTTAAGCCCACGTTAGTTACTTTATAGTGGAATAAAGTTTCAGCAGTAGAATTTAGAGATCCATCAAGTACAAAATATACCCAATACTCATCCCAAGTGCGCCCGTAATGCCCATCACCCATTTAGCCCATACCCCTATTCAGTAACCTTCCTGGAACCCTGAGTTTCTTCTCTGTATTTCAGAGTCTCTTATCGTTTGACTCCCTCTCTGTTTGTATCTTATTTTTGCTTTCCTTTCACTACGTTCATCAGTTGTATTAAATTCCACAGATGAGAGAAATCATATGATGTGTGTCTTTCTCTAACATATTTTGCTTAGCATAATCAAGTCTGGTTCCATCCATGTTGTTTCAAATAGCAAGATTTAATTCTTTTTACCGCGGAGTAATATTCCATTGTATGACTATACCACATCTTCTTTATCCATTCATCTGTCAATGGTCATTTGGGCTCTTTGCATAATTTAGTTATTGTTGATCATGTTGCTATAAACATTGCAGTGCATGTTCCACTTGGACTCAGCGTTAGTGTATCCTTTGGATAAATACGTAGTAGTGCAATTGCTGGGTCCTAGTGTAGTTCTATTTTTAGTTTTTCTGACAAATCTCCATACTATTTCCAGAGTGTCTACATCACTTTGCATTCCCACCAGCACTTCAAAAGCGTTTATTTCTCTGCATCCTTGCCAACATCTGTCTTTTTCGGAGATGTTAATTTTAGCCATTCTGATAGGTGTGTGGGGATATCTCATTGTGGTTTTGATTTGTATTTCAGTGATGACAAGTGAGATTGAGCATCTTTTCATGTGTGACCAATCTGGATGTCATCTTTCTTAAAGTGTCTGTTCATGTCTTTTGCCCATTTCTTCACCGGATTATTTGGTTTTTGGGTGTTGAGTGCGATAATTGTTTATAGATTTTGGATACTAACCCTTTATCTGATATGTCACCTGCAAATATCTTCTCCCATTTCATTCAGTGGCCTTTCAGTTTTGCTGATTCTGTCCTCTGCTGTTCAGAAGCTTTTTATCTTGAGGTCCTAATAGTTCATTTTGGTTTTTATTGCCCTTGCTTTGGAGACATGACAAGCAAGAAGTTGTTGTGGCCAGGATCAAGGAGGTAGATTATCTGTTTTCTCCGCTAGGATTTTGATGGTCCCTTTCTTACATTTATATCTTTCATCCATTTTGAGGTGTGTGTGTGTGTGTGTGTGTGTGTGTGTGTGTGTGTGTGTGTGTGTGTCTGTGTCTGTGTGTGTGGTTTAAGAACATAGTCCAGGTCCAATCTTCTCACTGTCCAGTTTTCCCGGTACCATTTGCTGAAGAGACTTTTGTTTTTCCATTGGATATTCTTTCCAGTGTTATCAAAGATTACTCAGCCATATGTTTGAGGGTCCATTTATGGGTTCCCCATTCTGTTCCATTGATGTCTGTGTCCGTTTTTGTGCCCGTACCATACTGTCTTGATGATTGCGGTTTTCTAATACACCATAAAGTCCAGATTTTAATGTCTCCAGCTTTGTTTTCTTTTTCAACATGACTTTGGCGATTTGGGGTCTTTTCTGGCTCCCTACAAATTTTAGGGTTGTTTGTTCTAGTTCTGTGAGGAATGCTGGTGTTGTTTTGATAGGGATTGCATTGAATGTGTCAATTGCTTTGGGTAGTATTGACATTTTAATAATATTTATTCTTCTCATCCATGAGCATGGAATGTTTTTCCGTTTCTTTGTGTTTCTTCCATTTCTTTCATAGATGTTGTATGGTTTGTTCCTTTATTTTTTTAATCTTTGTTCATTTTTGAGAGAGAGAAAGAGAGAGCACATGAGCAGGGGAGGGGCAGAAAGAGAAAGAGAGGGAGGCACAGACTCTGAAGCAGGCTCCAGGCTCCGAGCTATCAGCACAGTGCCCATCACGGGACTCAGACCCACAAATGCGGGATCATGTCCTGAACCGAAGTTGGCACTAACCGACTGAGCCACCCAGTCGCTCCTCTATTGTTTTAAGTGTACTGATCTTTTACCTCTTTGGTTATGTTTACCCCTGGGTGTTTGATGGTTTTCAGTGCAGTTGTAAAGTACATCAATCCTTGATTTCTCTCTGCTGACTCATTATTGGAGTATAGAAATGCAATCAACTTCTGTATATTGATTTTATATCCTGAGACTTTCCTGATTTCCAGTATCAGTCCTAACGGTTTTTCCATGGAGTCTTTGGGATTTCCTTGGAAAGTATCACGTCTGCGAAGAGGGAAAGTTTGACCCTCCTTGCCAATTTGGATGCCTTGTATTTCCTTTTGTTGTCTGCTTGCTGAGGTTAGAACTTCCAACAGTTTGTGGAATAACAGTGGTGAGAGTGGACATCCCAGTCGTGTTCCTGACCTTAGGGGGAAAGCTCTCAGTTTTTCTCATTGAAGATGATATTAGTTGTGAGACTTTCATATCTGGACATACTGATATTCAGACAAGATCTTTCTATCCTTCCTTTCATGCGTGCTTTTTTTTTCATCAAGAAAGGATGCTGCATTGTGTCAAATGCTCTTTCTGCATCTATTGAGAGGATCATATGGTTGTTATCCTTTCTTTTCTCAATGTGATGTATCACATCAGTTGATCTGCAGATATTGAATTGGTGGTGCATCCCAGGAATAAATTCAATTCATTGTGGTGAATAATTATTTGTATGTATTCTTGGATCCGGTTCGCTACTTTTTGTTGAGAATTTTTGCATCCAGGTTCATCAGGGAAATTGGTCTGTAGTTTCCTTTTTGGTGGGATCTTTGTCCAGTTTGGACTCAAGGCCAAGCTGGCCTCATAGAATGAGTTTGGAAGTGTTCCTTCCATGTCTCTGGCCATGACCTTATCTTGTTCTTTCATTTGGGATGCATTCCTCTTGTCTTGGCATTTTGGCTGAGTTTTTACCTTCTCTGTGTTACAAAAGTTCATTATGTTAGCTGCCTGTGAGATGAATGGCTTTATGAAATGGAGGTCATCTAGTGTCCAGGGCCTGACACATCAGGGAGTGTCTGTGGTGTGTGTCGCGTACACTGTTTTGTGTTCTGGCTGCACTTTCCTTCAGGCCAGTTGTATGGACAATGTATGGTCCTTGGCCAGAATGTGCTGAGTTTTATCTAGGTCAGCTCCGATCTGCTTCTTAAATGAGACTTGAAATGACTGCCACTCGAAGTGAAGCTCTGCAGAACTGTCTGGTCAAGAGAGGTGGTGTGGTCATGAGCTTCCGCTGGTCTCCTGGGGAAGGGGACACTCCATTGGGACTTAGGCAAGCCTGATTGACCTAGAAGGCCAGTCTCACCAGAGCACAGGAATGTGGGGTTGGTGTAAGCATCTTAGGCAGCCAGTGTGGGGATGACATTGTTTCCAGCAGATGGCTCTGTGTTTATGCTGTGGGGAAGAGGAGGAAAATGGTCCCGCACACCTCCTCTGTCCTACCTCCTTTGTCCCCTTGTTCTGAACACTGCCTCTCAGGGATACTCTCCATGATGAGTGTATAATTGCCCCACTGTTTGCACCAGGTGGTGTACAGGTCACTGTTTCCATGCCATCTGCCTGTAAGTAGTTTGCTGCCTTCTCTCAAGGATTAGACCAGTGCCCTCAGGGCTGTATCCCAGCCAAGCCTGCTAACCTTTGAAACTCCACATTCTCGGGGTCTGGATCACTTGGTTAAGTGTCCGAGTCTTGATCTTGGCTCAGATCATGACCTCGTGGTCATGGGCTTCTCTCTCTCCCTCTATTCCTGCCCCTCCCTTGCATGTGCTCTCTTTCTCTCTCTCTCTCTCTCAAAATAAATAAACTTAAAACAAATTTAGTGGCATGGAATACCTTATTTAGGCGAGATTTCCTCCTTGAGGGAATGGCAGGGGTCTATCAGTTAAATTTCCAGCAATGACTAGGAATTTCATTGCTGACTGGGTAAAGGTTACATTCCTACAGGAATGAGTTTAGGGTTAGTGACATGAGGCCTTAACGTAAGGAACTCCATGATGGTCCTGTGAGTTTTCTTTACGTTCCAAACCCATATTTTTTCACATCAATTTTTTTATTAAAAACATAACCCTAAGTAATATTTTAGCCATCTACTGCTGGCCCAATGATCATATCCTGTAAATCTGTGACCATCTCCTAATCATAGATGGAGATCAACTCTGTGGCTCTAAGATTTTTGTGACTCTAAATTATATTGATGTATGTTACTAAGATCTTTGTGAGTCTAGGTTACTGCTGGCCTCCTGAAATCTTGACCGAGGGACACCCAGCCAGGTTTCTGAGCCATCACTTAGGCACAGAAGCACCCTTTCCAAGTCACCTCTTCCTAAAGCGTGTCTTTCCTTCTGGTACTTCTGGGTCTTACCCTTTTGCATATCACATGCTGTGATGGACAACCCCTCATGAAAACCTGTCAAAGTGGACGAGAGAAACCTGCTTGCCTGTGACTGCCACTTCATGGTCACATCTTTTCTTTCTGAAACCCCTTGAACACCCTATCATTCTTCCAGCCTTTGAACATCTCTTCGATTTGAAAATATTTCAGTCTCTTGTATTCCTGCTAAAAAAAATATGCGTGAAAATATTAAAGCAAGGATTCTTTACAATAAGTGAGCCAGTCACAATGATCCATCTGGCCGTGTGTACGTATGTTTTCTTTTTTGGACACTGTTCAGGCATGATGTGAAGTACATCCTGTAAAATCTGAGTATCATTCATTATCTAGGATAACCGCCTTTATGGAAAGCCATTTAATGACATGTTCATTCCAGATCCGAAAAACACTTAATTTACATACCACATAATACAGTGGTGTCTACATATGTTATTACCTTAAAATATGTAAAGTGGATGTTTCTATGAAGTGTATATCGTGCATTGAGTTTTCTGTACCATGAATGCTATTATTTAAATTACACAATAGTAAGAACAACAAGAATAGGTACATGGCCATCACTAGTAACTAATACTAGAACTAGTCATATAATATTAGGTGTTGAAAACATAAAACCATGATTACTAATCATCTTTTCAATCGTGGTGGGTTTCTAGTTACCAGAAAAATTGGGAAGATATTATTGAGTCTCCACATACATCAGAGTGTTTTCTGACTATTGATGTCCTCTAAGTTGATACATGATCACAATCAATATCCCAAAGAGATATGGTACTATTAACTAACTTTGTATTTGTATTCAGATTGCTTCAGTTTTAACCTCTTCTGTCCCAGACTCATCCCAGCTGGCACATGACAGTCATCCTGTCTCCTTCGGCTTCACTTGGCCATGGCGATTTTTAGATTTTTCCTTATTTTTCATAATCTGCAAAGTTTTGAGGGTACGTTTGTAGAATGTATTTTGTAGAATGATCCTTGGGTGGGATATGTCTAACGTTTGTACAAATGCTTAGGCTGACTACTGTGTTTTGGAGCAGAAGATCCAGAGGCATAGTTCCATCCATAATTATCACTTCACATAAAGGTTGTTTACTCTGAAGATTTGGGTCTTTTGTGGTTCTGTACAAATTTTAGGACCGTTCTAGTTCTATGAAAAATGTTGTTGCTATTTTGATGGCGATGGCATTAGTTGTGTCAGTTGCTGTGGGAAGTATAGACATTTCCATGAAATTTGTACTTCCGATCCATGAGTATGGAATATCCTTCCATTTTTTTGTGTCATCTTGTATTTCTTTCATCACTGTTTTATAATTTTCAGAGTATAGGTCGCTCACCAGCTTGGATAGATTTATTCATAGATACCTTATTATTTGGTGTACAACTGTAAATGGGACTGTTTTCTTAATTTCTCTCTCTACTGCTTCGTTATTGTCTAGAAAGGCAACAGATTTCTGTACAATGATTTTGTATCCGGTGACATTGCTGTATTCATTTATCACTTCTAGCAGTTATTGGGTGGACTCTTTAGGGTTTTCTATATATAATGTCATGTAATCTGCAAAGTGTGAAAGATTCACTACTTCCAGATTTGGATTAGTTTTTCTTTTCTTTTCTTTTCTTTTCTCTTTTCTTTTTTTTCTTTTCTTTTCTTTTACTTTAATTTACTTTATGTTGTTTTCTTTCGTTTCGTTTTGTTTGATTTATCTGCCGGCTGTACCTTGGACTTCCAATGCTATGTTTATTAAAAGTGGTAAGGGTAAACATCCTTGTGTTTTCCCTGACCTTATAGGAAAAGCTCTCAGATTTTCTCCATTAAGGTTGATTATAGCTGCAGGGTTTTCATAGAAAACATTTATTGCATTGATGTATGTTCCCTGTAAACCTACTTTGGGGGGTTATAATCATGAATGGATGTTGTAGTATGTCAAGTGCTTTTTCTTCATGTATTGAAATGACCGTATGGTTCTTTTCTTTTAACGTTTATTAATTTTGAGAGAGACAGAGTGTGAGCAGGGAAGGGGCAGAAAGAGAGTGGGAGACACAGAGTTCGATGGAGGCTCTTGGCTCTGAGCTTTCAGCACAGAGTCCGATGTGGGACTTGAACTCACGAGGCATGGGGTCATGTCCTGAGCTGATGTCGGACTGCTAAAGGATTGAGCCACCCAGGTGCCCCGATCATATGGTTCTTGTCCTTTCTCCTGTTGTTATATTGTATCACATTGATTGATTGGCAAATACTGAACCACCCTTGCAGCTTGGGAATAAATCCCACTTAATTGTGGGATATATTTATAGTTGTTATATCTCCTTTTGGACTGTACCCTTTACTGTTATATAACGTCCTCCTCTGTCTCTTGTTATGTACTTTAAGTGTATTTTTTCTGATACAAGTATTGTTACTCTAGTTTTTTTTTTTTTTCATCTGTTCTTACACCCTAGGTCTCTAGATTGGAGCGTTCATTCCATTTACCTTCAAAGAAATGGTTGCTATGTATGTATGTATGTATGTATGTATGTATGTATTGCCATTATATTACCTGTTTTCTTGTGGTTTCTAATGATTTTCTCCAATCCTTTCTTGTCTGTCTTTCATGTTTTGCTTATTTTCTTTAGTGAAGTATTTTAATTTATTTATCTTTATTCTTAGCATATTTGTGACTGGATTCTGATATATGGTTACTGCTGGGTTATGTATATAACCTCTTCTGCATTTAGCAGTTTGTATTAAGCTGATGGTCATTTACCTTGGAACCCATTATTTTCTCCTCCCTAAGTTTTTGGTAGATGTTATTATATTTCAAATCCATATCTGTGAGTTCCTTAACTATTTCTTACAAAAATATTCATGTTTTACTTGATTTGTGTCTTTTACGTCTATAGTGTCACTTTTGGTCTCTCCTTTCCACTCAAAGAGTCCCTCTTCATATTTCTTGCAGGACTGGTTTAGTGGTACAAACACCTTCAGTTTTTGTTTGGGAAAGTCTGTGTCTACTTCCATTCTGAATGATAGACTTGTTGGATAGAGTATTCTTGGCTGCTAATTTTTCCATTCAGCACTTTGAATATGTGATGTCACTTGCTTCTCGCTTGCCAAGTATCTGTTCAGAAATCTGGTAGCTAGCCTTATGGGTCTTCCCTTCTAAGTGAAGGTCTCTTTGTGTTGCTGCATTTAAGAGTTTTTCTTTATTGTCACTGTAATTTGCAAGTTTGCTTACAATATGTCTGCATGTTGGCCTGATTTTCTTCATTTCGATGTGAATTCTCTAGCCTCCCGGATGTGGACGTTTGTTTCCTCCCCCAATTAGGGCATTTTTCAGCTATTGTTTCCACAAATAAATTTTCTGCCCCCTTTTCTCTTTCTTCTGCGACTCCTACAATATCAATATTGTTATCTTTGCTGCAGTCACTGAGTTCCCTTAGTCTCATCTCACGTTGCAGAATTCTGTTCTCTCTCTTTGGTTCAATGTGATTCATTTCCATTACTCAGTCTTCGATGTCACTGGTTTGCTCCTCTGCTTCTTCCATCCCTTTGTTAGTTCCAGCAAGCGTGTCTCTCTTTTATTGTGTCATCAATGTCTACTGTACTATTTCTTATCTCTAGTCAGGGGTCTCACTCTTCTACTCATTTCACAACTCTAATGAGTATCCTTATGATCATTGCTTTCAAATCTGTATCAGGTATGTTACCTACATCTCTTTGGCTTAGATCTCTGGTTGTGACTTTCACTAGGTCTTTCATTGTGGAAAAACATCTCTGTGTGTCCATTTTGTCTTTTTCTCTGTCTCTGTTTCTCTGTGTTAAGAAAGTCAGCTGTACCTTCTGCTCTTGAAACTAATAACGTTATGAAGAAGAGGTCCTGGAGAACTCAACAGTGCACGTCTCCATTTATAGGACCGGACCTTCAGGAGGCTATCGTATGGGTACTGTTCACAGCCTGCTGTTGTGTCTGGGTTACTTTTCCTTTTAGTGCAGGTGTCTGCACTGATTGCATGCTGTTGTGGGCTGTGCTTCGTCTCATTGGTTTTAGTGGGACCCAGGCAGGCCAGCTGTGGGGTGGTAGGCCTGCTGGATAACTTGGGCACAGGGCAGGAGTGTTAGCAAAATTTCACAGGGCTACAAGTCCTATGCCAGATTTCCCTATGTTCCTTGTTGGCTGGGGGCTGTGGACCAGCAGTAGAAGCTAGGGGCTTGAGGATATGCACAGAGCATGTCTGTGCCTGGGGACATGTGGCTTAGTGAGACAGATGAGGGTGCATGGATATGTACAGCTGGGTGAGGTGCAGACGCGCACAGCATGTTGTGGCAGCTATGCATGCAGCTTGTCAGACAGGGTGCCCTTGTGGTTTGAAAAATGTTTGGCCTGAGACCAGCAGGCTTGGTTTGGTGAGTCCCCTAGTGAACCCTTGGGACTAGCACACTGATAATGGGTTAGGTAGCAAGTGTCTGTGCAGCCTCACCCTCTTGTGGGTGCTTCTATGCTTATTCTGGGAGGCTGGGGGAGAAGAATAGTGCCTGTGAGCTCCCTCGTTGTTGGAGAAGTCCTCCAACACACTCCGGAATCAGCATGAATACATCTGTCTCCTGTTCCCTCAGCATTGTGCAACATGCCATGTTTACATTGCCTCTCTACACACGCAGGGATCTGGCTATCACTAATCCTCCTGGATCTCCCAGTGCTGGGTCATTGGACCTCCAAAGCTCCTGTATATGAACACAAAGGCATTCAGCCCCTCTAAGTTCTAATGCCCAATGTTATGGAGATTAGTCTTTCCTGTATGACCTCCCTGGTGTGGGGCTCACTTTTTCTGCCCCTTCTGCAGGCAGACAGCCTCCACCTTTCTGACATTCCTAACCTTTCTGATGCAGCTTCTCTCTACTTCGGTGTGGAGTTTGTTCTGCCAGTCTTTGGATCGCTCTTTGGTTCATGGACTTGGATGTGGATGTTATGCAGTTGAAAACATGGGACAGGGTGAGCTCAGGGTCCTCTTATTTTGCTATTATTAATTTTTTAAAAGTCTTATGATTTTGGATTTTTGAGACATGAGAAGACAGACTCATATCACACATGCACTTCAGGATTGGAAAGGAACTTTCCCACATTTGCTTCTATTATTTTATGTTTTGAAACTCTCTTTAATGAGGTATAATTACATCTAACAAACCTCAAGTTAAAGGGTATACTTTGATGAGATTGAGGGTACAGGACCATGGGTACAGCACCATGAAATCATATGGTTTCTCCCTAAACCTTCCATCATGATCTCTTTGTGTCTAATGCTAATGTTGCTTTTGAAGTAAGGACTACTTTTTTTTTCCCCCACGTTTTCACATATTGCCCAGGTGTCTGAAAGCTGGCATTGGGGTATCTCCTTTTCCAATAGTCTATATTCCCATAAGTTTTGCAGTCGGTTTACCTTTGGACTTTTGCTTCTATTGTATCTCTCTGTATGTTCACATACTCTCGTTGCAATACTTTAATGATGAGGTCTTCATCATCGCTTTAATTTTCACTAAATGGTATGAGCTGCAGTTCCACTTATGACAGAATGCACAGGCTTCCTATGATATGTATTCAAGAGCAAGGCAGATATCCTGAGCACTTGAGCTGAGAATGTCACCCTGTCTTTTGCCGGCCCTCTTCCCTTCCCTGCGAGACAAGAATCTCCTTTTGTTCACACAGAAATGTGGGTGAAGTCAGTAGAAAACATTGCCTTCTCTCCTCTTCCCTTTATCTCTCAAAATCCTTGCCACTATCTTCTGCCTTTCCCTTTCTCTGACTCAATATCCCAGGCCCACAGTTTCACTCCAGCCATGATCAGGGTGTCCTCCAGCTGCTGGCCTCTGCCCTGTCCATCCCTCAGTGAGAAATCTGGAGTAGGATTATGCATTTCACAAAACTGATCAAGAAATATGTGATCCTCAGAGACCTCCTGCACAAGGTTGCTGTCCGTGGAGACATGGTATCCCGAGGGAGGATCTGATTCCATGTGTGGCCTCCTCACTCATCTCCCACAGTCACTGCTGGTCCCTGATCCTTACCCACCATTACAAATCAGCCATATGCTAGGGTCAGGTACCTGTCTATCTGACCCCAAGCACCAGGAGTCAGTGAATATTTCTAAAATAAATGAGCACAGGCACCCCATGCATCTAGATATAGGAAGTTACCATCACCCCAGAAAACTCCCTCGGGCTCCTCTGCAAAAAAGGCGATCTTGCTACTATCCTACACCACTGCAACTTCTGCTAGTTTGTTACCTGTGTGTATAGGAACCACATTGTGTACATTCGATGGGGGGTGAGAGTAGGTCTTCCTAGAAGCAAACACTGAAACAGAGACAGAACAGTGAAAGTACTATTAAGGGATACTAAGAAAAACAAAGTGGAGAGCTCAGGGTTAGCAGAGAAAGCATGCAGGCAGATCTGACACATTTTTAAGATATATATAATCAACATACTCTGTCACCTCACACAGTCCTCTTCAAATTTCAAAATAGCTGTCGTATAAGGCAGTGAGATTTACGAGATTTGGGGTTATTTCCCTACGGTCTTATGTTTTCCTACATGCATTCCCTCTTCAGTACTTAATCTGTGGCCTCAGATGAACACTTTAGTGTGGATGCATCTGCGAGTCTATATGCAATGGAATATGATTGTCTTCAGATCTCAGATGTAGAACTCTGATATACACATTCTCGTAATTATCTTTTTCTTTCTTTGTCTGGCAGGGCCTGAATCTTAATACAATAAGTGTGCCATTGTCTTCTTTAAAGTGGCGATCCCCAATCCCTGGGCGGAGGCGTTAACCGCCTTAGTTTAATGAACTTCTGTGACCATCTTTTTTTGATGATCATTTGTGTGGCGATATCTTAATTGAAACTGTGAGTAGAGTGAGTGGATATTTCCCAGACATTTTGCAGATGCATTCTGTATTCAATGTCTTCTTTTCATTATGTCCTTAGAAACAAATATTACCCCTCTTTCACAGATAACCCATCTCAGGCTCTGTGTAGGTCCCACTGAGAATTGGTATTCTGGCTGAGATAGCAGGAACACAGGGAAACCCTCGGGATATTGTGAGAGAAGTTTAAGGAGATAGATGCAAAGCCATAGTCAGGTTATGTCAGGGGTCCAGCAGGGGTGGCATCTGGGCATCCCTGAATTGTAGGTTTACCCAGGCTAAAGGCCAATGCAGGCACTCAGCTGATCTAGATCCTTTCTTCACTTTTAATCTCACTGAAGGATATGAACTTATGCAGACAAGCATTTCCTTAAGACCAAGTTAAATTTTCTATATATCCAGGGCATTTTTTCACCCATAAATATCCAGAACCTTCAGACAACGCAGGGAGACAACAACCTTTTTAGATGATCACCTGGGTGCACTTTGACAAATATGACATTTTGGAGAGGAACCTTGCATTGTGCACTGAGAGTGATCCCACATAGTAGCTCCGTGTGGAACTCGTGCTCCCTGCTCAGGCTGTGGTCAGGAATGGGCTGCAACTGCATCTCACTGAACCCAGGACCCTCCCCTCTGCACTTCCTCAAAGTCTGCTTACTGTCCTCTAATTTCTCAAATTTCTATTCCTGTGTGATTCAAGTTTCCCCCACTCCTTCACTGGTGCTTTCAACATGGTGACCACAAGGTCTATGTCATATAATGCATGTGCCCCATTTCACACAGGACACCTAAGTCACCTACACTTAGGGGTGCATCTCATCCTTCACAGAACTCAAAGCATTGTGTCTGTAAAATATGCACCAGTACGCCCGATACATCTGTCTTTGTGTAAAAATCCTCTTTCTTGTTGACAGGAGAAACCTAAAGCTGAACTCATTACGGGGAAATGATACAGTCCATTGAACATATGTCCTGAGAAACTTGAGATATGTTACAAAGTCCTCAGGCAGTTTTGCAGTTGAATTGCCAAGCCCTAACAACCATCTCTACATTTTTCCCACAAAGTGTTTCACGAAGTAGATGAATATGCTTTAGAAATCCCTAACCACTTCAGTTTATCTACTCAAATAGAGGAGGTGGAGGATGGGGGGGGGGGGTTCATAGCCCATGACTGGTGATGAAGGACTGTCCATGGGGTTAGGGTTAGGGGTTAGGGTTAGCGGTTTGGGGTTAGGGTTAGGGTTAGATTAGATGGTTAGATTTAAAGGGTTGGGATTACGGTGAAGGTTAGGTTTAGGGTTTAGGGGCTAGGGTTGGGGAGTAGCTTTGGGTTAGGGTAGGGTTTAGGTGTTAGTGTTAGTATCAGCATTAGCTTCAGGGTCAGGGTCAGGGGATAGGGATTAGGATTTAGGTTTTATTGTTTAGAGTTTAGGTTTTAGGTTTTGGGGTAGGGGTTAAGTTTTCGTGGTTACGTGTTAGTGGTTAGGTTTTAGGGTTATGGTCAGGGTCAGTGTTTGGTTAGGGTTAGTGTTTAGTATTTATGATTTGGGGATTAGGGTTAGTGGTTAGTGTTCAGGTCTAAGGTTTAAGTTTATGGTTACAGTTAGGATTTGGATTCGGATTTGGGGTTTAGCGTTCAGCGTTTCGGTTAGGGTTTGTATTATTGTTGTGGATGGTGTTAATGTATATTAGTGGCATGGTTTGGGTTAGGGATAGGATTTAGGGCTAGGATTAAGGTTTGGGTTTGGGTTAGAGTTAGGGTTAGTAGTTAGGATTAGGGTCTAGGATATTGCAGGGGCTGAACCCACAGCATTGCAATTGTCTACCCTAAGTGCTCAGGTGAGGTTCCAAGGTCGGTTGCCTGTCACGATTAGTCTTTTGGTTCTAATCCAGACAACTGTATGGGAGAGTGGTCTGGTAGGCCTCAGGAATATTCTCAGGAAGCTGCAGCCAGGTTTTTGAAATGACATGGTGATGTTCCAGGTTCTAAGCCGAGTGATCCTGCACCACTTCTGGACCCCAGGGCGTGGTGTTGTCAGACTTTGTTATTGGGTCTGAATGGGTAGAGAGCCTTAACTAGGGTTATGGTTTGTTACAGGGACATCACCAGGATGTAAGCGACTCTAGTTTCGTGATCTCCCTCTAGGACTGAATTGAGGACCCATGCGACGGTGCTTTTCAACTGTAGGTTTAGGGTTGAGATAGTGTTAGGATTCAGTTGAGGGTTCTGTTTAGGTTTAGGCATGGTTTAGGGTTACGTTCCAGGAGACACTAGGCGCTGAAACCAGAGCAGTGCAGTTGTTTCCCCGAAAGTCTAATTTGAAGGAACAATGGATGGTGCCGATTAGGATTAGTCTTTGAGTTCCAAGGCTAGACAACTGTATGGGCCACTAGTTGGGTAGGCCTCTGGAAATCTCTCTGGATCTTCAACCGGTCCTTCAAAAGAACATAGTATATTACATGTCCTATGCGGAGTTATGCTGCACCGCTTTTGTTCCCCAGGCATGTGGTGTTGTCATACGTTGTTATTGGGTCTAATATCGAGAGAGCCTTATCTAAGGTTAGGGTTCTGTCCAGTGACATTTCCAGCTCCAAGCGAAACCAGTCTCGTCATCTCCCTCGAGGTCTGAAGTGAGGGCCAATATGACGATGCGGAGCAACTATAGGGTTTGGGTTCGAGTTAGGTTCGGTTTCAGTTGAGGGTTAGAAGTAGGGTCAGATTTTGTTCCCAGGAGGTTCAAGGCGCTAAACACATAGCAGTGCACTTGTCTCCCTGAAGGGCTGAGTTGAGGGCACAAGGGAGGGTGCCGGTCAGGGCTTGTCTTTGGGTTCCAAGGCCAGACAACTCTATGGGCCACTGGTCGGTTAGGCCTCAGGAATACTTTTGAGTACCTGAAACCCAACCTTGGAAACGACATGGTGATGTTCCAGGTTCTATGTGGAGTGATCCTGCATCGCTTCTGGACCCCAGGCGCATGGTGTTGTCAGATTTTGGTATTTGGTCCCATGGGAAGAGAGCCTTAGCTAGGGTTAGGGTTTGGTCCAGGGACGTCACCAGAGCTGAAGCAACTCCCGTCTCGTGATCTTCCTTCAGGGCTGAAGTGAGGGCCTGGGTGATGGTACGGGTCAAGTGTACGGTTAGGTTTCGAGACTGGGTTAGGTTTTGGTTGGCGGTTCTGGTTGTGGTTAGGGTTACGGTTAGGTCCCAAGAGGCTCCAGGCACTGAACCTACAGCAGTGTGGTTGTCTACCCAACGGGCTGAGTTGAGGGCTCAAGTGAGGGTGCTGGTCAGGATTAGTCTTTGGGTTCTTATGCCAGATATCTCTATGGGCCCCTGGTTGGGTAGGCGTCAGGATTCCTCTCAGATAGCTGCAGTCGGGTTTTGGAAACCACATGGTGATGATCCAGATTATTTGTTGAGTGATCCTGCACCATTTCTGCACCCCAGGCACTTGGTGTTGCCAGACTTTGGTATGGGGTCCCCATTGGGAAAGAATCTTAGCTTGTGATAGGTTTCGGTCTAGGGACATCAACAGGGCCAAAGCAACTCCAGTCTTGTGATCTCCCTCGAGGGCTGAAGTGAGGGCCCATGCGACGGTGCAGCTCAACTGTAGGGTTAGTTTTCGAGATAGGGTTAGGTTTTGGTTGAGAGTTCTGGTTAGCGTTAGGTCCAAACAGGCTCCAGGAGCTGAAGCCACAGCAGTGCAGTTGACTCCCCGAAGGGCTGAATTGAGGGCACAGGGAGGGTGCCCTCAGGATGAGTCTTTGGATTCCAAGGCCAGACAACGCTGTGGGACAGTGTTCGGATATTTCTCAGGAATACTCTTGAACAGCTGCTACCGGGCCTTGGAAGTGACATGGTGATGTTCCAGATTCTCTGCTGAGTGATCCTGCACCGCTTCTGGACCATAGGCGCGTGGTGTTGTCACTTTGGTATTGGGTTCTTATGGGGAGAGAGCCTTATCTAGGGATAAGGTTCGGTCCAGAGACAACACCAGAGCCGAAGCGACTCCAGTCTCATGATCTCCCTCGAGGGCTGAATTGAGGGTCCTTGCAATGGTGTGAGTCATGGGTTTGGGTTCGAGATACCTTTAGGTTTCTCTTGAGGGTTCTGGTTAGGGTTAGGGTTCGGTCCCAGGATTCTCCCTGTGCTGAACCCACAGCAGTGCAGATGTCCCCCTGCAAGGCTGAGTTGAGGGCACAAGGGAGGGTGCCACTCAGGATTAGTCTTTGGGTCCCAGGCCATACAATTCTATGGATCACTCGTCAGTTAGGACCAGGAATTCTCTTGTGCACCTGTACTCAGGCCCTGGAAATGACTTGGTGATGTTCCAGTTTCTTTTTTTTTTTTTTTTAATTTTTTTTCAACGTTTTTATTTATTTTTGGGACAGAGAGAGACAGAGCATGAACGGGGGAGGGGCAGAGAGAGAGGGAGACACAGAATCGGAAACAGGCTCCATGCTCTGAGCTGTCAGCCCAGAGCCTGACGCGGGGCTCGAACTCACGGACCGCGAGATCGTGACCTGGCTGAAGTCGGACGCTTAACTGACTGCGCCACCCAGGCGCCCCGTGATGTTCCAGTTTCTATGCTGAATGATCCTACATCGCTTCTGGACCCCAAGCACGTGGTGTTGCGAGACTTTGGTGGGTCCCAATGGGGAGAGAGCCCTAGCTAGGGTTAGGGTTTGGTCCAGGGATATCCCCAGATGCAAAGTGACTCAAGTCTCTTGATCTCCCTCGAGGGCTGAAGTGAGGGCCCATGTGACGGTGCGGGTCAAGTGTAGCATTAGGTTTCAGTTGAGGGTTCTGGTTAGGGGTAGGGTTAGGTCCCAGGAAGCTACTGGCTCTGAGTCCACAGCAGTGCAGTTGTCTCCCCGAAGGGCTAGGTTGAGGGCACATGGGAGGATGCTGATCATTTTTAGTATTTCCGTTCCATTTCCAGACAACTGTATGGGCCATTGATTGTGTAGGCCTCAGCAATCATTTCAGAAAGCTGCAGCCCGGCCTGAAAAACGACATGCTGAATTCCAGGTTCTATCTGGAATGATCCTTCACTGCTTCTGGACCCCAGGTGTGTGGTGTTGTCAGACTTTGGTTTTGGGTGCCCATGGGTAAGAGCCTTAGCTAGAGTATGGTTCCGTCCAGGGTTGTCGCCAGGCTGAAACAACACCACTGTTGTGAATTCATTGGAGGGCTGATGTGTAGCTGTGAGTCTGCTATAGAGTTAGTGTGCTAGATACGGTTAGGCTTAGGGTGAGGGTTATGTTTCGGTTCACCGTTAGTGTTAAGGTCCAGGTGAGTGAAGGCAGTGACTCTACAGCAAAGCAGTTGTCTTCCTGGAGGCCTGAGTGCAGTACAGAAGGGAGGGTTTTCGTTCGCATTAATCTTTGGGTACCAAAGCCAGACAAACATATGGCCCACCCTTTGGGTAGGCCTCAGGATTCTTCTCGTGCAGCTGCTGTCGTGCTTTGCATATGACATGGTGATGTTCCACATTTCATGCCTAGTATTTATGCACCGATTCTTGATCTCATGTATGTGCTGATGTCAGACTTTGTAAATGAGTCCCCCTGGGGATAGACAATTAGCTAGGGTCAGGGTTCAGTATAGGGAAGTCGCCAAGTCCGAAGCGACACCAGTGTTTTGAATTCCATGGAACGCTGAATTGAGGGCACATGCGTGGCTGTGAATCTGGTTTAGAGTTAGTGTACTAGATAGGGTTAGGGGTAGGGTGAAGGTTATGGTTAGGGTTATGATTAGGGTTAGGGTCAGGTCTCAGGAGGCTCTAGGCACTGAACCCACAACACTGGTGTTATCTCCACAAAGGGGTGAGTGGTGTCCCCAAGGGAGGGTGTCAATCAGGACTAGTCTTTGGGTTCCAAGGCCAGACAAATGTAAGGGTCACCCTTCGGGTAGGTCTCAGGATTCATCTCGTGCAGCTGCAGTCACGCTTTTGAAATGAGATAGTGATGTTCCACATTCCATGTCGAGTATTTCAGTACAGATTCTCGAAACCGTGTGCATGCTGTTGTCAGACTTGGAATTGGGTCCCGACGGGGAGAGAGCCTTACCTAGGGTTTGTGTTAGGTCCAGGGAAGTCAGCAGGAGCGAATCGACTCCAGTTTCGTGATCTCCCTCGAGGACTGAATTGAGGGCCCATGCGACAGTTCGGGTCAAGTGTAGGATTTGGGTTAATGTTAGGGTTAGGTGTAGGGTGAGGGTTATGTTTAGGGTTACGTTAGGGCTGGGGTTAGGTCCCAGGAGTCTCTAGGCACTGACCCCACCACAGAGCAGTTGTCTCCCCGATGGGCTGAGTGGAGTACACAAAGGAAGGTGCCAGTCAGGACTAGTGTTTGGTTTCCGTTGCCAAACAAATATTGGGCAAGCTTATATAGGCCTCAGAATCCTCTCGTTCAGCTGCAGTTCCTCTTTGAAAATGACATAGTGATGTTCCACGTTCCACATCGAGTATTTCTGTACCGTTTTCGAACCCATGTGCGTGCTCTTGTCAGACTTTGCAATTGGGTCCCCATGGGGACAGAGCCTCAGTTAGGGTTAGGTTTCGGTCCAGGGGAGTCACCATGGCAGAAGCCATAGCAGTGTTGTGAATTCCATGGGGGGCTGAAGTGAGGGTTGTGCGTGGCTATGGGTCTGGTGTAGCTTATCAAGGTTGATAGGGTTAGGTGTAGGGTAAGAATTATGTTTAGGATTAGGGTTAGGTTTAGGTCCCAGAAGACTCCAGACACTGATCCCACAGCAGAGCTGGTGTTAACCCGAGGGGCTGAGTGGAGTACCCAAGAGAGGGTGTCGGTTAGGATTAGCCTTTGACTTCCAAGGCCAGAGAAATGTATGTGTCACCCTTCGTGTAGGACTCAGGAAGCCTCTCGTGCAGCTGCAGTCGCGCTTTGGAAATGACATGGTGATGTTCCACGTTCCATGCCAAGTATTTCTTCACTGATTCTCGAGCCCGCATGCGTACTGTTGTCAGACTTTGGAATTGGGTCCCCGAGCCTTAGCTAGTGTTAGGGTTTGGTCCAGGGAAGTCGCCAGGCCCGAAGCAACTCCGGTTTTGTGATCTCCCTCGAGGGCTGAATTGAGGGCACATGCGAGGGTGTGGTTCAATGTAGGGTAGGGTTAGATATAGGGGTAGGTGTAGGGTGCGGGTAATTGTTAGGGGTACAGTTAGGGTTATGGTTTGGAAATAACATGGTGATGATATATATTCCATGCCAAGTATTTCTACACCTGTTTCGAACCCTTGTGTGTGCTATTGTCAGATTTTGGACTTGTTTCCCCATGGGAGAGACACTTAGATAGGTTCAGGGTTTGGTCCAGGAATGTCACCAGGGCCAAAGCAACTCCAGTGTTGTGAATTCCATGGAGCTCTGAAGTCAGGGCACATGCGCAGCTGTGGGTCTGGTGTAGACTTAATGAGATAGATAGGGTTCAGTGTAGGGTGATATTTATGGTTAGGGTTACTGTTAGGTTTAGGTTTAGGTCCCATGAGACTCCAGACACTGACCCCAAACAGAGCAGGTGTCAACCTGAAGGGCTGAGTGTAGTACACAAGGGAGGGTGCGCATCAGTCTTCGTAGTTGGGTTCCAAGACCAAACAAATGTATGGGCCACCCTTTGGGTAGGCCTCAGGATTCCTCCCCTGCAGCTGCAGTCGTGCCTTGGAAGTGACATGGTGATGTTCCAAGTTCCATGCCAACTATTTCTGGACCAATTCTTAAACCAGTGTGAGAGCTGTTGTCAGACATTGGAATTAGGTCCCAACGCATACAGAGCCATAGCTAGGGTTAGAGTTCATTCCAGCAGTGTGGCTATGGCCGAAGAGACTCCAGTCTCGTAATCTCGCTGCAGGGCTCAATTGAGTGCCCATGCGAGTGTGCGGGTCAAGTGTAGTGTTTGGGTTAGAGATAGGGTTAGGTGTAGGTTGAAGTTTACGATTAGGGTTAGGGTTAGGTCCTAACCCAGCAAGCTCCAGGCACTGAACGCACAACAGAACAATTGTCTCCCCGAAGGGCTGAGTGTAGGATACAAGGGAGGGTGCCTGTTAGGATTAGTCTTTGGGTTTCACAGCCAGGAAAATGTATGGGCCACCCTTTGGTTAGGCCTCAGGAATCCTCTTGTGCAACTGCAGCTGTTCTTTTGAAATGACATGGTTATGTTCCGCGTTCCATGCTGAGTATTTTTGCACCGATTCTCGAACCTTTGTGGGTGGTGGTGTCAGATTTTAGAATTGGGTCCCCATGGGGAGAAAGCTTTAGGTAGGGTTAGGGTTCAGTTTAAGGAAGTCGACAGGGCTGAAGCGACTCCAGTCTCATGATCTCCATCGAGGGCTGTGTTGAGGGCCCTAGAAAAGGTGGGGGTCAAGTATAGGGTTCAATTACAGATAGGGTTAGGTGTAAGTTGAAGGTTATGTTTACGGTTATGGTTAGGGTTAGTTTTAGGTCTCAGGAGGCTCCAGGAACTGAACCCACAACTGTGCAGTTGTCTCTCCGAAGGGATGAATAGAGTACATAAAGGAGTGTGCCGGTCAGTATCACTTCATAGGATCCAAGGCCAGAGAGATGTTTGGGCCACCCTTGGAATAGGCCTCTGGAATCCTGTCGTGCAGCTGCAATCACACTTTGCAAAAGATATGGTGATGTTCCATGTTCCATGCCGAGTATTGTTGCACCGATTCTCGAACCTGTGTGCGTGCTGTTGTCAGACTTTTGAACTGGGTCCCCATGGGGATAGACACTTAGCTAGGGTAAGAGTTCTGTACAGGGAATTGCTAAGGCCGAAGCGACACCAATGTTGTCAATTCCATGGAGGGCTGAAGTGAGGGCACATGTGCGGCTGTTCATCTGGTTTACTTTTCATGTGCTAGATAGGGTAGGTTGAGGGTTATGTTTAGGGTTATGTTTACGGTTAGTGTTAGGTCCCAGGAGGCTCTCCATCCATGTAGTTTCAAATGGCAAGATTTTATTTTTTTTGATGGCTAAGTAATATTCCATGGTGTGTGTATGTATGTAGGTGTATACACACACACGCACACACACACATAAACATACTATGTATGTATGTATGTATGTATGTATGTATATATACCACGTCTTTATCCATTCCTCCATCGATGGACATTTGGGCTTTTTCCTTACTTCAGCTATTGTTGATAGTACTGCTATAAACTTTGGGGTTCACGTGTCCCTTCGAAGTAGCATATCTGTCTCCCTTGCATAAATACCTACTAGTGCACCTGCTGGGTTGTTGAACAGTCTTCTTTTTCATTTTTTGAGGAAACTACATACTGTTTTCCAGAGTGGCTTCACCAGCAGTGCAAGCCAGTGCACCAGCAGTGCAAGAGTTCCTCTTTCTCCATTTCCTCGCCAACATCTGTTGTTGCCTGTGTTGTTAATGTTAGCCATTCTCACAGGGGTGAGGGGGTGTTTCATTGTGGTTTTAATTTGTATTTTCCTGATGAGGGATTTTGAGCATTTTTTCATGTGTTGGTTGGCCATCTGGATGTCTTCCTTAGAGGAGTGTTTGCTCGTGTCTTTGCCCATTTCTTCACTGGATTACTTGTTTTTTGGTATGTTCTCGAGTTTGGTATGTTCTTTATAGATTTTGAATACTAATCCTTTATCTCATATGTCGTTTGCAAATATCTTCTCCCATTCTGTTGGTTGCCTTTTAGTTTTGCTGATTGTTTCCTTCTCTGTGCAGAAGCTTTTTATTTTGATGAGGTCCTAATACTTCAGTTTTGCTTTTGTTTTCCTTGCTTCCGGAGATGTGTTGGGTAAGAAGATGTGGATGCCAACATTAAGAGGTTTTTGCCTGCTTTCCCCTTGAGGATTTTGACGGCTGCCTATCTTACATTTAGGTCTTACATCCGTTTTGAGTGTGTTTTATGTGAGAAAGTGGTCCAGGCTCATTCTTCTGCATATCACTGTCCAGTTTTCCCAGCACACTTGCTGAGGAGACTGTCTTTATTCCATTGGATCTTCTTTCTTTTGGTCAAAGATTAGTTGGCCATACATCTGTGGGTCCAATTCTGTGTTCCTGTTCTGTTCCATTGATCTGAGTGTCTGTTCTTGTGCCAGTACTGTACTGTCTTGATGATTACAGCTTTGTAATACAGCTGGAAGTCCAGGATTGTGATACCTCCTACTTAGGTTTTCTTTTTCAAGATTGCTTTGGCTATTCGGGGTCTTTTCTGGTTCCATACAAATTGAAGGATTGTGTTTTGTAACTCTGTGGAGAATGCTGGTGTTATTTCGATAGGCATTCAGTTGAATATATAGATTGCTTTGGGTACTATTGACATTTTAACAATAGTTGTTCTTCCTATCCAGGTGCATGGAATATTTTTCATTTTTGTGTGTTTGTCATCTTCAATTTCTTTCATAATCTTTCTATAGATTTCAGTGTATAGATTTTTCACCTCTTTGGTTAGATTTATTCCGAGGTATTTTATGGGTTTTGGTGCAATTGTAAACGGGATGGATTCTGTGATTTCTCTTTCTGTTGCTTCTTTGTTTGTGTGTAAGAATGCAACTAATTTCTGGGCATTAATTTTATACTCTGCCACTTTGCTGAATTCATGGATCATTTAACAGTTTTTTGGTGGAACCCTTTTATCAAGAAAGGATGCTGTATTTTGTCAAATGCTTTCTCTGCATCTATTGAGTGCATCATGTGGTTCTTGTCCCTTCTTTTATTGATGTGATTAATAACATTGATTATTTTGTGGATATCGATCCAGCCTTGTATTCCAGGTTAAATCCCACTTGGTCGTGGTGAATAAAGTTTAAATGTATCGTTGGATCTGGTTGGCTAATATCTTGTGGAAGATTTTTGAACCCATGTTCATCATGAAAATTGGTCTATACTTCTACTTTTTAGTGGGATCTTTGTCTAGTTTTGGAATCCAGGTAATGCCGACTCATAGGAAGAGTTTGGATGTTTCCTTCCATTTCTATTTTTGGGACAGCTTCAAGAGAATAGGTGTTAACTCATCCTTAAATGTTGGGTAGAATTCCGCTGGAGAGCCATCTGGCCCTGGGCTCTTGTTTTTTTTGGAGATTTTTGATTACTATTTCAATTCTTTACTGGTTATGGGTCTGTTCAAATTTTCTATTTCTTCCTCTTTCAGTTTTCATAGTTTGTGTATTTCTAGGAATTTGTCCATTTCTTCCAGATTGTCCATTTTATTTGGTATATAATTGCTGATAATATTCTCTTATTCTTGTTTGTATTTCTCCTGTGTTGGTTGTGATCTCTCCTCTTTCATTCTTGATTTTATTTATTTGGGTCCTTTCTTTATTCTTTTTGATCCAACTGGCTGGTGGTTTATCAATTTTATTAATTATTTCAAAGAACTAGCTTCTGGTTACATTGATCTCTTCTACTGTTTGTGTGTGTGGGGGGGGGGTTGTTGTTTGTTTTTGTTTTCAGTTTTGAAAGCATTGATTTTTGCTGCAATCTTTATCATTTCTTGTCTTCTGCTGGATTTGGATTTTATTTGATGATCTTTTTTCCATTACTTTAAGGTATAAGCTTACGTTGTGTATCTGAGACTTTTCTTCCCTCTTTAGGAAGGCCTGGATTGTTAAACTTCCTCTTATGACTACCTTTGTTGCATCCCAGAGGTTTTGGACTGTGGTGTTATCAGTTTTATTGGCTTCCATGTACTTTTTAATTTTCCCTTTAACTTCTTGGTTCACCCATTCATTCTTTTTTTTTTTAATTTTAGTTTTTATTATTTACAATTTACATCCAAATTAGTTACCGTATAGTGCAACAGTTATTTCATGAGTAGATTCCTTAGTGCCCCTTACCCATTTAGTCCATCCCCCCCACAACCCCTCCAGTAACCCCATGTTTGTTCTCCATATTTATGTGTGCTCTTCTTTTGTACACCTCCCTGTTTTTATTTTTGTTTCCCTTCCATTATATGTTCATCTGTTTTGTGTCTCAAAGACCTCCTATGAGTAAAGTCATATGATATTTGTCTTTCTCTGACTACTAATTTCACTTAGCAGAATACCCTCTAGTTCCAACCATGTAGTTACAAATGGCAAGATTTCATTCTTTTTGATTGCTGAGTAATACTCCATCACACACACACACACACACACACACACACACACACACACACACCACATCTTCTTTATCCATTCACCCATCAATGGACATTTGGGCTTTTTCCATACTTTGGCTATTGTTGATCGTGGTGCTATAATCATGGGGGTGCATGTGTCCCTTCAAAACAGCACACCTGTATCCCTTAGATAAATGCCTTGTATTGCAATTGCTGTGTCGTAGGATAGTTCTCTTTTTAGCTTTTTGAGGAGCCTCCGTACTGTTTTCCAGAGTGGCTGCAGCAGCTTGCATTCCACTATTCATTGTTCCATAGGATGTTCTTCAGTCTACAAGTATTTGTTATCTTTCCAAATTTTTTCTTGTGGTTGATTTAGAGTTTCATAGCATTGGGGTCTGAAACTGTGTATGGTATGATCTCTATCTTTTTGTATGTGTTGAGTACAAGTAAACATAAAATTATTTATGTTTATTTATTTTAGAGAGAGAGAGACGGGCAGAGAGAGAGGGAGACACAGAATCCAAAGCAGGCCTCAGGCTCTGAGCTGTCAGCACAGAGTCCGACACAGGGCTCAAACTCACAAACCATGAGATGACGACCAGAGCTGAAGTCAGATGCTTAACTGAATGAGCCTCGCAGGCACCCACTTTAGTGACATTTTAAATGACACCGTTCAAAGTGCACTTGCTACCTTGCAAACTCAGAGAGAGAGAAAGAAATGTGAAGAATCAGGAAGTAGTTAAGAGTTGGCTGCTGAGTTTTACCGTAATTTGGCTTTGGAGGGTTTTTGTTCATTGGGTGTAGTGAGCACAGCATATTTGCCTGCCATTTACCACAGTAGACAGCGGGCCTCTGGGAGCCAAAACTCTTTCTGACCAATGAGCTGGAATTTTACTAGGACCGCCAAGATGAGATTTGCTATTTCAAGGACTAGGAGTTATCTTTTATTTTCACAACTCAGTAATTATCACATCATTCAACTCTGCCCTCCAAGATATGTAGAAAATACCCAAATATAGTTGAGAGAGAAAGGGTGATAGCCAAAGTGTATAATCCTTTCCCTTTAAAAAATATGTTTAAATTATGCTTTATGATTTTTTTTAATTTTAGTGAGGGGGCATGCAAGTGGGGGAGAGGGAAAGAGAGAGAATCTTAAGCAGGATTCACTCTCAGTGTGGAGCCCAACACAGGTCTGGATCACATGATCCTACAATCGTGACCTGACACAAAATCAAGAATCTGATGCTCAACTGACTGAGCCACCCAGGTGCTCAATAGTCTCTTTCTCTCTGAATGCTGAATAGTAAATTTTCAACGTGAATGGGGGATAAACAGGCATACATACATACATACATACACCGCTAAGAAAGCCATGAGTTGTTAGACATGAACTATTTCCATCATCTTTGTCTTCTAGTTATATTCATGCCTCTAGTGTTTGTTGATTGCAATGCACGATCTTGCTGTGTGAGGTACAAATTGTTGTGTGATCAGTTTTCCGTGAAAGTCTTTCCTCATATCTGTCTTAACCACAAGGTGCCAATGTTGAATTTGAGGATGTAGAGCTAAGAGCCTTGAGGTCCAATAACTGTCAACTAGAAGTTATATTTTCTGTTGGGGAGAAATCCCCATATGATGGCAATGACTTTGCATTGGTAAGGGAAAGAATACTTTCATGCCTTCATGGTTCTTGCGCTTTTTGTGTCTCACCAAAATCAAGACTCAGGTCATGTGCATGTTTATCAAGCAAACACCTTTTTTTTTTTTCCAGAAAATAAAAACGCCCTGGAAGACAAGTGTAATGCACTGAGGTCTGTGAAAGCCACAAAGGAAGCAAAAGTCAAACAGCTGAAAGAGAAAGCACATAACCTGGAAGAATTCTATGAACAAAGAAAAGTGCCTACAAAAAAAGTAAGATGGGGGCGCTTGGGTGGCTCAGTCGGTTGAGCGTCCAAATTCGGCTCAGGTCATGATCTCACAGTCCATAAGTTCAAGCCCCATGTCAGGCTCTGTGTTGACAGTTCAGAGCCTGGAGCTTGCTTTGGATTCTATATATTCCTCTGGCCCTACCCAACTCTCACTCTGTCTCTATCAAAAAAATGAATAAACGTTAAAAAAATTTAGAAAAGTAAGATGTTCATGTGAGAACTGTCACAAGGACCGTAATGTATGGGAGAACAGGGCAGCCAGTAGAGATAATTGTATTTCTTTTGGAACTGGGTCCAGAGTATTTTTGCCCAATGCATTCAGTAGAATTGGACCTTCCCTTCCTACCTTGCTTTTTGTAACGTAACCTGCATTTTCCTTTCTCCTAAGTGCTTGCCACACATTGTGTTATCTTTTGGGGGCGGCAGAGGGAAGGTACCATCATTAATAACGTTAATACCTGGATTCACTCTGGATCCATCTGCACTGTCCTATAGATTTCAATCGCATCACACTGTTTTGTCACCCAGCAGTTAGGTCATTTTTGTTCAGGACCAGACATGGGTCAAAAGTGTGTGGGGAAAAAAATGAATTCTCTTGCTGCAGAAACAATTGAAGTTGCTTTCTGGAAAGTGGGTAGGGGTACCAGCATCCATTATGCCAGTGAGATTGCTCACTGCAGGCCCAATCCCTAAGAACGTCAAGTTGTTTCCTGTCCCCTGATTTTTCAAGTGTAACTTTTCTGAGTCTTGGCCAAAGCCCGCAGCTTCACTAGGGATCATCTTTGCTGGCCTCCCCTGAGGGATGGCTTTGTCCTGGGCTTCCTTCTTCTCCATCTTGGTCTTGTGTGTCTTTGTGGGGTTGTCAGATACTTGGTGCATTCAGTCCCATGTTTCCTCCTTTGTACAGTATTTCCTTTTGTTCTCAGGAGGAGATGGGGGACTTTAGAGTCCCTCACTCGTGTTGGAAAGTGAAGACTTCTCTTCCCTGGAGACTCACCTTTATGTTCGTCCTTCCCACAGCTGGGGTTAGGGCTTGCTCTCACTGGCATCTTGTTTTTGTTAACTCGTAAGCTCTTTCTGTGAGTGGGTACAGCAACCTGACCACCTCTCTATCTTCAACCCCTTACAACAGAGCCACTACATTACAACCACGCCATCAAGCATTTGCCCAAGGACTGCCTGAGAGACCAGAAGGAAATGCATGTGCCTTTCTCTGTCTAGTGCTTTTGTGTCATTTGCTAAGAGATTTTCAATTTTGCGTATGATTCTTGAGGACATCAAGTGTCAAGTTGAAACCATCTCAGTCAACACCACAAAGAAAATGGTCTGAGGGCAACACAACAACCCAGCCTTGCCAAGCGTTGCCTTCTGCTGCCTTCACTATCAATGGAATGAGTCTTGTTAAAGTAGATTTGGCTCCATGAAGTTGAGAGTTTTCCACCTGAAATCTCTTTCCTGGAAGTAAACCCAGACTGTTTGACAGTTCATATCAGGTTGTACGTCAGGAGATGAGGTTGTTCTAAGAATGGCCTTTTGAAGATGGAGGCAGGGGTTGCAGTCCTGAACGCTAGCGATGTCTGGGAGTGAGCTGCAATGTTAGTGAAACCATATTCTGGAAGGTCGTCTTTCAGGTGATTGCCTGTGTCATGGTACAACTTTTGGACTGAGAATCAGGGCTCCCCATGGAGGTGTAAGACTAGTGATGATCCCTTGGTTCATCCTAATGGGTACAGTTGGTCAGATACGGTTTTTCACTCACTGATGAAATGGGTCTTCGCCATATCAAACAAAAGACCAACTCTGGGAAGGCACAAAGTACAATGTTATTTGATGACTTTATGATAAAGGAGAGGAAACGAGAACTAGAAAGACAGTTCCAATAGTAGAGACGTGGCAGCAGACAGAAGTTGAATTTTCTTGAACTTAAATGGAGTGTTCACTTAATTTCTCTGATTCGGTTGTCAGTCTGTGCATTTATGGGAGAAGTGGGGGAAGGGATATTTGCATAGGCCTTCAAGAGTGCTGGGAGGTAAAAAGGGAGAACCTCTGGACCTTGTTCCTGACTGTGTATGTATCTTTCCCATCTTAGGAAGCTGAAAATGACACTGTGAACTGGCGGCAAAGAAGAATCAGCTAGCAGCTGCAGGTAAAATTTGAAAATAGCTACAGAAGGGGCGCCTGGGTGGCTCCATCATTTAAGCATCCAACTTCAGCTCAGGTCACAATTTCACAGTCCGGGAGTTCGAGCCCCGTGTCAGGCTCTGTGCTGACAGGTCAGAGCCTGGAGCCTGTTTCAGATTCTGTTACATCACTCTCTGTCCCTCCCCCACTCATGCATGTGCTCACTCTCTGTCCGTCTCAAAAATAAATAAACATTAGGAAAAAAATAGCTACAGAAGAAATAAACAAGTACAAGTGAGTTCAGCTAGTAATTACCAGGAGCTCATGAAACGGCTGTTATTTTTTGGTTTTTAATCTTTTTGAAAAGTTTGAAGTCAACATATGCATAGAGTATTAACAGATAAAAAAGGTAAGTTTTAGAAGGAATAAAATAATTAAGGTTCTAAACATTTGAAGATCTCAAGTAGTGAGCAGACTGTGTGGAAACTTTGTCCATGCTACCATTCCTCGGGGGTGGTGTCAAGTGTCATCATCTGTAGGAAAGCAGTGTGTCGTACAATGAATCATACCCATCAACGTGGTAGTGCCATTTCATGGCCCTTGTCTTTGCAACCCTGGGAAACATGGTGAGGATAAAAGTTATAAAAGAATAGATCTTTATGATAAAAGACACTTGTCACATGATGAATTAGAGAAAGATTGAAAATGGGAAGGAATTCCATGAACTCTGAACCCTACAGGCATGGGATAATGAGTAAGGAAAGGATGTAACAATAGCTTTGATCCTACTGTACATTGATAATCACGGGCAAAGTGTTTCATGTGTAAGAATAAATTGTATCAGGGGACAGATATGAGGTTGTTGGGATCGTGGGCAGCTTATTTAAAATCATACCCAATATTGGGCCTTATCTGACAAGAGCAATTGTAACTCACAGGCCACAAATTGAACAAACACGGGAACAGCTGCAGCAGGCAGAGCTCACCTTTAGATACCAGGTAACCTGAGTTCTGCCTGACATACTGAACCCTTAGCACCTCACGCAGGTAAGTGTAGTGGCCCTTGGAATCCCTCACCACGGGCTTTTCATTGTTGGCTTTTCCCGCTTGCAGTTCATGAGAAGAATGCTCAGGACAACTAGGTAAGTGTTTTCTTGTTTCCTCCTCTTTCTTTGGTGCACAGTGTGGCACCACCTTCCGACTGAAGGTGGATGTGTTTTTTCTCCCCCAGATCAAGACTCAGATCTGGGACAGGGAGATGGCAGAGCAGGGCAGGGAGGTCGCTTACTTGAAATACAGGTGTGGTCATTTGACTTGCGTTTTTATGCGTGTTTCCAGGGATGACACCTGCACTGTTAGTTGTCTAGTAGACGACGTGGTGTTGCAACTCTTATACAAGTCCATTATTTTTCTCTATCCAAGACTGGACGGGGATGGAACCAAAGAGGCTGCCTGAGGGATACACGAGGCAGAAACCAATCACTGCAAGAACCCTCCAAGGAGAGGTAAGGAGCACGTTGTGATGTGCCGCAGTCCAATTTCTGCTGTGCAGCCTGTTCCTGTGTGTGATCATCGTGTGGTCTGGAAAGAATCACACGCACTAAGGACGGCAGGTGGTCTGAAGGGGTGACAGAAGGATGTTGTCCTCTGGTGCCACAGACAGTGAGGCACTTGTCCCTGTGACTGGTAGAGCTCATGCCCCTCCTCTGATGGTGACCCTCCCACCTCCTCTAGCATCCCCCTGTCTGAAGAGCCTGGAAACTTTCTTCCCACCCGGATACAATGTGAAGACTTTAGTTTATTTGAGGAGAAGGTCCTTTATTCACTAGTTTGAAGAGTCTTTCTTTTTGTTTGTTTTGGGAACTGTAGCCCTACATCCCGCCATTCAAGTTCCATAAAGCTTAGCTTAGTCCTCTGATGGTATCAGTGCAACTCTGCAGCTTCACTGCTAACTTCTCGCAGTTTTCCTTTTCTCAATAGTGTCAAATTAGTCTTTCCTTACATAATAACTGCTGTGGAAGGCAGCTTGTAGATAAGCTGGGAGATTGAACAAATTGCCTGAAGAAATGCACCCTTGTTGAGGACTCATTGAGGATATACACCAAACCAGTGTTCTCAGTGTTATTCTTTTTTGTTAAGTTTATTTATTTTGAGAGACGCATAGACAGAATGCCAAGCAGGCGTCACACTGTCAGTGAGGAACCCAACGCTGGGCTTGAATTCACAAGCTGTGAGATCGTGACCTGAGCCAAAATTAAGAGTCGGATGCTGAATCCAAGCATCCTCAGACTAATTCCTGATCTGTAATGAAATCGTGATTTCCCATGATGTATACTGAGAAAACTGTTTTACTGGTGAATTCTAAATTGCTAGTTGCACCTGACCTGTCCACAGTTACGTGATTAATGATGAAACATCATGAACTAGGGCACCGTGAGGTCTTTATCAAGGTGAGGGGACGGTTCTCCCCTTTTTCCTTGGGGGTCACCTGAGGCATTTGGGATACCCTCTGCCTCTGGTCAGGGACCTGACTGTAGGGAATAGTTTAAGATATTTGAGGAATGAGTTCAGGGATTGTTTTCATTCCGCACTGTTCTCTAAAAGCAGAATAAACCTCTGTCCCTTCTAGGGTCTTTAGTAGATCGAGAAACTGCTGAAACCTCTGTGGGTTACAGTGGCTCTGACTGTACCAAGAATGCAGACAAGGGCAAGGTAAATGCTGGGACCATTCTCAGTTGTAACTCTTTTGGGAAACCCTCATCTTTATGTACAGTATGCTCTCCTGGCCTTGTCTCGTTTTGCATGTTGTGTGCTATGTCTGTTTGTTCTTTCTTTTCCAAATGCACACTCATAACCCAGGAGCCCACAGGCTTCTCAATTTTTAGTCTGTCAGCTTTCTGTGGTACGTTTAGAAGCCAAAAGCGCTTAGAGACTGAGTACCTTAAGGTTTTTCTGTGAGTTTCAGGAAATAATGAGAGGAGGATGAGTGCACACTCCAAACCGATGTCTCCCGGCCTGGGTGATCCCTTCCAGACCTCACCTCTGTGGGAACAGTGTGGCTGCTGTGTCTTCCTTTCTTGATTCTGACTAGGAGATGAACCTGTTAGAAACGACATCATGACTCCAACTTTCTATTATGTGCCCTGTGCCATTTAGAGTGGTCATAGAGAAAGCCAATATCATCACTCATCACCTTTCCGTCTTTGTTGGTAAATGACTTGTCTGGAATCCTCCAGCTATGCCTTAGGTAAATACAATTTGCACACTGTGTCCTTCAATTGTGTTTCTATGAGCAGTTTCTGGTTTTGTCCCGTCACTGTTAGAGCTGATATAGTCTCATGATACATACCAGTTTTATACCAAAACACTTGCATGAAATCTGTTATGTGAATTTCTCCCTCTTTTTTTCCATTGCACATAATGACTCTGTGTCCTGTAGTATGCTTAAAGTCAGAATTCCCTACGAATTAAGATGAACACATCTGAGCTTTGTAGACATTCACCACAAGTAACTTGTTCTTCACAGAAGACTCTCCTTCCCCTGCAAGATTCCAGGCATCCTCCACTCCCCAGAGGTCTCCGAGGCCTTTGACAACACTTCCAGAGGGAAGACTCCTTTCTCAGGGAGAGGAGCAGAGGAGGCACAGTGAGGGTCCGGCTGCAGAATATTTTGCCAGGAGTGGCTGTGATTCCACGAGCAGAATATGAGCCGTGTATTCCCACTCATTTTTTTGTGTGTGTTCTTAATATAGCAAAAGCAGAGCATCTGGAGTCGCTGTAGAGGAGGGATGCAGGGTGAACCTGGACATCGATGGCTGCCTGTCTGGAGAATGCTACTTCATTAGTCTGTAATTACTTCTGTTAACCCTCTAGGACAGGACCCTTGCCATTTTACTTCCGCAGACATGGGCAGTGATGTGTGGTATCCAGTGGCAGGGACAGAGTTTTCAGGTACTGATGCTATTCTCTTGGATCCTGGTGGCAGAGAAGGTGGCAGGTGCTGACACATTTTTCTCTGGGTTACAGCTGCTTTTGGTATTGGTTCTTTTGTCTGGAATATGGATGTAGCCTCACTTCTGTTCTGCAGGGCAGTCTGGATCCTGGGGACCTCCTCCGTTAACTGGACGATTCTGCATGCCCTACCCTGGAGACGCCCCACCCCCATGGACTATTAGGCACATACACCTCCTGAACCTTGGCAGCCCTGGGGCCACCCGAAACCCCTCCACCTGCAACACTTGGTAAGACGATCTGAGCACTAGGAGTTGACTTGTAAAACAAACTCACCTTATTTTGTTACTGTTAGGTCTTGGGCCAAGGTGCAGAGGCGGTACCACAGACCATTGTGATGCAAGGGGAATGTGTCTGCTGCCATTACCATATTCCTCAAGTTTCTCAGGATCTCATCTTTGTCCTTTCCCCCACCATGGGTTGGTACAGGCGTCTCTTGTAGGAAGGAATGGGGCCGTATGCAGAAAATCAGACATAGCGCTTCAGCAGAAATGCCCTGTACACAGTCCACATGCTGGGATTTGTGAGGCATGAGGCACAATGTAACGTACGTCCATCTACTTGTGCCCCCAGCCATCCATAGTTGTTCGATGAGTGATGAATACATCTGAGTCAGGGCTTTTAGGAGTCTTCATCAAGTTATAAGGGATGGTTCTTCAAGTTCTTTTTGGGTATCACCAGAGGCATGTGGGACACCCTGTGCATGTAATTTGGGATCTCACTGGGACAAAGAGTTGAAGTGGTCGGAAGTATGAGGGGAGGGTTTTTTGTTTTGTTTTTGACCTCCAAACAGTCTACTCAAATCAGAATAAGCCTGCATCCCTTCTGGGGCTTTTTGCAGATCCAGAAGTAGGTATCACAACCAAGAGTGACATCGACACTGGCTCTGCCAAAACTGCCGAGAAGCACAAAGTAAATGCTGTGGCCATTTTCAGTTCTAAGTCTTTACGGACTGCCACATCTTTCTGTACAGGACACTCTCCTGCCATTGTCTCTGGTTTGTGTGTCGTATGGTCTGTCTGCTGTTTTTTTTTTCCCCCAAATGCAAAACATTTACTGCCGAGTCTACGGGCTTCCCTGTTTCCCAGCTGGCATCATTTTGTGGTAACTTGAGCAGCTAAGCATGCCTAAAGGTGGGGGCCATAGGGCTTTTCTAATGTGTTCCTGGAATAAATCAAGGAGGATGACACCACACTCCACTTGGAAGTCTCCTACCTTGCCTCATTCTTTGTGGATCTCCTCAATGTGGAATCATTGCTCTTGCTGTGTCTTCCTCTCCTGTTTCCTTCTATTGAGGATTTTAACGTGCTCAGAAAAATCTGTGGGTATCGTTACAATTTGAAAATGCGAACTGACTTCACTCCAACTCATATTTTTGTATGTGTCCTTTACAATGGTCTTAGACAAAGTAAATTTCATACCCATCAGCATTTTGGTAAACATGCTGTCCAGAGTCCCTTCAGGTGTGTCCTGGGCACAAATATCTGAACTATAAGAGGTGGCATATTTGTCATGGAAAACATGCACTGGAACTTAAGTTGTGAAGAGAAAAAATCCAAAAGTACCTGTGTGGCAAGTGCCCACGGTGTCCTTCACTTGTGTTCACATGAGCACGTTCTCTCGTGTCCTGTGTCACAGGTACAGCTAAAACATGGAAACTTACACCAGACATCAAAGTGCATTTGTGTTAATTTTGTCTTTTAGAATTTCAGCTCATTTTTCCAGAGAACACAATTCCCCTGCAAAGTGTACTGCACTTAAGCTGAGAAGTACCTCTGAAGTAAAATAAATTAGTTGAACCCAACTAACATGTATAGGTTACCTGTTTCTCTAAGAGCCCACTTTCCCAGGTCCTCTGCAGGTCCTCAGAATCCCCATCTCCCCATGTGTCTCTGTGCCCATGGATAGCACTTCCAGAGAGGAGAAGACCCCATTGTCGGGACAGAAGTAGATTGGGCACAGGCAGGGGCTTAGAGGCAGAGCTTTGAGCCACGAGGACTATGATTCCATGTGTGGACACTGGTATTGTCATTCCTTCTCATTCTGTAGTTCTTCATATACACAATAAACAACCCTTGTGGTGAGGGGGAGAGTGATCCTGGACACAGATGTCTTCCTATCTGGAATATGCTACTTTTTAAAAAATCTTGTAGAAAAAGGGCCCGTGCTGTTTCTACGTTTCCAGACACGTGGGGACACTAGTATTCCCCACCCCAAAGCTGTAAGGGGAACCCAAAGTATGGGTAGAGATTTTGGTGCTGATGTTGCCCTCTTGGAACCTGGTGGTGGGGAAGCTAGTAGGATATGAGCACTGCTGCTTTGGGTTTCCGCTTTTTGCTGGTGTTGGTGCTCTGTTCTGTCCTATGAACATACCTCTCATTTCTTTTCCCCAGGCTATTTTGTATGCAAGAGTCCTGGTCCTTTCCCAGGATCGCCTTGCAGGCTGAACCCCGTGGACCACCCTTCACCACCAGTCATGGGCTATGGGCCAACTCCCCCTCCTCTACCAGCTCCTCCACCTACTCTATTTGTTAAGATGACCTGAACTGGCTGAGTGGCTGGTAAAGTATATTCATCTTCTTCATGATTGACTTTGTGGGAATGATGTAGAGACGGTTGTGAGTCTTGGCAATCCAACTACAAACTGCCTGAGGACACTGTAGCATATCTCAAGTTTCTCAGGCCATACATACAATGGGCAGTGGCATGTCCCTGTAATACAGTGAGCTATACGTTTCTCTTGCCAAATGAAAGAGGAGTTTTTACACAAAAGCAGATGTATCACCAGTACTGGGGCGTATGTTGGAGACACAATGTGTTGGGTTCTGTAATGAATGAGGTGCGCCCCTAACTTTTAGAGCACCAGGTGTCCTGTGTGACAGAGGGACATTCATTAAACGATGCAGACCTTGTGATCACCAACATGGAAACACCAGTGAGGATCCAGGGCAAAACCGGGGGAGCCTTGAATCATACAGGAATAGAAGGGAAGTTGAGCACAGTAAGCAGAGTTTGAGGACGTGCAGAGGGGAGGGTGTTAGGGTCAGGGAGATGCAGTTGGAGGTCATTCCGGCCACAGCCTGAGCAGGGAGTGTGAGGTCCATACAGAACTGCTATGTGGGATCGCTGTCAGTGCAAAGTGCACGCAGGTAATCACCTAAAAAGATTCTCGTCTCCCTGGATTTTCCTGAAGGTTCTGGATATTTGTGGGGGGAAAAGAGCCCTGGATATATGGGGTATTTAACTTGGTCTTATGAAAAGGCTGTATGCCCAAGTTCATATTCCTCAAGAGACTAAAAGTGGAGACAGGGTCTAGATCAGCTGAGTCATCCTACAATTCAGGGCTGGCCAGATGACACCACTGCTGGACCCCTGTCATCGCCCTGACTACAGCTTTGCATCTCCTCAAACTTCGCTCACAATATTATGACAGCTGTGTTATCTGTGAAAACAGGGGTAATATTTGTTTCTAAGAACAAGAGAAAAAGAAGACATTCAGTGCATAAGGCGTCTGCAAAATCTCTGGGAAGGGTCCCCTCACGCTTCTCACAGTTTCCATTAAGATCTCTCCACACAATGATCCTCCAAAAAAGATGGTCACGGGAGTTCATTAAACTAAGACTGTTAACAACTCAGCCCAGGCAGTGGGAATCACTGTTTTAAAAAAGAAGACAATGTCCCTCATTTTTCTATTAGAATTCGGGCCCTGCCACACCATGAAAGAAAAGATAATTATGAGAATGTGTACATTCAGAGACCTAGATCTGAAGACAATCATTTTCTATTACACATCATCTCACAGATGCAGCCACACACTAAAATGTTCATCTGAGGCCACAGATAAACTACAGAAGACAGAATGCATGTAGGAAAACATAAGATCAGAGGGAAATAAACCAAAAATCTCTTTGCCTTGTAGGACAACTCTTTTGAAATTTGAAGAGGACTATGCACGGTGACAGACAATCGTGTTTGTATATACATTTTAAGAAGGTGTCAGATCTACCTGAATGCTTTCCCTGCCCATCCTGTCCCCTGCACTTTGTCCTTCCTACTGTCTCCTAATCTACCTTTCATCGTTTTGTCTCTGTGTCAGCGTCTGCTTCAAGGCCATCTACTCTCGCTCCCCATTGAGTGCACACAGTGGGGTTCCTGTACACACAGGTAACAAAGTGCCAGAAATGGTGGTGAGGGAGGATAGAAGCAAGATCACCCTTTGTGCAGGGGAACCTGAGGGAGTCTCCCGGGTGATGGGAACTACCTATATCTAGATTGATGGGGTGCTTATGCTCAATTATGTTGGAAATATTCCCTGACTCCATGGTGCCTTGGGGTCAGACAGGTATAATGGTGGAGAAGGGTGAGGACCAGCAGTGACTGTGGTAGAGGAGTGAGGGTCAGACCCATGCCCAGGATGCCAGGTCTCCACAGACAGTACCAAGTGTAGGAGGACTCTGGGGAGCAGAGATTTCTTGATCAGACCCATGGACTACATAATCATCCTGCAGTTTCCTCACTGAGCGATGGCCAGAGCACAAGGACAGCAGCTGGAGGACACCCTGATCATCGCTGGAGTGGAGCAGTGGGCCGGGGGGATTGAGTCAGGGAAAGGGACAGGCAGAAGGTAGTGACAGGGAGTCTGAGAGACAAAGAGAAGAGAAGGGACCCTTCTCTGCTGACTTCACCTACATTTCTGTGTGACCGAAACGAGACCTTTGTCTCGCAGGGAAGGGAAGAGGGCTGGCAAAACACCCAGTGACATACTCAGCTCAAGTGCCCAGGGTATCTGCCTTGCTCTTGAGTACCTAACACAGGAAGCACGTGCTTTCTGTCATGATTGGAACTGCAGATCGTAGCATTTAGTGAAAATCAATCCAATTATGCCTCCCTCAGCATTAAAGTACTCCAACAAAATTAAGTGAACACACTGAAAGATACAACGCAGGATAAAGTCCAAAGGTAGATCGACAGCAATACTTACGGGAATACAGTCTATCTGAAAAGGAGGTAGGTACCCTAGTGCAGATCTTCAGACACCTGGCCGATATCTGAAAACGTAAAAAAAATAAAAAAGTCCTTACTCCAAAAGCAACATTAGCGCTAGACACAAAGGGATCATGATTAAGGTTTAGAGAGCAACCATATGACTTCATGGTGCTGTATCCATGAGAACAAGTCTCATCAAATTATACCCTTTAATTTGAGGCTCTTTGTTATATGTACATTATACCTCATTAAAGAGAGTTTCAAAGCACAAAATACTAGAAGCAAATGTGGGAACGTTCCTTTCTAATCCTGAAGTGCATGGATGAGATGAGTCTGTCTCCCATGTCTCAAAAATCCAAAATAATACACTTAAAAAATTAATAATAGCAGACTAAGCAGACCCTGAGCTCACGCTGTCCCATGTTTTCAACTGCATAACATCCACATCCAAGTCCATGAACCAGCGAGGGATCCAAGACTGGCACAACAAACGCCACACCTAAATAGAAGCTGCAGCAGGAAGGTCAGAAAGTTGGAGGCTGGCTGCCTGCAGAAGGAGCAGAGAAAGTGAGCCCTCACACGGGGGAGCTGACACAGGGAAGACTAACCTCCATAACATTTGGTATTAAAACCCAGAGGGGCTGAATTCCCTTGAGTTTACATCCTGGTGCTTTGGAGGTCAGCCGACCCAGCACCGGGTGATCCAGAAGGATGAGTGATAGCCAGGTCCCTGCCTGTGTAGAGACGCAACGTAAACATGGCATTTCACACAATGCTTAGGCCACAGGAGACACATGTATTCATGCTGATTCTTGACTCAGCTGGCCTGCCTGGGTCCCACTGACATCACTGAGAGCAAGCAGAGCCCACAACAGACACGCAATCAGTGCAGACCCTTGCATGCACTGAAAGGAAAAGTAACCCAGACACAACAGCAGGGAGTGAGCAATACCCATACGATATCCTCCTGCAGGTCCAGGGCCTATAAATGGAGACGTGCACTGCTGAGGACTCCAGGACCTCTTTTTCATAAAGGCATTAATTTCAAGATCAGAAGGCACAGCTGACTTTCTTAACACAGAGAAATAGGGCCAGAGAGACAGACAAAATGGACACACAGAGATGTGTATCCACAATGAAAGACCTAGTCAAAGCCACAGCCAGAGATCTAAGCCAAAGAGATATAAGTAACGTACCTGATACAGAATTTAAAGGAATTATCACAAGGATACTCATTGGAGTTGTGAAATGAGTAGAAGAGTGAGACCCCTGACATAGAGATAAGAAATAACACAGTAGACACTGAGGACACAATAAAGGAGAAACATGCTTGCTGGAATGAACAGAGGGATGGAAGAAGCAGGCGAACAAACTAGTGACCTCGAAGACTGAGTGATGGAAATGAATCACATTGAACCAAAGAGAGAGAACAGAATTCTGCAACGTGAGATGACACTAAGGGAACTCAGTAACTACAAGAAACATAATAGTATTCGTATTGTAGGAGTCCAGAAGGAAGAGAAAAGGGGGAAGAAAATGTATTTGAGGAAACAATAGCTGAAAACTTCCCTCATTGGGGGAGGGACACAAACATCCACATCCAGGAGACTAGAGAACTCCCGTCAAAATCAGGCCAACACACAAACCTACTGTAAACAAACTTACAAATTAGGGTGAGAATAAAGAAAAACTCGTAAAAGCAGCAAAACAGTCCTTAACTTACAAGGGAAGACCCATGAGGCTAGCTACATATTTCTGAACAGAAACTTGGCAAGCCAGAAGTGAGTGACATCACATATTCAAAGTGCTGAATGGAAAAATCAGCGGCCAAGAATACTCTATTCAGCAAGGCTATCTTTCAGGATGAAGGAGACACAGACTTTCCCAAACAAAAACTAAAGGAGTTTGTACCACTAAACCAGTCCTGCAAGAAATATTAAGAGGGATTCTTTGAATGGAAAGGAGAGACCAACAGTGACAGTATAGAGGTAGAAGACACAATTCAAGTAAAAAATGAACATTTCTGGAAAAAAATCTATTAAAGACATCAGAGAAATGGATTTGAACTATAATAACATCTACCAAAAACCTAGGGAGGAGAAAGTAATGGGTTCAAAGGTAAATGACCATCAACTTAATACAAACTGCTAAATGCAGAAGAGGTTATATAAACATCTAACAGTAGCCATATCCTAAAACCAGTCATACCTATGCTAAGAATAGAGATAAGGAAATAAAAATATATCACTAAAGAAAATAAGCAATACATGAAAGAAAGGCAAGAAAGGATCAGAGAAACTCATTAGAAACCACAACAAAACAGGCAATAAAATGGCAATACATATATACATATCAATCAATTTTGAGGGAAATGGAGTGAATGCTCCAATCTAGAGAGGTAGGGAGTAAGAATGGATGAAAAAACAAAACAGATTCAGATGCCTACAAGAGACCCACTTTACACCTCAAGAATGATAGTGAGGATAGAGAAACATCACACAAATGAATGTCAAAAGAAAGCTGGAGTAACAATACTTGCATCAGAAAAAAATACACTTAAAAAAGTACATAACAAGAGACAGAGGAGGACAGTCTATAACAGTAAATGGTACAATCCAAAAAGAAGACATAACAACTGTAAATATATCCCACAATTGAGTGGGATTTATTCCCAAGCTACAAAGGTGGTTCAATATTCGCAAATCCATCAATGTGATACAATACATCAACAGGAGAAAGGCTAAGAACCAGATGATCGGGGCATCTGGGTGGCTCATCCTTTAACAGTCTGAAATCAGCTCGGGTCATGACTTCATGATTCCTGAGTTCATGTCCCGCGTCAGACTCTGTGCTGAAAGCTCAGATCCAAGAGCCTCCTTCGAATTCTATGTCTCCCTCTCTCTCTGCCCCTCCCCTGCTCACGCTCTGCCTCTCTCAAAATTAATAAACGTTAAAAGAAAAGAACCATACAGTCATTTCAATACATGCAGAAAGGAACATTTGCAAAGTACAACATCCGTTCATGCATGTAACCCCCTAAAGTAGGTTTACAGGAAACATACATTAACGTCATAAAGGTTAACTATAAAAACCCTGCAGTTATAATCAACCTTAATGGGGAACATCTGAGAGCTTTTCCTGTAAGGTCAGGAAGAAGACAATGATGTTTACTCATACCACTTTTAGTAAACAAATGACTGGAAGTCCTAGCCACATCCAGCAG
Source organism: Prionailurus viverrinus (assembly GCF_022837055.1). Lineage (NCBI taxonomy): Eukaryota > Metazoa > Chordata > Mammalia > Carnivora > Felidae > Prionailurus > Prionailurus viverrinus. Next base: position 18,317 of record NW_025927634.1, on the reverse strand, counting down.
ACAAACGAAACGAAACGATTTGCAGACTACATGACACTATATATAGAAAACCCTAAAGAGCCCACCCAATAACTCTTAGAACTGATAAATGAATTCAGCAATGTCACAGGATACAAAATCATTGTACAGAAATCTGTTGCATTTGTAGACAATACTGAAGCAGTAGAAAGAGACATTAAGAAAACAGTCCCATTTACAGTCATATGCCAAAAATAAGATATCTATGAATAAATCTAACCAAAGTGGTGAGCGACCTATACTCAGAAAAGTATAAAACAGTGATGAAAGAAATTCAAGATGACACAAAGAAATGGAAGGACATTCCGCACTCATGGATCAGAAATACAAATATAGTGAAAATGTCTATACTTCCCAAAGCAATGGACAGAATTCATGGAATTTCCATCAAATTACCGACAGCAGTTTTCACAGAACGACAACAGTCCTAAAATTTGTATGGAACCAAAAAAGCCCGCAATATTCAGAGTAAACAATCTTTATGTGAAGTGATAATTATGGATGGCACTATGCCTCTGGATCTTCTGCTCCAAAACACAATAACTCTGGCTTAAGCATTTGAACAAACGTTAGGCATATCCCAGCCAAGGATCATTCTACAAAATACATTGTACCAACGTACCCTCAACACTTTGCACCTTATGAAAAATATGGAAAAATCTAAAAATTGTCATGGCCAAGTGGAGCCTAAGGAGATGGGATGAGTCTGGGCTAGGAGAGGTTAAAACCGAAGCAATCTGAATACAAATATAAACTTTACTTCATACTACCATATCTCTTTGATACCTTGATTGTGATCATGTACCAACCATTATGACATCAATAGGGAGAAAACAGTCTGATGTATGTGGATACTCAGTATTATCTTCCCAATTTTTTTTGGTAACTAGAAACCCATCATGAGAGAATAGATTATTAGTAATCATGTTTTTTCTACACATAAGAGTATATAACTAGTTCCAGTATTAGTTACTAGTGATGTACATGTACCTATTCTTGTTCTTACTATTGTTTAATTTAAATAATAGCATTCATGGTACAGAAAACTGAATGCATGATAAACACTTCATAGAAACATCTGGCTTTACATATTTTAAGATAATAACGTATGTATATACCACTCTATTATGTGGTATGTAAATTGTTTTTCTGATCTTGAATGAGCATGTCATTGAATGGCTTTCCATAAAGGTGGTTATGCTAGATCATGAATGATTCTCAGATTTTATAGGATGTACGTCACATCATGCCTGAACATTGTCAAAAATAAAAACACACACGCGGACAGATGAAGCATTGTGACTGGCTCACTTATTGTAAAGAACCCTTGCTTTAATATTTTCACGTATACTTTTAGCAGGAATATAAGAGAATCAAATATTTCCAAATCAAGCAGATATTCAAAGACTGGAAGAATGATAGGGAGTTCAAAGGGTTTCAGAAGGATAAGATGTGACCATGAAGGGGGAGTCCACAGGCAAGCAGCTTTCTCTGGTCCACACTGACATGTTTGCATGAGGATATGTGACTTGCCAAAGGGTAAGTCCCAGAAGTACCAGAGGGAAAGACAACGCTTTAGGGCGGGGTGACGTGGAAAGGGTGCTTCTGTGCCTAAGAGATGGGTCAGCAACCTGGCTGGGGGTCCCTGCGTCAAAGATTTCAAAAGGCCAGCAGTAATCTAGACTCACAAAGATCTTAGTAACATAGATCAAAGTAACTTAGAGCCACAAAGATCTTAGAGCCACAGAGTCGATCTTCAACTATGATTAGGAGATGGTCAGAATTTCACAGGATACGATCTTTGAGCCGGCAGTAGATGGCTAAAATATTATTTAGGGCTATACATTTAATAAAAAAATGTATGTGTAAAAATTTGGGTTTGGAATGTTAAGAAAAATCACAGGCCCATCATGGAGTTACTTACGTTAAGGCCACATGTCACGAAACCTAATTTCATTCCTGCAGGAATGTAACCTTTCACCGGTCAGCAAATAATTTCCTAGTCAGTACTGGAAATTTAACTGATAGATCCCTGCCATTCCCCTCACAGAGGCAGTCTTGCCTAAATAAGGTATTCCATGCCACTTTTTTTTTAAAGTTTATTCAAGTTAGAGACAAAGAGAGCACATGCCAGAGAGGGGCAAGACAACAGGGAAAGAGAGAATCCCACAACCAAGAGGTCATGATCTGAGCCAAGATCAAGAGTCGGACACTTAACCAAGCCATCCAGGCACCCCGAGAATGTGGAGTTTCAAAGGTTAGCAGTCTTGGCTGGGATACAGCCATGATGGCACTGGCCTACTCCTGAAAAGAAGGCAGCCAACAACTTGCAGTCAGATGGCATTGAAACAGTGATCTGTACAACGCCTGGTGCACACACTGGAGAGATTATACACTGATCGGGGAGAACATCCCTGAGAAGCAGTGTTCACAATGAGGAGACAAAGAGCTAGGACAGGTGGGCTGCGTGGCACCATTTCCCTGTTCTGCACACCTCCCCCCCAGCAAAAAAAACACAGAGCCATATGCTGGAAACAAGGCAATCCCCACACTGGGTGCCTAAGCTGCTTACACCAACCCCAACTTCCTGTGTTCTGGAGAGACTGGCCTAGGTCATTGAAGCTTGCCTCTGTCGCAATGGACCTGGCCCATTCCCCAGAACACCAGTGGAAGCCCATGACCAGACCACCTCTCTTGACCAGACAGTTATGCTTCACTTCTAGTGGCAATCGTTTCAAGTCTCATTTAACAAGCAGATCGGAGCAGACCTAGATAAGTCTCACCACATTCTGGCCAAGGACCATACATTGCTCATACAACTGGCTTGAAGGATAGTGCAGCCTGAACATAAAACAGTGCATGCAACACACACCACAGACACTCCGTGATGTGCCAGGCCCTGGACACTTGATGATCTCCTCTTCATAAAGCCATTCATCTCAGAGGCAGGTAACACAATGAGCTTTGGTAACAGAGAAGGCAAATACTCAACCAAAATGCCAAGACAAGAGGAATGCATCCCAAATGAAAGAACAAGATAAGGTCATGGCCAGGGACATGGAAGGAACACTTCCAAACTCATTCTATGAGGCCAACATGGCCTTGAGTCCAAACTGGACAAAAACCCCCACCAGAAAGGAAAACTATAGACCAATTTCCCTGATGAACCTGGATGCAAAAATTCTCAACAAAAAGTAGCAAACCGGATCCAACAATACATAAAAAGGATTATTCAGGACAATGAGGTGGATTTTGTTCCTGGAATGCACAATAGATTCAATATCTGCAAATCAACTGATGTGATACATCACATTGATAAAAGAAAGGATAACAACCACATGATCCTCTCCATAGATGCAGAATAAACATTTGACAAAATGCAGCAGCATCCTTTCGTGGTGAAAAAAAAAAAAAAAAACCTCATGAAAGGAGGGATAGAAGTATCATGCCTCAACATGAGACTATCCAGATATGAAAGTCCCACAGCTCATATCATCTTCAATGGTGACAAACTGAGCTTTCCCCCTAAGGTCAGGAACACGATGGGGATATCCACTCTCAGCACTTTTATTCACCATACTGTTGGAAGTCTTAGCCTCAGCAATCAGACATCAAAAAGAATACAAGGTGTCCAAGTTGGCAAGGAGGAATCAATCTTTCCCTGCTCACAGACATGATACTCTCCGTGGAAAATCCGAATGACTCCACCAAAAACCATCTAGGATTGATACAAGAATTCAGGAAAGTATCAGAATATAAAATCAATATGCAGAAGTTGATTGCATTTCTATACACCAGTAATGAATCAACAGAGAAATCAAGGAATTGATGTCATTTACAACTGCACTGAAAACCATAAAATACCCAGGGATAAACCCAACCAAAGAGGGAAAAGATCAGTACAGTTAAAACAATAGAGGGTCTCCTGGGTGGCTCAGTCGGTTAAGTGCTGTCTTTGGTTCTGGGCATGATCCTGCATTTGTGGGATTGAGTCCCTTGACGGGCTCTGTGCTCACAGCTCAGAGTCTGGAGCCTGCCTCAGAGTCTGTGTCTCCCTCTCTCTCTCTGCCCCCCCCCCCCCCACTCATGCACTGTCACTTGCTCGCTCACTCTCTCAAATATAAATAAACATTAAAAAAATTAAAAGAACAAACCATACAACGTCTATAAAAGAAGTTGAAGAAGACACAAAGAAACGAAAAAAAAAATCCCATGCACATGGATTAGAAGAACAAATATTGTTAAAATGTCAATACTACCCAAAGCAATTGACAAATTCAATGTAATTCCTATCAAAATAACACCAGCATTTTTCACAGAGCTAGAGACAACAATCCTAAAATTGTATGGAATCAGAAAAGACCCCAAGGAGCCAAAGTAATGTTGAAAAAGAAAAACAAAGATGGAGACATTCCAACTCTGGACTTTATTGTGCATTAGAAAGCCGCAATCATCAAGACAGTATGGTACGGGCACAAGAACAGACACATAGATCAAAGGACCAGAATAGGGAACCCAGAAATGGAGCCTCAAACATATGGCTGAATAATATTTCACAAAGCAGGAAAGAATATCCAAAGGAAAAAGAAGAGTCTCTTCAGCAAATGGTACTGGGAAAACTGGACAGTGAGAAGTATGAACCTGGACTATGTTCTTAAACTTCTCTCTCTCTCTCTCTCTCTCTCTCTCTCTCTCTCTCTCTCTGTCACACACACACACACACACACACACACACACCTCAAAATGGATGAAAGATCTAAATGTAAGACAGGAAACCATCAAAATCCTAGAGGAGAAAACAAGCAACCTACCTCTTTGATCCTGACCGCAACAACTTCTTGCTTGTCATTTCTCCAGAAGCAAGGGCAATAAAACCAAAATAAACTATTGGGACCTCAAGATAAAAAGCTTCTGCACAACAGAGGACACAATCAGGAAAACTAAAAGGAAACTTAATGGAATGGGAGAAGATATTTGCAGGTGACATATCAGATAAAGGGTTAGTATCCAAAATCTATCAAGAACTTATCACACTCAACACCCAAAAACCAAATAATCCAGAGAAGAAATGGGCAAAAGACATGAAGAGACACTTTAACAAACAGGACATCTAGATTGGTCACACGTGAAAAGATGCTCACCCTCATTCCTCATAAGTGAAATACACATCAAACCCACAATGAGATATCCCCTCACGCCTATCAGAATGGCTAAAATTAACACCTCAGGAAACGACAGATGTTGGCAAGGATGCAAAGGGAAAGTTTTTCAATGCTGGTGGGAATGCAAAATGGTGTAGCCACTCTGGAAAATAGTATGGAGATTCGTTACAAAAAACAAAGTAGAACTGTACTAGGACCCAGCAATTGCCCTACTAGGTATTTACACAAAGGATACATTAATGCTGACTCCAAGTGGCACATACACTCCAATGTTTATAGCAGCATTATCAACAATAGCTACATTATGCAAAGAGGCCAAATGACCATTGACGGATGAATGGATAAAGAAGATGTATATTCATACAATGGAATATTACACGGCGATCAAAAGGAGTGAAATCTTGCTATTTTCAACAACGCGGAGTGAACTGGACTTTATTATAAGTAAAATATGTCAGAGAAAGACACACATCATATTAAATTCCACAGATGAGAGAATTCATAACACCGAAGAACATAGTGAAAGGAAAGCAAAAATAAGATACAAACAGAGATGGAGTCAAATGATAAGACACCATTAAATAGAGGGAAGAAGCTCAGGGTTCCTGGAGGGTTACTGAATAGGGGTATGTGCTAAATGGGTGATGGGCATTAGAGACAGCACTTGGGATGAGTACTGGATATATTTTTGTAATTGACGGATCACTAAATTCTAATCCTGAAACTGTATTCCACTATAAGGTAACTAACTTGGGGTTAACTTTTAAAAAAGAAGAAATATTAAAAATAAGTAAAGAAATATACTACCAGTCAAAAGAAAAGAGTATATAAATCGGGCTCTTTTAGTGGAAATGAAAGACCAAAATTGTTACAGATAAGAAAGGATCAGAGAAAAATCAAGATACAATGGTAAAACACCTAGTAGGGCACTAAATATATACCTATCAATAATTACTCTAATGTAAATCGACTAAATGCTCCAATCAAAAGACATTGGATAGGGGGTCAGAATGGACAAAGAAAGAAAAGAAAAGAAAAGAAAAGAAAAGAAACAAACAAACAAAACAAGGCCTATCTAGGTACTGCCTACAAAGCCTTATTTGGACTTAAGTCACCTGCAGATTTAAATGGAGGGAATGAAAAAACATTTTTCATGCCAACAATATCAAAAGAAACCCAGTACCAATATTTATATCGGGCAAAAAAACTTTAAAATCGAGACTGTAGTTTGGTACCCTTTAGGTCAATACCTAGTAGTAAAATTGCATGCACCCAGTATTTATAGCAGCTTTATCAACAGTAGCTAAATTATGGAGAGCTCAAGTATCCATCAAGTGATGAAGGTATAAAGAAGTTGTGGGGTCTGTGTATGTGTGTGTCTGTGTATTCATGTATATGCATGTGTGTGTGTTTGTATATGTATATACATATGTATATACAATCTAATATGTATATACATATGTATGTACAATCTAATATGTCTCAGCTTCAAAACGAATGAAATCCTGCCATTTCCAACGATGTGGATGGATCTAGAATGTGTTATGCTAAGTGAAATATGTCAATCAGAGAAAGACAAATATATGATTTCACTCATGTGGAATTGAAGAAACAAAACAGATGAAAACATGGGAAGGGGGCAGGAAAAGAGAAGAGTGGTAACATACTACATGTGTCTCTTAATGATAGAGAAAAAAAAGTGAAGGTTCATGGAGGGAGATGGGTCAGTTCTGGGCTAGATGGGGGACCTATATTAAGAAGAGCACTTGTTGTGATGAGCACTGGGTGTTGTATGTAAGGGATGAATCACTGAATTCTACTCACGAATCCGAGAATGCACTGTATGTCAACTAAGACTTAAATTTAAAAAATAAATAAAGCTGTAACAAGAGATGAAGACAAACACTATCTCATACTAAAGGGGACAACCAAACAAGAAGATCCAATGATTATAAATTTTGATGCCCCAACATGCAACCACCAAGTATATAAAACATTTAACAACAACCATAAAAGAACTCATTTATAATAATATAACGATATTAGAGGACTTTAACACAAAACTCACATCGATGGACAGAACCTGTAAATAGAAATTCAACAAGGAAACAATGGCTTTGAATGACACACTGGACCAGATGGGTTTAACAGATATATTCAGAACACTCCATACTAAAATGGCAGAGTACACATTCTTTTCAAGTGCACATGGGGCACTCTCCATAATTGATCACATTCTAGGTCACAAAACAGGCCTCAACAGGTACCCAAAGACAGAGATCAGACCAAGCATTTTTTCTGACCACAAAGCTAAGAAACTTGAAGTTAACCACACTCACACTCACACACACACACACACACACACACACACACACACAGGGGGGAAGGCAGCTTCTCTCTGGCGACTCAGGAGATGCCAAGTTGCTGCTAAGCTCCCAAGGTCTCCCCTGGGGCGGGCGGCAGAACCCGCTGGAAACACAGCTCTGCTCTCTGTCCTGAGACAGTGGTAGAGGCCCTGTGTCCTCTGGGAGCAGCAGCAGCCCTTCCTGCTCTGAAGTGCCCTGGGTCAGAAAAGCCGATGGTGCGCCCTCTGCTGGCCATCACTGCCTAGGCAGAGGAGCCCGCCCCTCCAGGTCTGTGGTGCTTGAGCTCTCTCTGCTGGATACCATGGGAATTCCTGCAATGTTGAAGGCCCTGGTCGCTCAGCTGAGGGACTGAAGGTGCTCTGGGCAACTCCGCCTGTTCTCCACAATGGGAAGGGTCTTAGTGACAGGGCCTGGGACACAAAGAAATCTTTTCCTTCTCCTTTTTTTTGAGTGAAGAATGAAACAGAATTTATTAACATAATGACATCATTTGTAATGTTTTAAGCAATGTCCACAGAAAAATAGACCGCCAATTTACACATGCTGAGCAAGTAATTGTGTTTACCACCAGAGTAGTTAGGTTAGATAAAGAATTGACACCTTTGAGAGGGAGATAACTGCTTCCAGCTATGGAACGAATGAGTCCTAGGGATACAAGAGACAGCCAATGGAATAGAGTCAATCCTGTAATAATATTGTTGCATGCTTTCACAGGATAGCTACACTTGTGCTGAAGTACAACATAATTTATAGACATATGGAATGACTACAATGTATGCCTAAAACTAATACAACAAATGTGTGAAGAATATTTCAATGAAAAGTTGACATCCTTTACGCTATCTTTAATTTATCTTTTTTTGCCAATGAACTATCATTCCTGGGGCGCTTGGGTGGCTTAGTCAGTTAAGCACCCGACTTCCCCTCAGGTCATGATCTTGCAGTCCATGAGATTGAGCCTTGCGTCAGGTTCTGTCCGGACAGCTCAGAGCCTGGAGCTTGCCCCAGATTCCGTGTCTCCTGCTCTCTCCCCCCTCCCTCCCTCAGGCTCTCTCCAAAAAAGAAAAACAGAAACATTATAAATTAAAAACAATCATTCCTAATTTAGAATCTGTGAAATTCCATTTATACTAGATTCTCTAACATCACCATCTTGATGTAGAGAGCTTATCTGAATAGTCACTAATAATATCTTTGAGGACACATATGTGGCAGGGTCAGAATGCAACTTACAGGGAGCTACACATCTGTTATGAATTTATTGTATGTATCCTTGGCTAACATTTCCAATGAAATGTGCTTTAGTGATACAGATGTATGAAATAATGTCCATCAGTCAATAGGTCAAATTCCTATAGGACCATTCATTATGCCTTCAATTACTAACTGCCATCTCTTCAAAATTAAAAGAAAGCTGGGACAAGAAAATGTCTTTGAATTTGATGTAAGACAAGACTATGGTGTTTTAAAAGGTTCACCTACCATCTGGCATCCTCAGTTTGGCAGTGGACAGGAGGATAAAAACCCACGATCTTGATGCACACCACTAGCTCCAGAGGGAGAATATGGACCTTCTTGTCAAATACTTTTTATCAATATCAGCAGTTCAACTCTGCCAGGTTCAGACTGCCGGCTCTGGGGGCAACACAATGCCTGATGCCTGGGTTCAGAACATGAGGAAGACCAGCTGGTAGGGAGCTGCGGGGAAATCCAACAGGGCCTGGGGAAGTGAGGGAGATGGGTCCGGCTTCCCTCCCCACAGGGCGGCTCTAGTGTTTACCTGCCAAAGAGCAGCACACTCTCCCTCAAGACATCCCTCCCCATGACAGAACATGAGGCTGTGCCCCCACAATTCCAGGAGAAATGAGGGATACCCATCTTTTCAAATGCAATAGCCTCTGCAAAGCTTGGCCCCAGGGATGTTGGAGTCTTGGAGTCATACAACACTGGTGCCCATGATACCTGCCGTTTCTGCCCCAGCACTCAGAGACACTTCATACATCCCCTCTCCCCTGGCCCATCTCACCCCATCCACATTCCTGGACCAGGTCTCTACTTTCTCCTTGTACTTCTTCTTTGTCTCTCTTTATCTCTAACCACATCACTCTCTATTTCTTCCTTTCACTCTCTAGGACTTGCCCAATTCCCCTATCACAAATTCAATGTCTCTCTCCCTGCCTGTCTCTTTCTCCACCTCTCCCCAGGCTTCAGGATATCTGCTTTCTGCATGGAGCCCTGTCCAGGAGCACAGGGCACTCCTGTCTCTCCCTCTCTCATGTCTTGTTTTGTCCCAGGCCCTGATCACAATGGAGGAGAATCCCCTGTACAGCAGCTGCTCATGTTGACATTTGCTAGAGCAATGCTGGCAGCATGTGGACAGCCAGACATTTACCCTTGGTGGCTAATCCATGACCCAAAAGCTTCTGGAGGGCTGGCTGCTTCCCTAAGCTGGGAGGAAAAAGGGGCTCAGAGGTTTCGGGGTGCCTGGGGCAAAGTGGATTGGCTTGGCCGATGTAGAAGGAGCCATATGCTTACCCACAACTCTCCTGGGTGGTGTCCAAGGAACCTATCTCAGACCATGGAGCTCTGCCCTCCCGATTCCTCAATAAGGCAACAGGGGAAGCTTTGTGGGACATCATGTGGGACTCACCACAAAAGCTGCGCCATTTGCCCCCTTGAGGCCACCTAGATTGGTGCTATTGGTGCTATTGGAAGCTGGTAAGGTGCACAAGGGCACAAGAGCTGAGTTAATGCAGGGCCTCCTTACCGGTCTCCTGAATCCATTACTCACCATCGGAAGAGACCCTTTCCTGGAGACAGATACCTGTCCTCCTCATCAGCACGAACCCCATCAACTAGCACGCACGCCATGTGGTCATGAGTATCTATCTACAGATATAACAACCATCACCAGATCTCCCTAAAGGATGTATCCAACTCCTCAGATGGAACTATAGGTCCCTTCCAGGCATTACAACCCCAAAGAATGATCTGTCTTCTTCCACCAATCCTGTACATGCTATGTGTTGGCTGACTGCATATACAGGAACCCCAAAGTGTACGCTTGATGGGGAACGAGTGTTATTTTCCTGGAAGCTGACGCTGACACAGAAACACAACTGTGACAAGTGTATTAGGGGACATTAGGAAGGACAAAGTGGAGTGGACAGGGTGGGCAGGGAAAGCATTCAGACCAAGGGGCAGATTAGACACCATCTCTAAATATATAATAACCATAGCTGGTCTGTAATGGTTCAGTGTTCTCTCCAAATTTCAAACGGATTGTCCTCTACGTCAAAGTGATTTTGACTTATTGCAAAGGGATCTTCTGTTCTCCTCTATGCATTTTGTCTTCTACAATACATCTGTGGCCTTGGATGAGCACATATTTGTGTGGCTGCATTTGTATGTCTACCTCAGATCTTAGATGTAGATGCCTGAATATACACATTCTCATACTTATCTTTTCCTTCTTTGTAAAGTAGGACCTGAATTTTAATGGAAAAAACACAGGGGTCGTTGTTGTATCTTTGGAAACAGGAATTGCCAATCTCCCAACCTCAGGCATTATACCCTTAGTTTCATGAAACTGAATGAACATCTGTTGATGATCTTCTGTGTGCAGATACATTCATTTCCACCCTGAGAAGGGTGAATTCACACTCATCCCATACATTTTACAAATTCCTTATGTGCTTAACCACCTCTTCATCGCACTGACATCAGAGACCAACATTGTTCCTGCTTCTCAGATTACAATGCTGAGGCTCTGAGATGGCCCCACTGAGAGCTGGCATTAGGGCTTAGACAGCAGGATCACAGGCAGTGCCTCTGGAAATTGTGAGGGAAGTTTCAGAGATGTACACCTTCATGCAGGGTCATGACAGTAGGTTCAGGGGTGCGGTGACAAGATTCCAGCAGGGGCGTTTCCTGGTCAACCCTGATTTCCCTGGTAAGAGTCTGATTCAGGCTGAAGGCCAAGGAAGCCACACAGCTAATCTACAACCTTTCATCACATTTAGTCTCACAGAGGCACACAAACTTAGGCAGACAAGCATCCCATAAGAACCAAGGAAAACTACAAATCTCCAGGGAATTCTTTCACAAGGATCCAGAATCTTCAGGAGAACCTCCAAGAGAAACAACAGTCTTTATTTAGATAATGAACTGGGTGCACTTTGGCCACAATGACATTTCAGAGATGATACCTGCATGAACTATCCTTGAACCCATACAGCAGCTCTGTGTGGATGCCGCTCTGCGCTCACTATCCCTGCCCAGGTTGTGGGCCCTGCCACAAATGGCCTCCAACTCGATCTCACTGAGTCCAACACCCTCCTCTCTGTACCATCTCAGCTCTCCCTTCTCATGCACAGTCTCCAATTCATTTCCATGAGTTTCATGTCTCCGTCTCTTGTACTTGAGGACCCATTACTGGAGCTGCCATTATTGTAGACCAGAAGCTCCATGTAATTTAACGCACGTGACTCTCTCCCCATTAGGACAGTTGAAGCCCCTGATGGTAAGGGTTTGCCTCATCTCTCACAGAGCCAGGGACATGGACTGTGTGCTGGGCACATCTGCAGAACTGATATGCCTGCTTTTCTATTAAAAGACTCTTTCCTTCTCCACAAATGATATATGCAGCCCAGCTCAGTAATGGAAATGACACAGCCCAACATATGTATGTCCTGAGAAACTTGAGGAATCTTAACAGTGTCCACATCCAGCAGCACCCTTGCATTACAAAGCGTGTGAGGCCATCTCTCCATCTTCTCAAAGACTCAACAACATAGAAGCTGAACATGCTGAACATGTCAACTCATACAGCTCAGTTTATCTCACAAATAGTCGAGGTGGAGGTGATGGGTACTGTCCCACCATCAAGGAGCTGGAAGCAGCCCATATGGCCCATGAACAGTGATAAATTGTATCTGTGCAGGGTGGACCTGGGAAAGAAGGAGGTCCTCTTGCATCCATAGGGACCTACAGAAGTGACAGGTGTGTTGGTATGACAGACAGAAGCAGAACGCCCACAGGAGCTGAAACACAATGAAGCAGGTGTCAGCACCTGGCCCCTTGTTCATTCATGGGTTCTAGTAGAACAGAGCATCAGTGTCAGAAAACTCTACCCTTCCATGAGGTCCCACCTATATCCTGAAGGTACCAGATGCCACAAGGAAAAATGACTATCACCACACATCACTGCCCATGTTTAAAAATGCAGAAAGCCAAGGAGTCCTGTTCTAGAAGATTGATGGCAGTAATGCCAGTCTAATAAAGGAAAGTATTCCAGAGAGGCAGGCATCTGTGTCCAGGATCTCTCTGGTGTCCTCTTCCACCAGATCTGCAGACTTTTTCTTTGCACATTGAGAACAGACAGAACATGAAGGAATGAAAGAAATGACCAGAACCACACAGAGATCCAGGGCCGCCCCAAGGTCAAAGCTCTACCTGTGATCCCATGCCTGTCCTCACTCTGCTTCCCTCCCTTACAAACACATCTTCTGTGCAAGGCCACAAAGACCTCTGAGGAGATGGGGATTCCTGGAGTCCAGCATTGGGGCCTGGATATGAGTTTTCTGAGGGAGACACATTACCTGTGCATATTCATTGGTCTCAAGTATGTTTATCTTAATTCACAGGTAATTCAGATTTTAAATACAACATGAGTTGCAGAGCTATTTTGTGCCTTTGTAAAAGGGAGGTAGAAATTCTACGTAAAAGAATGAACACAAACATGTCTCAATTTCAGGTGAAAAACTCCCATAAGGTATCATGAGACAAAGTACCAATTACAACTGCTCCCGGGACACAAGAGAACCTACTCCTATAAACACAACTGGAGAACTCTATGAGGTATTGTCCTTGCAAGTAATCACTGATTCTCTGCAGTTCCACGTACATTTTTTATTACACATGCCACTTCTGAAAATTCAGAGTATTTCCACCTAGGGGACAACTGGAGAAATTCTCTATCGTACATTTGCCAACACAGAAGGACCAGTAATGAATTCTGAAATTTTTCTAAGAACCCTCAGCACTGCACAAAGCACACAATATAATGTTGGAAAGAGTTTTTATCAATTCCAGTCATGAGGCTCATAGCAGACATTCTGAACACATTCATGGCCTACACTTGAAAAGGAAAAAAAAAATGAAAATAATCAGGATAATCCCGTGTAAAGAAGGTGTGGAAGGAGTCAGACGCTCCAGAAGACTTGAGGGTGCAGTGAAGTGTCATCCTCCTCAAGTTATTTCCACAAACACTAAGTGAGAGCCAGGTGGTCCTCAGCCTCTATGCACTTGTGGTGTCCAGAGGCACTAGCTAACATGATGATGTTACATTGGAGAAGCCGGGAGGCTTGTGAGGACATAAATCAAACAGTAAAGACACCAGAAGACCAAAACAACAACAACAACAACAACAACAACAACAACAACAACAAAAAACAACCCAAAAAACATACAAGGCCAGATAAAAGTTTCCAGAAAGTATTGCAACTGAAACTGGCAACAGAATTTACCTTGTCTTTTTCTGAATCCTTGGTAGAGACACAACTGATATTTCCCATTGGAGCTGCATCACGTCTTAGGTCTCATAAAGGATGGAGGCGGATGGAGGTTGCATAGACTGTGTGGAAGAAAAACAAACCATCCTGAACAGGTTTCATTATATTCAACTCATTCACACTCTCGGGTCCCTTACCAGGGACAGAGCGTTTTCCACGTGCCTCGGGTGACCCTTGAGGACAAGAGGGAGATCTGATCCTGTCCCTGGAGGAAGGCTTACAGGGCCCTGGTTCAGGTCTTTTTTAACTAATCAAGCAGCTGTGAACAGCTCAGGTCTCAACTCGCTAGAAAGTATGTTAGGGGTGTGTTTCATCCCTCAGAGAGCCCAGCACATGGTCTCTGTACAAGCTACATCCTAGGGAATGCTATGTCTGTCAGCACGTATAAGGCCTCTTTCCTTCTCTATCAGAGACATGTGTTGCCCAGCTCACTACGTGGAAATGACTGCCCATTTCATGCATGTCCTGAGAAACTTGAAGAACCTTACAACGTCCTCACTCAGGCTGACCTGAAAGCCCTGTGGTGCCATCAATGCATCTCCTCCAAACACATAACAAGTAGAAGACACAACGTGTTTTATAAGTCAACTCATACTAGTCATATCATCTTTCCACATGGTGGAGGAGGAAGGTGAGGTCCCAGAGGACCCCAGTTTGGAGAAGGTGGGAGTGGTCCATAGCCCATGGGTGGTGATAAATGTCAGCCCACGGGGTATGACATGGAGGGCACTTCTGGGAAAGGAGGAATATCCTGGAAACCACGTGGACCTGCAGGACAGAAATTAAACTTTTGAGATGTGTTAGGGTAAAAGGTGAAAAATTCAACCCCAACCCCAACACTAACATACCTGAACCCCAATGAAGCCGAATGGCACCTGTCTCCTTCCTCTCCACCTGGTTTCAACAGGGCAGCATCAGTGCTTCTAAACTCCACCCTTCCCACTGGGTCCCACCTAGAATTTCTAAGAGTTGGAGGAGGCAAAGCAGTGCATTGCTGGCAGCATGGTACTAGCTGTGTCTGCAAATGTGGGGAAGGAAGTGGCTAGTCTTAAAGAATCAGAGGGATAATTCCAGACTACTAAAGAAAGTCTGTTCCACACACACACAGTCTTCTATGTCCAGGACTACTTTCCACCCAGCCCTTCACCACCTCAACAGCTCCGTCTTGGCATAGTAAGAGCGGAAACGATGAGGAAGAATTTTGTTTCCATACTATTCATTTACATCTTTAATCCATTTCAAGTTAATTCTTGGAGTGGTATAACATAAGGTGCTAAACTTTATTCTTATGCACGTGTATATCCAATTTTCCCAGCCCCAGTTATTCAAGAGAATACCCTTCTCCACTATGTATTCTTGACTCCCTTGTCAAATACTAGTTGACTGTTCGTGCAAGGGTTTAGTTTGGGCTCTCAATTTCCGTTCCATTGTCTTGTGTGTGTGCTTATGCCAGTGACATAACTGATTTCTTTGTATTAGAATGCAGCTAGAAATCGAGAAGTGTGATGCCTCCCATTTTGTTCTTTCTTGCGTTGGCTACTTGGGGTCTTTTTGTGGTTCCAAATACATTTTAGGATATGTTTTTCTAATGGCATAAAAATTGCATTGGAGTCTTGATAAAGATTGCACTGAATCTCTAGATGGCTTTGGGTAATATGGACATTGTATCTATATTAATTCCTCTGAAAGACAGACGTGGGATGGCTTTTCACTGACTTGTGTGTTCTCCTGTTTCTTTCATCCAAATTGAATTTCTTCCGTTTCAGTACATGGGTGTTATAGTTTTCTGTAGAGAGATCTTTCACTTCCTTGGCTAAATTTATTCCTATACAGTTTATTGTTTTTGATGCTATTGTAAATGGATTGTTTTCTTTTCTTCTTAGATAATTTGGTTAGTGTATAGGAAAGCTACAGGATGTGATATAGTGACTTTCTAGTTTGGAACTTTAATGTATTTCTTGATATTAACAAGTTCTTTTACACTGAACTTTATTTCATTCTTTTACCTTTTTAAAAAATCATGTTATTTGGGAATAGCTGATACAGTATGTTACATTAGTTTCAGATGAACAACAGAGTGAGTGGACAAGTGTATACATTCTGATACACTAACACAGGTGTAGCTACAATCTGTCACCATGCATCACTATTCCAGTACCATTCTCAATGTTCCCTATGCTATATCCTCTATCTATAATTTATTATTCCATAACCAGAAGGCTGAATCACCCAACGCCTTCACATATCTAGGGCATCCTTGTCTTGTTCCTGATCTTAGAGGACAATCTTTCACAATTTCACTATAGAGTATGATGTTAGATATGGGCTTCACATACATGGCCTTTCTTATGTTGAGATATGTTCCCTCTACGGGGAATTTTTAAAGAGTTTTTTAGCACAAATGGATACCAAATTTTCTCAGAACTTTTTTGTGTATCTATTGACATAGTCACAGCAGTTTTCTTTTTAATTTTTAAAATGTATGGGGTGCCTGGGTGGCTCAGTTGGTTGAGCGTCTGACTTGATTCACGTCATGATCTCACGGTCTATGGGTTTGAGCCCCGCATCAGGCTCTGTGCTGACAGCTCAGAGCCTGGAGCCTGCTTCGATTCTGTGTCTCACACTCTCACTACCCCTCCCCTGATCATGCTCGCTCGCTCTCTCTCTCTCTCTCTCTCTTTCTCTCTGTCTCTTTCTCTCTCTCTGTCAAAAATAAATAAACATTAAGAAAAATTTAAAAAATGTATTTATTTTGTTAACTTTAAATTTATTTATGTATTTCTTTAGTATGTATTTTTTCCATGTTTTTATTTAAATTCTAGTTGGTTAACATACAGTGTAATGTTAGTTTCAGGAGTACAATGTAGTCATCCATCACTTACATACAACATCCAGTGTTCCTCACTACTAGCGCCCTCCTTAGCCAATCACCCATTTAACCCATCCCCCTGCCCACCTCCCTTCTAGTAATCCTCCGTTTGCTATTTATAGTTGAGTCTGGTTTCTGGACGATTTTTCTTTCATTCAATTATGTGAGGGGTCATATTTATTGATTTTCATTTCTGAAACATCCTTCCTTTACAGGGAAAAACCCTACATCGCAGTCAATGATCCTTTTTATGTGATGGTTAATTTGGTTTGCCTGTATATCACTGGGAATTATTCATCTATAGTCATCATGGGAATACTGGCCTATAGTTTTCTGTTCAGGTAGTATCCTTTTCTGGCTTCCTACCAGGGTAATTCCAGTCTCATGAAATGAGTTTATGGTGTTCATTCCTTTTGAATCAGTGAGAGGACTGCTGTTATTTCTTCTACAAACGTTTGGTCACATTCACCAGTGAATCTACCTGGTCCTGGGCTTTTCTTCCCTGAGAGAATTTCGATTACTGATTCAATTTACTTACTTTGGTTATCTTATTGTATTGATGCAGTCTTCCTTTAATGGGTCTGTGCAAAGCTTCTATTTCTTCCTGATACAGTCTTGGTAGGTTGTGTGTTTCTAAGAACCTATCCATTTCTTCTATGTAGGCGGTTTGCTGGCATCTAATTTAGCCATGGTCGCCTCTTTGTCTCCTTTATGTTTCTTTGGTATCAGGTGTAATGTCTGCCCTTTTATTTATAATTATTTTGAGTTGGGTCCTCTCTGTCTTAGCATAGTCTATGTATAATCTTGAAATTTTTGTTTCACTCTTCAGAAAACCCACTGTTGACCTTCTTCATATTTTCTATTGATTTCATGGTCTCAGTTTCATTGGTTTCCACTCTCATATGCATTACTTCCTCCCTTTTGAGAACATTGGACATAGGTAGATTGTTGTTTTTTTCTAGTTCTTTTAAATTAAAGGTAGGTTGTTCATTTGAATCCCAAATCTACCCTCCACACATGCAAAACCAGTGACTCATCAGAGAACCTTCAATAGGTCTCTTCTGCCCTATTTCTCATTCTCCAAACTCTGAGAAATGGAGCCAGAAAATTTATTTGAAGACACAATAGATGAAAACGTCCTTAATGTGGGGAATGAAACAGATCCAGAAGTAGGAGGCACAAAGAACCCCCAAAATATTCAACAGAAGCAGATCCACATCAAGTCATATAGGAATTAAAATGCAAAATGTCGTGATAAAGAAACAATTTAATAGCAGAAAAACCAAAAGATGACAATTACCTACAAGAGAAGCCCCATAAGGTTATCACT